>NC_089534.1:17445889-17793525 GCF_963924715.1 Thunnus thynnus
CCAAATATCTCAACACAAATGCTATTAATCATTTACACTGCTACTGAATTTGACCCTGAGCTAGCGCGTGTTTCGGCTTCAGCGTTGAATTACGTTATGTAGACTATTCATCATGATGCGCAGCTGGGGCTGATGCATCAGCAGCACTGCCAAGTCTCTCCCTGTTACAGCAGAGTGAGAAAAAAGATGATAAACAAGGAGATTTAAATATTCATTCTTTATATATTTTATATGCTGAAAAAGTGCAGATTGTTTCAGACCCCAGAACCATCAGTAACTAACTTGCTGATGTCTTTTTTTATATCCTTATGTAAAGTTAAACCACTTACACAGAGAGATAAAAATAATAGTTTGACATTTTGGGAAATATTTGTTTTCTTGCTGAGAGATAGATGAGAAGATAGAGCTCACTTTCATCCGTCTGTTTATTCAATATGAAGCTGGCCAGCTGTTGGTTAGCTAAGGTTAGCATAAAGACACAGCTAACCTGGCTCCATCCAAAGGTACAAAATCTGCCAACCAGCACCTCTAAAGCTTACTAATAAACATGTTATATCTCATTTGTTTAACAGGTACAAAAACCGAAGTGTAGAAAAGTTAAGGTTTTACACTGGGTTACACTTCTTGGCTGAGAGCTAGCTGTTTTCAGTTTCCAGTATGCTAAACTGAGCTAATCTTCAAATTGGACAGATATGACAGTGGTATCAATTTCTCAGGTAACTCTCTTCATGAAAGTGAATAATTATATTTCCCAAAATGCCTAACTATTCCTAAGAAAACTGGCTAACGTTGTCTAAAAAGCTCGAACATAACAGGGGATTACTTGAGTTATGTCCTTGTGATTTACAGTCATGTGTATTCACTTAAAGGTTTATTTATGAACATACAGACATATATTGTGGCATATGTCTCATGGCAGAAGGTTCTTACAATACTCCTTAAACAATAAAAAGTAATTCAAACATATCTTTTCCAAAATCCTTTAAATACTGTAGGATCATCAGTAATGCTCTGAAGCTTTTCATTGCTGCTTATCTTTGCAAATGTGTGCTCAACTTATCTCATACTCAGCCAGAACCTGTAAAGCAAATACCAGCATGTTTGGTATCATTTCTTTTTGTGTGCATTAGTGTGGGTTTATATAAGTCATGTACCCGTATACGTACATACATACAGTAAACATGTGTGTTCATGTCAGCGTGTTGGTTTTGTGCAGTACATCTGCAGTGACTAAGCTTTAGGAGCTGCTGCTTAAATGTTCTCTGTCTGGTTTCTTTAAGCTCCATCTGCTGCAGAGATTCAGTTTGCAGAGGAAGGAACAATATTGGCTCAGACATGAAGATATGACATAGAAATCTGTGTCTCTGCTGTACAACATTCAAGTACAAACAGAATAGCGCGGGTGTAAATGCGTGTGTTCTTGTATTGTCTACTGTGAATTATACAAAACTTCTCTCTATGTTTGCTGAAGTTTATCTGAAATGAGGCCTGAGCAAAATGTTTTACTGCACTGTAGAGAATTGCTTTCCGATTCCCTTGTCAAGAAATGATGAGCGCTGTATCCCACCCTTTTATAAAATCACATCTATTGTTCACTTGAAATTGACATTTGAAACTGTTCATTATGCATATTTTACACACTCTGACCAATGCAGGAGTTCCTTTTTTAAGTGAGTTTGATTTCTACAGCCTCAAAAGAACCTCCTCCTTCCTTGCTTTGTGGCCTTTTTAATTTGAACCTATACCTCTAATTAATCAGAGCGTCCAGTGACAGGTCAGGCAGGAAGGGAGCAGCTGAGTCAAGTGCAGTGTCACCGTTTGACAGGAAATAAAAGTCACCCAATAGGTCTTTGTTGCAAAGAGCACAAGAATTATATTGTGTATGTGGGTGGCGCAATAATCTATAAGTGAATTTGGAACACGCTCCATTATGCCCGTCACTGTTAATGTGTTCCAGCTGAAAGCATTCATCAGCCCACAATGCTCAATGTGCAATGAAATGCAAAATCACTCTTGACTATTTTTCCACCTCACATCTGCAGATGTATCAGAAGCATTGAACTTCTGACTGTTGAACACTGTTATACTGAACACTGAGCTGTAAGAATTGCACAATTTAATGAATGAACAGTAACTACTCGCTGTCATTCGGCTAATCAGAGAAGATTATCTTATAGTACATGCCGCACACTGTTAATGCTTTATAGAATACTTTTATAGAGACACTTCCTCTTATCTGTGTGCGCTGGTGCATGCATGCAAGACACACTGACTGCTATTGATTGGACAGTTGTGTCGCAGGCCATCTCTCTGAGTAACAGCTCCACCAGGCACTGTGTCAGTCAGCATTACAGCTGAGGAGGCTGCTATGCCCCCACCAACTCTCCCCACCCTCGCCTGTCACTGTGTATGATGGACAGTTCCCTTCAACAGCTTCCCGCAAACACACACACACACACACACACACACTCAGACAATCTCTTTCTCTCTGTTCTTGTCCTTGTCTCTTCCTTCCACACACAGAAGTGGCTGCAGAAGAGTACACACACACACACACATATCCCAGGGCTAATTCATTATGAGCTGAATGTCTGCTTTGTGAAAGATATAGAACGAGTGCTTAGTCATTTGGAGTGGAGTACTCTGTGTTCTGGCTATATTGTGTGAGGGGGGGGCGAGATAAGTTGCTGATTCATCTCCAAGCCAATTTCATTATAATAAAAAAAAACCCAAAACACAGAATATATATAATCCAAAAAATCTCCGACTACAGACGGTGAAAATGAAACTGCATCTTTGCGTTACCACCTCAATGGGGACAAGAGGGCAGAATTCCAGGCTTTCTCAATCCGTCAATATTTTTCAAATTATGATGCTGAACATCTTAATCGATTTGTAGTAATTTAATACCGACACAGGCCAACAAACAATCCACAACATCTCATTGATTAAGTATGAATAAAGGGGATGTGAGTTCCATCTGTATGGTAATCAATAGAATAATGAATTATGTGTGTGCTGTCGGGCAATACAAATACTCCTTGGCTGAGCTGAATGTGAAAGAGGTGCCAGTGTAGCTCTGTCATGGGCTGATAGATACCAGCTCGCTCTGATATACATAAAAAAGACCTGTCAAAAATAATGCATTTCCTAATGCACTGGTTACATGTTTGGTGAAAATGTTAAATTTATGTTCCCTGATGCAACATAGCTCACAGAAAAGCATCAAGTACAGCCAATATCATGAATTAGAAATACAGAAAAAACAAAAAAAACATACATTCATAGTGGAGCAAGGTAGAAAACTGAGCATGAGCAGGGACATGTAGGCAAATAATCTAGATGTTATGATAGTCATATCTTAAAAGGAGACTTTTTTGTGCCCTGTGAAGACATGTTCAACTTCTTTCCACATAAAGTCACCAGAGTAAGTTGTGCCAAAACCCAACCAGGCTGTTTTCACACTTGCACAATACTGTTGCATCTTCATATCTCCTCTGCAGATCATCTATATCAGATTGTACTGTAGCCATTCATTGCACTGTATTGGAGCAGTCAGTGTTCTCTGTTAAAGCTGCAGCAAGGAGGAACGCTCACCAACCCACACAGAGTTTCAGTTATAGAAACTTTAATGCAATAGTTTGACATTTTGAGAAATTGTTTTCTTCCTTGCTGGGAGTTAGATGAGAAGATTAGCTTAGTTTAGCATGAGGAATAGAAGCAGTTCAGCTTTCAACTCATGAGTTGAAAAATAATCCTACCAGTTCCTCTAAATCTTACAATTATGTTGCAGTTTGTATCTCATTTGTTTAATCAGCTAACAGTGTTTTACTTGTGTAAACATTCAAATGATGATCCACTTGTGTGTGGCGTGTGGAGGATACAGAATAGACAAAAAACTTTGGCACCCGCTGATGATGGTTTACATGTACACCAACAGTTCAGTGAACCATTGTGTTAGCTTTATTTCAGATTTTAGAGGATCTGATGATGTGTGTTGTCAATTACAAATATTTGATATTTTAGGGGGATGTGACCCTGATACGATTACATACCTGCAGAACACAAATTACAGCACATAACTCACTGTAATTTTTAAAAATTTTGCTAAAAACTTTGGAACCACCAACATTTTACTATTTTTTGCATTTTATTACACCTTCCTTTGTTTTTTATTTTCATAATATACACTTTCTTTTGTAATAGTATATGTGATATACTGCTGTGCATCATTTTGTATGTGCCCTGCACTGTTTGCATATTGTTGGTCCATCATTGTGTGTATGTTTTAACTGGAAACGAGCAAGAGACTGGAGATGAAAATAATCTTTAAACCAACTCTGGTACAATACACCAAATGTATGTTTAATATTGTAAATCGCTCATCAAATAAAGCAAACACACGAGCCAGTGAGGATTCAAACACTGATTACTCACTTGTGGTGTTGTGATGTAGTTGAGAAACCTCCTAGCTTCGTCCTCCAGAGAATGATTCTCACTGGCCCAGGGCTCCAAGTGTATGTGCCACCGAGGAGCCTGCAGTGAAACACACACACACACACACACACCTGATCATTAACAATGAAGAGTACATGAAAATTGACAGTTAACTAACATCAAAGTAGGGCACTCCAGAGAAAGAAAGAAATCCAGAGCAAGGACAACAGCAAAAAGAGCTATTCTTTCAGGTTTTATAACCCTCTTGTGTGTAGCCACTGATGGAAGCAGGTCACAATGTAGTAGAAGATTTTTTTCCCACCTCTGTGTTAGTGAAAAACTGCTGAAGTTCATTTATATTGTTATTTTAGTAAAATGTGGGTGGTTATTTATTCTTATCTGTTCTGAGCTGCAAGGTACAGATAAAAAAAAATAACATCCACTGAAAGTTGGAAAGAAAGTCAGGCTGTGTTTGACAGTGGAAAAATAAGACCTTAAACTTCACCATCATCAGGCTATTGCAGCCCAGTGCAGCAGAGCCATGTGAAGAGCTGCTGTGTGATCACATTCCTGAAACCTGGCAGAGCACTGCTTTACAGCCTGGTTCACTTCTACAGGAATGTGTCTGCTTGTGATTAGAGGAGAGGCCATGAAATGGAGAGAGAACAAGAGAGAATAGAAGAAAAGACTCAGAGCCGTGATGACGCATTTGTTGGATGCACAGTCATTTCTTGGGTCAAACACCATGGCCAAGTGTTCATTAGCCCTCGATTAATTATCTTGGGTGATTTCACGATCGAGTGCTTCCCTGCCTGGGACGCTCCAGCCTCCATCAATGTTTTATAGGCACTGCAGTTGATTTGAAAATGTTCCATGGTTATGCACAGATAATTGTTGGCTTAGCTAACAAGGACGTGTTTGGGTTTGTTTGTTTGTTTGATGCTGTGGGCACATCTGTTTGACAAACTGTAAAGGACAATGTGGTGACATCAGGTCTGTTATGGAAAATAATCGTCTTGGAATTCACTCCTGTGTTTCCATGCCTCTTTCTCTCTTTACTCACAGATATGCCCTCCAGTTTAGCTTTGTAATTGCAGACACAACAAAATGGGCTTCATGGCGAAGACGCTTTCATTTACAATCACCCTGTTGAGTTCAACAAAATTGGTTTTGTGTGATTCGCTGTGAAGGTTGTGGTCTTTGATAATCATCCAGATTGTGCATAGATCAGCTCTCTCATATTTACATTTGTGTACCAGTGGATTGTTTACATTTATTCAAAGACATTCCTAACATAACATAATTCATTTCAATGCACTTTAACAGCATGGAAATGGAGAAAAAATGCTGCTAAAACATAAACACACATGCGCGTCAACGTACAATCATTTAAATATGCATGTACACACACACACACACACACATACTTTTACACACAATCAAGGTGCTTATGTGCACTTGTACAAACACACTTGTACACTCACATAACTAATGCTTGAGTATATAAAGTAAAGATACACACTTACTGTATATAGGCACGCACACACACTCACAGCACTCTGCTATTATTAATGACAGGACCTTGTGTCATTTCCTTCCCCAGTGATGCTAATCCTGGACTTGCTAGCGCAGAGAATCAGCTGTCCCTTTAATGGCTGCAGAACTGGATCCACGCAGCACTGTCCTAGACTGTTTGGCGTTCAGCCTTTAATCAATTTGTTTAATCATGTTATTTACACGTAGACAAATAACATCTACCTTTCTGCACCTGGGGACTCTGAAAGCTCCCAGAGCTCTCTGTCTCAGAGGTGCCCTTTTCATCCTCTTACCGAGTTCTCCCTGCAAAGCTCGGCTGTCAGGCCACATACATCAGCTTGGTACAGGTTGGGACAGGACTACTGATCTGAGGGCAGATATCTGGGACAATAGACTCACTGGGAGGTTGCCATGTATGAGGTGGGGTTGAATAAGAACAGACAGGGGAAAAATGGGAAAGGAAGGGATAGAGGGAGGGTCGAAGGCACATTAAAAACACACATACTTGCTGAACTTTACAGCAGAGAAGAAATGGAAATATTGGCAGATTTTGCCAAGGGAGGAGGTGTGCATCTAAGGTTTCTAGTGTAAAGACTTTACTGGAAAGAGGCATTGCCCTAGAGTTGGGAGACTCAGTACAACTCAGTCTGTCCTCCACAAGGGCTGCAATTATTTTTCTCTTCATCGAAAGTTATTTAACTTTATCCAACGACATGATTTGAATAAAAACGAAGATCTAAAATTATTCATGGAATCCATTTTTCTCTTAAATGTATGAAATTGTGCGAATATGAAGCCATGATGCAATGCATGCCCATGAGCTCTCACTAACTGCAGAATCTTCACTGAGAGGTGATGAGATTAGTGTCAAACCCTGTGTTCAGTCAAGCAATGACAAGTCATCAGCACCTCAGGGACAGCAGAGGTAAGCAGTGTTGATAACAAACACTCAGAAAATCACACAAAATAGTCTAGCCTCAGCTGTTAGGACCTAAACCACATGATTCAATATAACTACATCTTCAGCATGAGGATTTCAGGTAGTTGCTTTTACATGAATGGAAGGATGGACAATGGAAATGATTAAGTTGCTACAATGACATTGGGAACTAGAAAAGGCTACATTTTCTGAAACTTGCTTAATGGTTTAAAGTTTGTACTTGAAACATTTGAAATAGTTGAAAAACTGAAAGAAGTTGAAGTGTCAGTTTATGTGTAAGCAATGATTAAAGTTGAAGTGTCAATTTAAATATGAGCCATGAGTGAAGTTTAAATATTAGCTGAATGACAGAGCTGAAAAGAGTTAAATATTCAGTTGAACTTCAAGCACTAAAAGGAGTTGACATGTCAATTGAAGTGTGAGTAATAAAGTAGCCGGAAGGGTCTGTTGAAGTGGAGGTCTTGAAAGAGAATAGTGCCAGTTCAAGTGTATAAATAAAGTTTTCCCTCACTTCAGTCAAAGTACTGAAAAAAGTTGGAGTAAACTGTGTGTGAACAGTAAAACATGTGAGACTTAGAAAAGATGAGGAAGGCTTATTTTGTCAAAGATGAGACCTGAAAGGGTTTGAAGTGTCAGTTGAAATGTAACCACTGAGAAAAGACAAACTCAAAGTTAATAATAGATGATTAATTGAATTCATCTTGATGCAAAGTTAATAAAACTAATTTCACCTCAGCGAATTTTATTGTATCATTCTTTTATCCTGATACATTCTTGTCTTTACTTCTCCTTCTAGAAAAAAGGATGTTGTTTTTAACACCTTTACCCTGTTTTTGATTGCTCTGTTATGGGGCCTTTCTGCATGGCCTGCATGTCCTGATGGAGCTGGGTGTGTTAGTGGATCTGTGCCTCTCAGCCTGGGTGTGAGAGAGGTGTGAGCAGCCAGGCCATGCATGAATAACCCCTCAGGGGGAAAAGAGGATGGATGGGTGAACAAGAGATGAGTGGATAAAACAAGAGAAGACTTTCTGCCAGAACAATGAAGGCAGGTGAGAAGAAGGGAGAAGTGGGAGGCGGAGGGGGAGTACGGAGTTGCAGACGGACTCAGACGGAGGAGGAAATGTACAAAGAAAGAAGCCTGAATATAGATTTACACCAGAATAAACAAAGTCAATTCATAACAATCAGTGACAGCATCTGAGAGGAAACAGTACAATCAGTGATTGAGTAAACCAATTGTCACCGGTGTAGCAAATGTCACGGAGGAGCCAGCCACAGGTGAGCTGTGTCTGCCCATTTGGAAACCATAAGGCGACAGAAGGAGTGCTGCCAAGTCAGCCCTGTCTGTTGGTAAAGTGCCAGAGTGGCTGAGTGTCAGACCTGCTGCTCATTTTTCTGCAATTGCTCTCACCAGAGTTCAGACACTTGAGAAAAATACCAGCAAGCTGTGCTGTCAAGTAGTCAAAGCTTTCAGTTAAACCGCATGTGGAATATTTTTTTTAACACTACGGAGTGTCTTGACGTTTGAAAATGTTCTTTGACAGGCTGTATTTTCAAGTTCCTCCGTACCAAATGAAGGTCAAGACATGCAGTGGACATGAGGGCAGCAAGAGAAGTTTAATGAGGCAGCTGGTGGCTGATTCACATTAACCTCCTGTTGATTTCTGGCTGCACCCAGGAAAAAGACCATATTAGAGATTTGTGCTCCAGAGGAGTTATTCTAATGTGATTTAGGGAAAATTTTAGAAAAAAACAGTGTTTTTCCAGCTTATTGCAACAGTAACAAAACTGGCAGTGAAAGACAGGTATGCTTCATTTATTTCATTTGATAATCTTTCTTGATGATGATCAACATTTATGTCATGGTCTGCTCTGTTACAGTACATGACAATACTGGCCATACCTAATAATACCTAAAAATGACAAAGAAAAGTTAGGAAAAAGAGGATCTAATTGAAAAGAAATTACAACATTGCCACAGTCTGCTCACAAATCAATTGGTTGATCCTCTGCAAAAAGTACATGATGTTATTACACAACAGCTATGCAGTGTGTATTATAATGACATGGTTATGGATGGTGAGTGGTGTAATCTACTGGACCGGGAGCCAAGATTACACACAGTGGTAACACTGCTGCTGATTAATCTCTGGTTACTGCTTTGCCTGCCAAAAGTAATTCATCTTGCTTTTATTTTTCTATACCTTCCTCTTTTTTTGTATAATTATTCTCTGAGAAGTCTATTAGGTTCTAAAGATAATCACCATCTGATTATTGTTGTCATGGTAGCCTTGGCAGATAGTGGTGATGTTTAATGTGAGTTATCAGGTGACAAATGGTGAAAACAAAAGACGGAGGAGATTAACTTTTGGTTGTAGGTGTAAATGGATATCTATCAGTGTAAACCTACAGGCTGTTAGGGGTCAAAGGTTATTGTGAAGTTTAAGTAGATACTACTATGTGAGACAATGAGATGAGTGGGGTAAAACAAGAATGTGTATTTACGTTTGAAGTTTGAACTAGTGCAGGTTATGTCCTCTTTGTTTGGTCAGTTTTGATGGTTATCATTGCTCATGCTAACTACAAATTCTATTAAATAAACAGCTGCTGCTGATTATTGAAATGTAAACTGTATCACTTGCATCACAGGACATTTCAATATCCTCATCGTTTCTTGTGAAAAATGAAAGATTGATGAGCAGTGGATTGACAGAAAATCTGCCCAAAAAAATAGATTTTCTCTCCAACCCTTTACTAATAAAGGATAAGGCTGATCATGTCTGTGGCACTCAGCCCCAAGGCCACCTGTTCTTACTGAAGATATAAAGTAGCCTGTAACGTCTTCAAACTGCTGGGCACTGTCATTTTTTGAAAACCTTACTGAAACAGGAGTAAATTGTTCATTTTTGGGGACTATTTTCAGCTGGGAATGAATACATATTTGGTGTGCTAGTGAGTATTTACGGGCAGCAGGATGGTGTATGTTGGATTGATTCAAAGTAAACTACAATACCCATGTTCTTGGTAAAGAAAGAACATGTTAGCAGTGCAATAATGTGGCTCAGTGATGTGTTTTTTATAGTTTTTGGGCAACAATGGAGCAATGACACAGAGGAATGAGCTATCAGGCTACTTGTTTAGAATAGAGAAAGTAAATGCTTTTGGAGTGTTTTGTTTTACATCAGTTGGAGACACATAAATGTTACTGTTGAGGATTAATATATTAAGAGTATAATAAAAAATGTATATTTTCAAGATAATGTAGGCTTCCAGTACAACATGACTGTATGATGCATACAGGATAATCACCAAGAATCAGCTGTTCTAAGCTCTATCATTCTGACTAATCTGGGAGATAAGGAGACTGGCAGTCGGACGAGACCCAGCTGTCTCCACTTCCTGCAGTGTCATCTCTATTCCTCTGGCAGGCCCGGCTCACCGGCCAATCCCAGCTCACTGCCGGAGTACAGAGAGAGACGGAGAGGGTATAACAGAATTAAAGCGGAGGATTACGCTGATCTTTTTAATAAAGGCAGTAATCTCAGAGGAGTTTAGCCTCAGTCACAAAGACAGAGTGATGCTGTGGAGGAAGCCTGTGGAGGAGTGGTGAGATACAAGAGGGGGGGTTGAAGTGTGTGTGTGTGTGTGTGAGAGAGAGAGAGAGCGAGAGAGAGATGGAGAGAAAAAGAAAGAAATAGGAAGCTGAAGGACAGATGGTGTAGACAGAGGATGAAGAGATTGTTCTCTCTGTATCTCTGCTCTGTTTCTCCTTCGTAGGAGAAATCCAAAAAACCCATGTCTGGGAGGCATTTACAGAGCGACTGTATGCGTGTGTACGTGTGTTTGAAGCAGAAAGGGACAGAGAAAGAATGGAAATGACTGACATGATTCTAGAAAAAAGGAGTTGAATTACCCTCTAAATACTGTTTGACACTGAGGGTTTCCATCGCTGTGTGACATTACAGCGCACACACACACACTCATTCGTCACTCTGCAGACTCCTTGGCTGTAGAATTATCTGCCCATGTGGTGTAAATCAAAGCTGATCGAAGGCCAGCATACGCCCCATTCTCACTCAGCAATTTGTGCCATCGCCTACATGGCAACAGCATTTTCTGCCCATCTACTTAAAATCAAAGCCGATCTGTGAACAGTGCTTAAACGTCTTGTCAGACGTTGTTTTTTTCCTGTTTTTTTCCCCAGGTGCACCTAAAAATACCCTCAATATACTTCACTGGACCCAAAGAACCATATCAATCCTTGCAGCCATGTATTTCATATAACATAGCTTGACAGAAAACTTAACAAACTGACTGCGATGACAACAGTTGATGAATTGTAGTTGTGTGAAACATTTATCAGATAATGATAGCAAGGACAGGATCGTTTCCTTTAAGTTGCAAGCAGTGAGGACAAACCTCTCAGAAAAATTGACATACAAATTAAAAAAAAAAAAAACATGAACACAAAGCAATCAAGGCAGCTCTGTTGTGATTGCTGCCCTTTTCCAGCGCTGACATTGAATGGTAAGTGTGAACAAAAGCAGCCAATAATACACTCAACAGCAAGAGTGTGTGACGGCAAGAAATCCATTAATACGGTTGTACAGATAGCAGCTGTCATTTAAAATAAGGTATAATTAAAAGTACGTGGTTTGCATCCCGCAGTAGCTGACAGAACTACAACAACATACATATATATCAGTAGCTTTTCCATACAAAGCCACAACCAATGGGAAATTGTGGTTGTTAACAGCCTTTTAAAATATACCCAATTGGGTATGCCTGCTGTTGTTTTAAAAGCAGCTGTGTGTGGCCCCGTTTGATAGATTCCTATCAGTCATTTGCAGTTTCCCTCAGCATGAATAAGAGCTGCTCCTATCTGACAAAATATCATCTTTCTCTCTCTTTCACATACACAAATATGCACTTACACATACAGCACATATACAAACATGCATACAGACGGATGGCGTGTTCTCTCCGGAGCCCTTTGACTTGCCTTGACACGTACAATCAACTTAAATCTCCGTGGAACTGGCTGTTGCCTTGGAAACACAGTCCCCTTCCAGTCGGATCATGGTAACTTCACTCATGCAAGAATTCATAAAGCATGTGGGCATATACAGACGCCTCAAGTCATCGCAACATGAAATGGTCATGCCGAAGATGCAGCTTGGATACAAACAAGTTATCGACACTGCTGAAGATATTTTGTTGTCAGATTTGAATCGACCCTGTTGGAGAGCATCTCGAGAGGCAGATGGGATCTTATTGTTAGCAGGCTTGCAGCTAAAATCAGTATGTGCGCCTGTCTTTCTGGACAGTATCCCAGACATGAGATCTGTGTTTGATGTTCACTTGGGAAGAGCAGAGGGAGCATGCTGGGCACCATATGACACTTAGGCCTACTTCCTGTGATGAATCTTGAAAAACAGAGAGAGCGGTGGACAGATACATGAAGAGAGGCTGTGATAGTCTTTCTCGGCTCGTTATCATACTTTTCTTTCGCCAATTCATGTGTTTGTGTCTTATACATAAATGAATATGGAAATATGAAACTTGAAAGAGATGGCAAGGGAGAGTACAATGTATCTTTCTAGCTGCATTATAGCATAACTGACAATATTCATGGTTGTTTTGCAAGATTAATGTCCTGCCAACATGATTACTGAGCAGTGGCTCCTCCGCAAGCACTCAGCTTGTGTTTGTGTTTCTAATTTCATCTCCCTTCTCTGTGCCTTCCTCGCCATATGTTTTCCATTCTCATTATCATTCAGTATCAGTTATGAAATAAATACTGCATGTACAGAGCGACAGAGTGAGAGACAGAGAGGCAGAAATGTTATTTCTAAACAGTGACTAAAGGGGCTTAGAGCAACAACAAGCCCTTTAAAAGTTTTTTTCTTGAGGTTCATTGACCTTCTCTGTTGCTTTTGGGACTAAGTGATGGCGGCTGTGTGTCTGTTGTCTTTGTAACCAGAAACAAGTAGCTAAGGTGCACGTCGAATGATACTGGAATGTGGGTTTCTGCTAAATAAACAAACCTTTTTGGTGACACAGAAAGTGCCATTTGCATGAAGCAGATATTCATGGTCTGTGAGAATGTATGCATACATGGATGTGTGATGGAGGCGAGGGGCAAAGATGGGAGCAAAGGCGTCCCAGTCAATGCACTCATTCATATCAGCTGGGAGGGAGGCTGAGAACTTTCTGGAATGTTCCAGACAAGGCGTCCATGTGTGAGGGGAGTATTGTGCGATCGAGACTCTGGACTTGACAGTTTGACACTGACTTTTCCCCCTACGGTGGGCGTCTTTGTCTGATAGCAGTTAGCGTACACAAGAGACCCTCTGTTTATTCAGTCAATAGCATAAAATGCACTGAGTGGCGTCTGTTTCTCCATCTGCTACATATGGTTTTGATCATCTTGTTCGAGAAAGGGTTTGTTTAGTAGAGTTGCATTTAACAGTCACAAGCTTTCAGGTCTCATCGCCGCGCTATGAACTTCTTACACAGCCAAAGTTTTAAAACACTGCGTATGATTTGGCACCTATAATGATCCCTCTCATGACACAATAAAAGTAGTAATATCTTGTCATCTCCAGAGTGATACACTCTCAGCTGTTTTTCATATTTAAAAAGTGTTTAAACCCATGCTCATGGTCATTAATCATATTTCTGTAAACTTATAGAGAGAGGATGATTGATTATCTGAAAAGGCCTCTTTGTTCCTCCCTCCATAACTTGGTGCAGATTCCAGCCTGGACTGTTTCTGTTTGGACACTAATCTCACATTGAGCAAGCAAAGCTGTGTGCGTCTGTGGAGCTGTTTACTTCTCCAGGGTGGCTGGCGCGTGCAAAAGGAGTGATGTGATGTCACTGCAGTGATATGATCCCAAAGTGTAGGAAACCAAAGGGCTCGTGTGCTATATCTTGTGTATGCTTGGAGTTATTTAACCTTATGTATAAGCTGCTTTCGAGGTGCTTATGATCCCACAGTATGAACTGCTTATCCTGCTATTGTTGTTGCCTATGAAATAACACTAAAAGAATGTTGTGCACAAGTTTTTGCACAATTGCAGACAATCTTACAGGGTCATACTAGTTTTTATCTCTTTCACTCTTGACTTTTCATCCTGTGTACTTTGCATTTTTGCTCATTTTCAAATATGTTGTACACAGATTGGTTTTTTTTACATATTTTTCTGTCTGTCCCTGGCATCCATTGGCTTCAATTAATTTCTGTACCTTATAAAAATCAATTAGCAGACTCTTGAGACTTGCTTGATTTATGTAATCCATTACAGTAATGACTGAGTCTATATTACTTTATGTGAATGTTGCATTATTTTGGCATGCAGTTGACATGGAGAGTCATTTAAGTCTGCTTGCATTGCCTCACAACAAGAATGTAACTTGAAATTAATGCAGACTTGATGTTCACTGTGATAGAATGGATGAATTGATTTTTGTACTCTACAGAATTATATGGAAACCAATGGATGCCTGGAATAGTAGAAAAAGTACATTCAAATTCCTATTTGCTAGCTGCTGCAATCTTTTTTATCCATATTTATATTTCACTTTTACTTAATATTTACATTTTAGGAGATTCTATGACTTAAGACAAGCTTCACTATCAACTTTCTTCCTTCCAACAGAAAGTGAATAAACATACGATTTTGCTTAAACAAATGTCACTTGTACAGGGCATGAATGATCTTGGTTTTGTTAGAGGCCGGTTAAGCAGTAAGTATAGAAACCAATGGGAGTAGTTAGTATCTGTGAAGGAGATGAAATTTGTAGCTCAACAACAGGGAGGGCAGTGTGACCCAGGTGACATGTCAGCTTCTCAGCCGTTGATTTCTTGTGACTCCCATGTTCCCCAGATGCCCCAGCTGGAGGTTAAAGATGTCTGAGAACTGACTCCAATCACACCTTTGGGATTACAGAAGTCAACCCCTCCCATTCTTTTCTAACAGTCTCTCCCTCAGCTGAGCCGAGGTCTTTCAGCTTTCCAAGACACGACCAAGGTCACTGGGTTTCTGCATTAGAAATTCCACCGGCTGGCTGGTGGTGGTTGGTACAGACAGCACAAAGTGGTCTTTTCTGTTCCCACTCTAGCCCAACACTGAACTAATCAACGTTCAGGAGCAAAGTATTCATTTGGTATCACGCTAATACCTATTTGAACAAAAGTAATTAATACTTGCCTTGCAGCAAAATGAACTTGTGTCCCATCTAATTAAAATAAATCATTTGAATTAAAGTGCAGGCGGTTTTGGCTTATTGGTTTTTCTTTTTTCTTTTGGTGGAATCAATTAACTTAATCAAAAGTATTCTATTTGTTACTCAAATTTACTCAAACAGAGTGAATTATAGTGAGCTCAAAAGGCTGTACTGTGTTTATTTAATTCCTCTCCACTAGATTTTTGTCTAGGCTGTCTATAAACAAATAGAAGCACTGCCATTGTTGCCAACATCAACAGAGTAATAAACAGAACTGATGGTTTTGAAGTGCTAGTATGTATTAAAGGAGACACGCATCTCATCCACCGCATGGTTCCCATAAAGTGAAGTGGCTGTGTGCTGCTCTGCTCTTTATTGGAACTAGATGTACATTTGCCAAACCAACCAGTTAGTCGTCAAATCATCGTCGTTAGTTGTTAATCGTTGAAGTCTTTTCTCTTGTGAACCTGAAAAATACTGTTTTGAAAACTTCTGATAAAGCATACATCTCAGATTTATGTCACTTGTCGTTTGTTATCAAGTATGGAATTGTTGCTCCTTGTGGCCGTTGGGGGGGTTGACACCTGCTGTGACTGCAGGTCTCACCAACCATCAAGAAGTACCAGTGGCTATTTTTACGCCCTCAGGCATCAGTGGGTAATGAGCGTATTATGGCTTGGCGCAGAAGAATGAGGCGAACAAAACACCGCACTTGACAACTTACATGGATAAACAACACAAAGATGGGACTTATGCTTAATGTTAGGTGTTTTCAAATAGTAGGTTTTACACGAGAAAAGACTTGAAGGATGAGGACAAACTTGTTGGTTTGGCAAACGTACGCCTGGTTAACCGTCCTGCCTCTGATAGATCAGAGCACAGCCGCTTTCAAGGTTCAAGGATCAAGGTTTTTATTTGTCATATACACATCAAATACATTCCGCAGTGAAATGCTTTTGGTTGTAGCTTGGTCCATAATATCAAAAGACTGAACTAATAAAACTTAGATCAGAGACAAAAATAAATACTAAAAGCAGAAATGGGCAAGAGGATACACATAAAAACAAGAAAAAGGAACTTAGTTCAAAAACTTGAGCTTTTCTATGGCAACCAGGGGAGATGATTGGGACTGTCTTGTGCAGTGCTAGGAGACAGGTGTCATTGCTTTAGATTAGCTGAACCACGCATACTGCAATTTGTGATTCTGAATGTGTTTTCTGTCTTACAATACAGGAGTTTACTGATTTATTTAAATTCAAGGCTTCGAACAAGTCCCATCAGTGGATGCAATTTTCTTCCGATAAGTTAAAAGATCAGTGATTTGATTGCAGGGGATTGCAAAGATTGCCTTTCTGCCATCTCGACATCACTGCATGATCATTTCAGCGGGTTGTCATCGGGTTTCATGTTATAAAATATTCCAAAACTGTGAGGCCTGTCTGAAAGGATCCATGGTTCCACGTTGCTTCTCTGTTATGATCTATGTGCTGCCTGCATATGGAATGTGAGTTTGAGTGTGTGTGACACGTGAATGACAGCTGGCCTATATGGGAGAAATCTCAGACACTGAGGTATAGTTCTTGCAGAAAAGCACTGCAGCGCTCACACACTTAGAATATCATCACTGTGAAATGGGAGGCAGGCAGAAATGATTAGAGGGAGCTATGCAGTGGAAGAGTTAAAGGATTAATGTGAAGAAGTTTAGCATGAATAAATAATTTCTCCATTAATTTGGAGATATTTGTTTTTCTTCCTCCTGAACAAAGCATCTTAAAATATTAAATGATGGATGAAGTGAAAGACTCATCCACTGAAAGAATCAATTATACTGTTATAAAGTAAGAGAAAAGAAACTGAAATCAATTGTCTATGCACTAGCAAATAAAAGCAGCAGGGAATATCAATATTCTCTTTTTTGACAGGAAGCAACTGGACTGATGGGAAACTTGGTGCCTCTTCCAGGACTATATTGTCAAAGCGTAGGAAAGTTGTGGACTTCGAAGTTGCTTTTTTTCTGAGGAGTAATGAGACGCTTGTTGCAATTCTCTGCTGGCTTCCTTTTCTTTCTGTATTTGCCAATTTTTTGTTTAAATAACTGAGTGCAAACCATGTTTCGTAAAAACATATCTACACACAAATATATAAATATATAAAAGCTATTGTCTCTTACATTTGCCTTTTGTCCCTCAACAATCTAATAACTTTACAAAGACCATGAATGTCAACATTTGTTGAGATACTTCACAGCACAAATGAACCATTTGTGAACCACAAATGTGAACCTCACCCTGGCAGTAGAGAAAAAGTCACCAAAGTCATCAGGATTCATCCTCTGGGGACCATGACTGTTTGTACAAAATGTCATGTCAGTCCATCTGAAAGTTGTTCAGATATTTCAGTCTGAAACAAAAGCGGTGGACTGACCGACCATTGACATTGCCATCTCTTGACAACGCTAATGTAGCTAAGAAAAAAACACAAAACCTTGTACCAGGAAAATAAAAATTGAAAAGCAACCAAGTGCATCCTTTATCCATTACAGAGAGACATCTGTATATACAGACTCAGAGTATATGGAAGTAAAGTGCTGTCCAAATAGAAAAATAGAATAGAAAATCAGGGTATAAACTAATGGCTCCTGCTTCTCTTACACAAACAGGTATAATAATAGCACTTCCTCTCCCACCGGTGGCAGTGGGTGAGAGCAGAATTGGTATAAGAAACACAGTTATGCAAATGAGCATGCTGCGTCATCTCCGGGTGACTTTTTGAGCCACTTGCAGCTATTTGTCTTTTTCAAAGCTTTTAGTAGCTTTCAGCTATAGAGATAGAAATGCGTTGGAGTGTATATGTATTGTGTGTGTGTGCGTTTGTGTATGTTTGTGTGCGTCACTGTGACTTCAGGGCTGAAGTCTGTTTATTACTGTGTTAAAGTCAGGAGGCTGAGTCATCACTGCATGCTGTGTCTGCTCTCTTTCTGTCTATCTGTCTTCCTCCCTCTGTCTTTCTCTCCATCTCCCTCTCCCTTCATCCCTGCTGCTGTTGTCTGGGCTAACACACTTTTTATGTCTGTCTATAATTTACCACCTCATCCCTCTCTGCTTTTCACAGCGGGGAAGAAAGCCTGCAAAAGGTAAATGATTAAAGAGGAAGCCTGTGAGTGTATTTATGTGGATGACAGCTGAGAGATTAGATTTCCTTTAGATTGGTTATTACTAAAACAAACCCTTAAGCTCTCTCTCTCTCTCTCTCTTCTCTCTCTCTCTCTCTCTCTCTCTCTCTCTCTCTCTCTCTCTCTCTCTCTCTCTCTCTCTCTCTCTCTCTCTCTCTCTCACACACACACACACACACACACACACACACACACACACACACACACACACAGTTTATTAAGGGAGACAGAATTTGTCAGCAACAGTTTGTCTTGTCATCTGTCTTCACTATAGCTTCTGGGATGAGTTTTGGAAATAACTTTTCTAAGTGATTTCTCACTTCATTTTGCTCAGAGAATGCCTCAAAGTTAAAACTTTCAGCATTTTCAAACAGCAGCCAAGATGACAGAGCAGCTGGTGTTGTGTTTGAGAAGCTGTCACCTTGTAGATGCTGATATACAGTAAAAATGTCATCAAAATATTCTTTACTGACGTGATGAAGTCTGATGGTATTGACACTGTCAGCCAGACAGGTATGGAGTTAATAATTGTGTTTCATTCAGGATTGGGACACAATATAATGCCAGGCAACAAACCCAACCAACGTTTCTCAGTAATAGAGTAGAGTAGAGTAGAGAGTG
Organism: Thunnus thynnus; assembly: GCF_963924715.1. Classification (NCBI taxonomy): domain Eukaryota; kingdom Metazoa; phylum Chordata; class Actinopteri; order Scombriformes; family Scombridae; genus Thunnus; species Thunnus thynnus. The sequence continues at coordinate 17,464,828 of NC_089534.1, forward strand.
TCTCTAACTGGTACAAGTGGTGTTTACCCTAATCATACAGATGGATTACAATATATTTATTATTTCCAACTTTAAATACAATGAAAATCCCTCACCATCAGCTCAATCTTGCACAACAGTGTATGAAATTTATGAAGCTCTCACCCACCTAGAAAACTCCAACACCAATGTCAGGATGCTGTCCATTCACTTCAGCTCGGCATTCAACTCCAACAGTCTGAACGAACTGGTCAACAAACTGCAGACACTAGGTTTAGAAACACTTTCTGTCTGTGGATCAAGGACTTTCTGACCAACAGACCCCTAGCATATCAGGCTGGGCAATCACACCTCATCCACCATCATCCTCAACACCGGGGACCCCCAAGGCTGCATCCTCAGTCCACTCCTCTAGTCCCTCTTCACCTACGACTGTGCTCCCACCCACAGCTCCGACATGTCAATCAAATTTGCAGATGACATGAATATAGTGGGTCTGATATCCAATAATAATGAAGCAGCCTAGGACAACAACCTGACCCTCAACATAAAAATACTAAGGAAATCATCATTGACTTCAGAAAAAACAAGAAAAACACACCACACTGGACTGTGGGGAGGAGGTTGAGCGGGTTGCTAGTTTCAAGTTCCTGGGAGTCAAAATATCTGAGGACCTGACCTGGAGCCTGAACACCTCCCACCTGGTCAAGAAGGCCCTGCAGCACCTCTTTTTTCTGAGGACACTGAAGACCCTGACGTCCTCAGAAAAAAGACTCTCCCAAATACTGCTAATCAGCTTCTACTGCTGCACGATTAAGAGCATCCTGATATACTGCTGTACAGTCTGGTACAGACAGGAAAGAACTGCAGTGGATAGTCAAAACTGCTTAGTGGATCGTCAGCTCCCCACTATCAAACCTGAGAGACATCCACTTGAGCCGTCTTTGCAAACAGGCCTCTAACATCATGAGAGACCCCTCACACCCCAGGCACCCCCTGTTCACCACCCTTCCCTCAGGCAGGCTCAGAACCATACACACATGAACCAAAAGGCTGAGAAACAGCTTTTTCCCCAGAGCCATGGACAAGCTGCTGAACAACATGATATACTTGTGTCATGTGAAATACAGTTGTGGTATTTACAGTACATTGATCATAGTTTTTTGTTCACCATTCAGGGATTATCATTTAAAATATCTGTCCTTGTGTACATTTAATTAATGATCTAATTAGGGGTTAAGTTGTTCTATTTTATAAATATTTGTCTATAAATGCAGGTGTGTTAAAATTTTCACCTTTACTGAACCTACTGAGGACAATCCTTACCTCATCATTCATGCTCACAATCTAAACAGATGTAGATGAATGAAAGAAGAATTGACTCTTGGGAAGGTGACAGCGTGGCAGCATTTGCACAAATATCTGTTTGCTGTAAACGTAGACCTGACGGTTACAAAGCATTTCGCTGGTTTGACTCAGATTCACAGCAGCTCATAAAGAGATGAAAGTGAGGTGCAGCTAACAGTTTCTGTTTATTTCCGTAGGAACATCAAGCTTACTCTACCTCTGGTGACAGCAGAAACAGCCCAACATCTAAAAGCTACAGCTAACATGCCAGACCTCACAGCAAGGTAGAAGAAATACCAATACTGTAAGATACTGTAGGTGATAATTACAGACAATTTCAAAAACTGACTTACATCTAGTTTTCACACCATTAATTGTATGATCACGTTTGGCCTGTAGCTCAGTGAATACAAAAATACCAATTATTCTTAATAGGGATGTGCAGAGGGCCCAGTATTTGTATCTGTATCTGTATTTCTTGAGGCAGCAAAATTATTTGTATTTGCATTTGAATAAAAGTGGGAAGAGGCTTACAAATCCTGTTTTTGTTTTTATTTCGATTTTAATTCTAAAAAATTAAAGTGTTACAATAAATGTTCATGAATAAACTACCGTATGAAGGAGGTCCCCACACGGGTCTCAAACTGGAGTGTAAAACTTTACTCATCACCTCATTGCAGATAGACCTCTACCTATTTATACACCCATAACACAGAGACAGCACACCGTTGTATTCGGGCACACCCCTGTAATTCTTAACAAAAACCAGCTGATAGAATCCAGAAATTCTGAAATGAATGAGCACTTTTATTGAAATATATACACTATAACAAGTTTCCCCGGAAATGAGCTTTTAAAGCTAATGTCCCCCAGCCTGTGCAGGCCATTGGCTATGAAGCCATTTTTTTTTTTATCTTGCTGACTGATAACTGAACTTCTTTATGGATGTTCTCTTTCATAATCCATCCATCCATTGCTATTCATCAAGGTCACTGGAGGCGTTCTTGTCATCTTCCTTGCAGAGCAATAGTCCTGCTTTTCCAGCCCATTATTTCATCTGCTATGCATGAGTATGTGCCGAGAGGAGAACGCAGGGAGCCGGAGAGAGAGCAGGAAAGAGAGAGAGGGGAAGAGAAGTTAAAAGAAGGCAGAAAAACTGAGAGAAATATGGGTTAGAAGTGGGAGACGAGTCTGAAGTTTAAAATTGAGACAGACAGAGGGGGATGAAAAAGCAAAAGGATGGATGAGAGCGTGAAGAACAGGACAAGTTAACATGACAGAGCAAAAGAGCAACAGTGATCTTTGAGATGAGAGCCTTAATGGAGGAAAAGCGAGAAGAAGTGTAGAAAGAAAGAATGAAGGAGAGAGAGAGAGAGAGAGAGAGAGAACTAAACGACAGCAGCACATGACACAGAAATTTCATCAGGGCCCCTCCAGGGCATCTTATATGACAAATTTTGAGTTAAGAGGCTGGGAAAGTGAGCATATGGTGGTTTGTAATATTGATGGTGCACAAATGCCCATCTCTCAGTGTGGCATAATAGCCCTGCAGTGATATTCACGGCATTTAAAACTCAGCACTGTTGCTTCTTGGTCTCTCGTTGGTTTAAGTCATTAAAGATTCAAAGACAAAAGCGAACGAGCATTTTTTTTTCATCCTAAGGAGACAAAAAGAGGAAATACAATAGAGAGGAAGAAAACAGGAGGCTGGGAAAGAGAGGAAGGCAGGAATAGAGAAAGGTGCATTTGGTGTGTGTGTTTTTGAGTATGTGTGTATGTTATGGTGGTGGGAGGGTTGAGGAAAAAGGGCAGTGGAAGGGAACAAAAGGGAGATGGATAGATGGAGAGATCGAATGACAAAATAAAGGCAAGAGCAAAGAGCAGGGCTGTGTCAAAGGGGGAAAAAAATAAAAGGCATAAAGAGACAGAGAAAAAGAGGGAAGTGGGAGTTTTGTTAAGCAGGTTCTTTAACACACCCTTCACAGGTCAAGGTTCAAGCCCTGGATCATGTGGGCATGTATGTGGGTGGGTGTGTGTCTGAATGGTCCTTTGTTATAGCTGACTCTATAGATTTGCACTGATGCACAGACAGCAAGAGGGGAGTGTGTGTGTGTTTGTAGTTTGTGTCAAATCTGCACCTGTTTAAACTGTATGCATCTATCAAAAAGAAAAAAAAAATGCAGCTTTGTCTCATCAGAAACCCTGGCGACAAACTCTCTTTTTCAACTTCAAAGCATTTCAGAGGCACTCATTGAACATGCACTGATTCTGCACTCTGCTCTTCCTTCATCACCCTCCTGGGATTACTGAGCTTTAACCCAGTGACTCACAGAGATGGATGGAAAGCTCTTTACTGAGCCGCTCTGTCTCCCACAGCAATGATTTAGCATCAGATAACCTAACAAGAATCTTAATCGCAACAATTAAGCACTCAGAAGTTGATAGGATATTAAAGTGAAACATACCTTTTTTTGCGAGAGTAGAGGTGGGCAGCACGGTAGTGAGGGGTCCTCTTTGTCTCCATCTCTCTTCTCAGCTGGGCTGTCCTTCTTCAGCATGCGAACATAGGAGATTCTCCTTTTAATGCTCCTTCCCTGTGCCCCTGGCTCTGCAGAGACCCGTTTGCTTCTGCTTTGTTGGCCACAGTTGTGACAAGAGCGGATGGGATGTCCCACAGCCAGGGGTGCAGGTGTGCCCCGCCAACCTGCCTCCAGGTAAACATGAATGCTCACACACACAGCAGTGAGCAGAATGCCCAAACGCAACAGCAGTCCCTGGGTGAGTCGCTCTCTGCACATGTCCATCCACAGCTGCCTGCAGTTCATTATTATGTCCTTTCTGTTCCTTTGGTTTCTTCAGTCCATCTCCTCAAATGGACAGTTTAGCCTGCTCATTGCTTTTTTCTATCCCATTCTTCCTGTCCTTCCAAGAATTTTCCTCTCTTCTCTTCTCTTCTCTTGTCTTCTCTTCTCTTCTCTGCTCTTTTCTTCTCTTCTCGTCCAGCGTCCCCTTTGCTGCAGGTCCAAAGTCCACCATTAGCTTAAGAGAGGTAAGTTAATGTAACAGGGACATGTCAAGAACACCTCTGCTCATGAACCAACACACACATGTGTGCGTGCATCTTGCTCTGAATGACTGTGTGCATGTCAGTGTGTGTATATATGTGTGTGTGTGTGTGTGCTCTGCAAACAGATTCACAAGTACAATGTGTGCCGCTCTCTTTGAAAAGTTTGGGAACTGCCTCCTCACACTCTCAAGTCTCCCTTTCCCCAAACACACACGCCCCTTTAATTTGCTTTCTATTTCTTTCTATCTGGCTCACATCACACACACACACACCCCCATGTTGCTCTGCTCCCTCCCTTGGGTTGCCTCTCCCGCCCCGCTGAATCTCGGGTTACTGTGTAACTCTAGACTTGGGCAGGGCATGTTGCTCCACCACGGGCCCATGCAGGTCTCTCTCAGCATCTGTTGAGTTGGCTCTCTCACAAAGCACGACTGCACAGCCTGGATTTGCAGAATGGATCAACTTGCATTCATGCTTAAATCAAGCAATTTGTTTTGCTGCAAAATGTATGAAAATGATATTTTTAAGAGTGTAAAGGTGTCCACAAATTAAAGGGCACGTGAGATATTTTCTTTGAGGACACACAGGACAACTTTTGATAAAAATGTGATGATTTGTCACACAGATGTTTTATTGCAAGGATTGTTTAGATAGATTATATCATGGTTTCATTGATTTTGGAAGCAGATCTCACCTACAATACCTAAGAAATCAAATCATTACTCTCAGCTTAGGTCTAGTACGGACTCCTTCCTTTAATTTATTTCAGTCAGGTCTTAAAATCTCTGGCAACTTGCTGAAACTAACTTCTGTTCCTTAATTTCCCTGGCAATTAATTTGTAAGCCAATTCTGGCCACATTCTCCTCTAAAGTCACTTCATTAACTTTGTCATTGATTTTCCTCCAAAGACCGCTAAATCTGCTGTTATTTATAAACAAATAAATAATCAGAGCCCCCTCCTAGTGCTCCTATTTATTAAATATGTTATTGATATTTTAGACCAAAGGAGAGAACACACATCATTTATCAGGACTGCCAAAGCGTATTATTTTTGGATAGAGAAAAGCACAGCTCGTGGGATGGAAATTAGGATTTTCCTGGCTTCACAGAGCATCCTGACAGAGCTAGAACAAAGAAAGTGGAGGATAACGATAAAGCTGCTTTCTCTATGCTGTTCAGAACCTATGACAAACTTGTATATGGGTTTATATGTAGCTCTTTACTGCCCCCTTCAGATTGTAAATAAGCATCCTTCAAATTCCCACTGTGAGCTGTTCATGGTTCTGACTTTCATGCAAAATTGCAACTCACCTCTTTCTGATGCTCACGTAGTATTTTCAGATTAATTTCACAATTAATTTGTTTCCGATGTAGAACAAGAATTTGTGAGGGTAACATTTTGGTGGAGGGAGATATGGAAGGTTTTACATATTAGCTGTGCTTTGTTTTCATGCATACAAGAAGTATGTGTCAGGTCTAGAATACACAATGTTGTATAGGCACTAAAATGAACAATATGGTGGTAAATGCAGCCATAATGAGGTTAAAGAACTGAATAAGCCTGGTGTGTTTGACTATAATGGATTTATTGTGGCAACATGTTCAGTAGTTAATTGCTCTATTAATCAATCCATCAGTCAATCAAGCTAATTCTCAGTCACAGTCTGGTTGAAAGGTTGGTTTGTGATTTATACATTACCATTGTTGGTAAATCTTATCACAATGGGAATTATAAACAGTTATGAGATAAAGCTTGGGACAAAACAAAACCTGGCGAGTCGAGACATTTTTTAGATTTCTTTATTATTTTATTTACCTGCTTGACATGTGCCAGATTTGCAGAATTTTCCGTTTTTAAGTAACAAGCTTCAGAAAACTTAGTAATTTTTTAAGAGCATTTGATCCTGCATGTACTTTACTTTTCTGGGATTAAAAACTGAACTACTTTAGTTTAAACAATTACAAAGAATCAATCTAATCTACATCAGTAACGTCTGGGAAGAAATATGCCAACAACAATCTCTACTGCCACCCAGTGGTGAGTTATGAACACTTATCACCTCCATATTGATTGGATTACAATTTAGTATGAGTCTGGTAGTATTGGTAAAGGAAGCAATGGAAAAATGAGGAAAGAATGAACCCAGTACCACTGACAGTAGATAGAGAAATGATCATATATAGCAGACAAACAACACATGTGGAAATATTTCAAACCTCAAGCTGTTTGTGTAATTGTGCTATAGGGAGTATACATGATCGTGTTTGGCAGCACACAAGAGCAATTCAACTTTCCCTTTGAAAAACTGACACATCATACATGAAACAGTTCAAAAACAGGCTCTCTGTTGTGGCTTTTTTCAGATGGAAGTTTTTTTTTCTCCCTCTGTAGACGGCGTTTCACATATTGCAATGATTTGGCCGAAATCTGTAGCCACATGGAATGCGTTCGTGTGAGCCTCTCTCCTCTCCTCTGCTCTCCTCTCCTCTCCTGCATGCCAAAATAGGGTCCAGAGAGCAGAGGTCATGTAAACTTGATCCATTGGCTTCTTCTTATTTAGCAATGCACAGATGTCAGCATAGGTCAAACAGAGGCCACGCAGAGGCCTACCATTGACTCCACAGATTGACTGAATACCATTTATGCTTGGAAGTGTGATAGCGATGATGGAAAACATTGATCATATTGGCAGAAACATCTTAACCATGATATAATATGGCTCAAATTAGTCATCCAACCAATTATACAACTCAAACTTAACACAGATTGTGTCAGAAATTTGGATTTTTGAGTAGTATTTATAGCCAGTAGATAGATCTGTTGTCGTTCATACTCAGTAGGAAAAAAAAAAGTGTTATAGCCTGAGCTTCCTGGGAATAAAGAGGGAAAAATGGTGTCAGACTAGGGTGACAAGAATGAACACCTCAGCTACAAGAAGAAAAGTGTAAACCCAGCAGTGGCTTGCACAAAAGGTGTGCACATGAGTGATTATGTAGACTATAAAAAGATGTGAGGTTGAGTTCACAGATTACACAGTCTCTTTTTAGGTTTAGAAACCCCAAGATAAAGTGTGCAGGGTACTTGCAGGTACTGTAAACAAACATCAGCTCCTCTGATAAAGTAGGTTTCAAAACACACAACGAAAAACTAGACTAAACTGGACTGAAATGGGTTAGTCTGCGCAGTAGAATAAAGGCTTTTTTTCCTGGCGGGAGATACACTGAGACTTGGACAAACCTATCGGTGGGAAATAGCCAGTTGTGACAGGAGCAGGTGAAGGTTAGCGTGTGTTTGCTTTCGGCTGGGGCCCAAAATACTACACACGCACACACACGCACACACAAAGTTCACAAGGTCTGAACAAAAGAGATATGCACACATATGCATCTAACTCAAACCCAGAATAAACCCAAAACCCAAGAATCTACGAACTTCAGACTGAATTAGAGTTTGGGTTTGGAGGCTGTAAAACGAATCTCCTCAGGCGTCTTTCCTCTCCACACCCTCAACAAACCACAGAGCAGAACAGGACATGTCCAAAAACAAGCGTTCGCCTCTCAACAAGGATAAGCAGCTTTGTCATCCATGATGACCACTTGACACATAGTTTTATCAGCTTTCTCACAGTAAGCAGTCAACAGAAAAACACAGCCCTTCGACAAATGAATCAAACTCCAGGGGTCATCAAGCAGCTGTCGACTAAACGCACTGGATTTAGTTCTCTGGTAGCCTATATATTATATATACACAGTAGTGTATGGTGTGGAAGAAAGAAGCTTGAGCAGATTTATTTTAGAGCTTCAGAACCAAACCCTAATTCAATCTTGAGTTACTGAATCAATGACTTACTTGTGACTTTGTGTATTTGAGGTTTTCAGATTACAGTAGTAGCACAATTGCAGATTGTAGCCTCTAACACCCCAGCCTTGCATACATGTGTAAGACATCAGCTCCACTTGCACTGTTTGATTAATGGCAACATCTGTTTGCGCCATAAATCAATATTGTTGTATGTTTTAAAACAACCTGATACGTTTCTTGTGTTTATTTATGGTATTCAAGCCAGAGTCTCATTAGAAAATATGTAAATTATTGGCTGATGTTCAAATGTTGAAGCTGACCTGCTGTTCACTTTGAGGTTACATTTATAAATTGCCACTGTCAGTCTGCATGAATGACCTAGTTCAATTATGCCTCTGCTGTTTGATTATTTCCCATCTGACGAAATGGAGCAGATGGTGAGTCAGTGCGATGGCAAAAGCAAACACTGTCACAGTCTGTAGTGGTAGTCCTTCTGAATCCAGCCAAGACAAGTCAATACAGCCTACTCCACGTATCAATCATTAATCACAGAATCCAATAGGAACACTTGTAGAAACAAGGGCACTGGGAGGTTGGCTTGAAGTTCAAGAGGGTTTCTGTGTCATGAATTCTCCTGTAGCTTTTGGGAAGTCTTGCATAATCTCTGGCGGTACATAGAAGAGTGAGAAGGCAGGGATCCCATACCAACAATGTGGTGAAGACCATAGTACTTAATTGCATCTGTGGCTCATTAAAACTAACCACAAAGGAAATACTTGGATTCAAATGCACACACTCATGTGGCATCAAGGGTCAAAAAAAGGTTGATTCACCCTGGCTTGAAGACTAACGTGTACTGTTACACACATGCGCATACACAAACAGGCACAACTCAGGCCATAATTTCATGTTTATATCAGTCAGGTTTCTGTGTTTTAGGCAGAGCTGAGATGATTAGTTGATTAATTGACCAGCTGATCAACAGAACATTAATTGCCGTCAACTAATAATCATTTAAGTCACACCAAACATTTTATGGTTTCACCTTCTCAAGTGTGAAGATTTGCTGCTTTTCCTTGTCTCTAATTGCAGTAAACTGAAATATTTTTGGACAAAATAAGCAATTTGAAGATGTCACTTTGACCATTTCTCACTATTTTCTGGTGTAAATGATTAATTGAGAAAATAATTAGCAAATTAGCAAAAATTGAAAATATTGCAGCCTTAGTAGCTGAATGGGGAAAAAAAGTATAGACAGGAAGTCAGTTAGGCTGCAGCGTGTTGTTTTTGAGATATTAAACATGACCTTGTGATGTTTATGAACTCAGCAGCTCATTATCACTGTGCTTAAGTTGTAAACACCAGGCATACATATTTGTTGGCCTTCAAAAGGTTGATCCTGACAGGGGTAACACCTCAGAGCACATAGTGCTCCATGATGTCAGAGGCCAGCTGTTACATTGATGGATGTTACTTAAGGACCATATATTTACAACAGAGCAAGCAGCCCTGCTTCAAGGCTGATTCTGTACACATCAGTGGTAAAGCAAAAATTGAAGTCCTTACAGGGTTGTGATTAAGTTACGTGTCAGAGTTTATCCAAATAATCTGTGTTTGAGGCCTAAGAAAAGGCTTTCAGGCGTCTCCAAAGTTGCATTAAATGCTCTGTATTTAATCATAATAACCTGGCTTTCACTGAGAAATCACTTATCATGATTACTTCATTGTATGAGAATGTGTGATGCAATCAAGGGCTCATTTATCATGGCTGGTGGAAACAGTTACTGTCAGAAGAAGAAATTTAAGCCAAAACAATTAAGTCTAGCTTGATCAAATAGGCATATATGATGATTCACTAAAGAGGATAGAATGAACAGAAACTTTAGATAATATGAATTTTTCTCTGTGATATTTCAAAACATCAGATAGATAAGAGCAGTATAACCCTGCCATGGGGGGGGGGGGGGGGGGGGGGGGGGGGGGGGGGCATTACTAAGAAGAAGGGAGGACGTTTCTCTTCATATGATAATGTTAAAAATACAGTTAGGCTTTGCTGACGCCTTCCTGACTCATTTCATTTCTCACATCAACGAGAAAAGAGAGAGAGAGAGACAGATATATCAAAATTCAAAAAAGAGCAATGAAATATTGGTTTCATCTAAAAAACAGTGACCCCCACCCCTATCACTACAAAGCCCTGCAATGCCACGAGCTGAGCAAAACTCACTCAGCTGGTCCTGACACTTAGTTCACTTTCTAACCCTGTTCTGACTCAGGATCAGTCTGAGAACAAACCAATTACAGTCAATCAAAATGCAGTGTTATCTGGCCCTAAAAAGACAGCACATTACCTGACCACTATGACTGACACTAAGCAAAGAAATACCTCCACAAAGTACAGACTCAGTGAGGGCAGCCTGCCCATCCAGACAGGCTGATACAATAAAATAGATCATGGCTCCCCATGGAGGAGCGGTTCTGCCAAGTTGTGCAAGGAAGACCAAGTTGAGACAGAGCTGCACTTTATAGCAGAATGCATAAAATTCCAGCCAGTCCCAACAAAATATTTCCCCAAATTCAAATACAGCAGAGTAAGTCTTTACCTGCCACACTCTGAGGAACAGTGACACACACACACACACACACCTCCCCGGCAAACTGTTATAAAGCACATCATATTACCACACACAGACATACTGTATGTACACACACAGTTTTTATCTTCTTTTTTCTTTTTTTCATTATTAATATGTATATATATTTATATATATATGTATGTATATATAAATAATGCGTGTATATGTATATGTGTATATTTTTTCAAATCAAAACTATTATCATTATTTTCATATTGTTGATGATATCTATCAGTTATGTTGGCGCGGGGGTGGGGTAGTCTGTGTCTGTGAGTGTGTCTGGGTGTGTGTGTATTTGTGTGTCTGTATGTGTGTGTGTGCGCGCCCCTCCTACCTTCGCTGCGCTCCGTGGAAACCGAAGATTATTATTCAGGGTTGCAGCGCTCACAATCCGCTGCCCGCCGGGGAGAGAGACGCAAACACCGAAAATGACCGTAGAGGCCTTGTTTGACCAGCTTGGGCATTTCAAAAGGTATTATGAGCAATAAGCTTGTTTTCCAGATCTGTGAAGGTGGCATATATTCTTTGTGGTGTGAATGAGTTCGTTTTTTTTTTTTTTTTTTTTTTTTTGTGGTATCAATTGAACAGCCAGTTGGGCAGCTTTGGAATATTAACTTCACTTACTGTAAGTTATTTTTCTTCCATGTTACGAATGCATTTTTGAAAACAAACACCAAGAAAACAATAAGAGTTCTAATCCCAGTTATCATCATTTGTGCATAAAACTTTTTATCTATTACCGTTACAATGCTTCAGTGGTGGGGGAGTCTTCAGCTAGAGGAACTGTTTTGCTCCCTTTTTGTGTTTTTTTTTTTTTTTTTTTTGAAAAATGACGAACATAGTTAAAATACTGTAAAATAAATCACAGTAAGTTTACTGTGTTTTTATTTACAGTGGCAATATTGTAACCATAAAATGTAAGTTAAAGAAACTGTACTTAAAATCAAAGACAATTAAGTCTAGCTTGATCAAAGAAGCATGTATGGGAATCGTAACTGTAAAAATGAAATAGTAAAATAATGATACAGTATTCCAATTATTTATTGTTAACTGTTGAACAGAAACAAACATGTTTGCTTATGTGTAAATATCTTTCCCTGTGTGCAGAGATTGTGTATACCATGTTTACAGAAATCTAATGGCCTTCTTCCATATGACAGAAATACACACCCTGAATAGTATGATGCACAGTATAAATAGTTTTCTCTCAGACAGGACAGGAGAACAAAATAAGTTGTTTACCTTAATGACATATTAGAAGTGCACCGGTTCACACAAACTGTAGTAAAAGAGCTTGTTGCCTGCAGCTTCATCTACCAGCTCACTGTGGCTCTTTCCTCTTTTATCAATCCTCATTTGCAATATCTAAAACTAATCTGCTGACCAAACAGCACAAAACATTTTGCTGTGTAGACCAATATTTACTAACCATTAGTCCAAACAGTTTTGCATTTCCTGTACATGCTTCATAATAAAAGCCACACAGTGGTACACCAGTGAGAAGCTTTTAATGTGAAGTAGCAACAGCAGGAAATGTTTGGACTGTGTGGGCCTCAACCCAACACTGTAAATAAGAATGTTTTCAGTTTCCAGTTCTTATAATTTCTGAAAATATTCTACCATCTCCCATCTAGCCAAAACAGTAGCAGGGACCATGTGCAACTTTCTTACACTTGCAACTTTCAAGTGTATATATTACAAACATTAGAAAATATTACAAAGACAACATTAAATATGTAAGAAGCTTGTTTAAATCTGTAGCCACAATTCAACAAATCCTCATAAAATATCGTCAGGGGTGAAAAAGATAAATATAAGCTTTAAAATGTTGATTTACAGTTGGTTTTAGCATGAGCATACAGGAAAAAACTCACCCTAGAATTAATGTAATCTTACTGCTGCAAAAGTAATGTAAGGCGGTCATCAGTTCAGGGCACACAGCCAAGAGAGAGCAGAGCTGGATCCAAAATCATATTAAAGTGCATTGCATCCACTGCTTCGATAAAAAAAACAAAAATGTTTCACCATTACTGCCTGTGTAATAACCAAGCTATGATCAAAACAAACATTTTTAAGACTGTCAAACATAGAAATAAGCTTTTGTAGAATAGGTTACACCAAACAAGATTTTAATTACCTATTGTAACAAACTTTTACAGACATCTTAATAGCAATCTTAGCAATCACAGGGAAAATGCAAGTAGAAAGAATGTAAAGGAAATAAGATGTGATTGAAAGTGTTGATGAGCAATACCTTTTAAACAGACTCCAGCGATGTTGTTGTTTCCTCCTTATATTCAACTGTGAATGTATAGTAAAATGTGAAGAGGACAGCCAAGGTGGTAGTGAAGTCAGGTCTCCATCAACAGCATCCATTTGGTCGCACATGGGATCTCAGGTTCAGGTTCTCCTGATGAGTAATAATCAAACTCCGAATTGATAACAATTGTATTACCTTAAAGTACTGTTTTCTATGTGAAAACTAAGAAACTTACACAACAGAGACAGCATTGTTTGTGTGAGTTAGTACACGAGAACAGATCTAAACAGATGACTGCTGAGGTGCTTGTGTTTAAGCCAAAATAAATGTAAATATAAAATGTTTAAAAACAGGCAGATAGTATAACAAGCACAACTGCCACAAGAGCTGACTAAATTGGCTTTTGTCTGTGGAATTGACTAAATTACTGTGGATTTCACAGCAATTTTTTAGCCAATAAAAATGTTGAATTCTGTTGACTTCTTTATCAGATTTTCTCACAAAAGGAAATGTCCATTTCATATAGTTTGCATGCAATTTTTTCCTCTTGCATAACAAAATATCACTGACAACAACAACTGAGTTTTTGTTTTAAACACATTTTATGTGGCTGATTAAATAAACTACTGCTGTTTACATGTCTCGACAATGAATGTATTTATTTCACTTGGTCAAAACACTCTCCACTCGTTTTGCAGTTACTTGTTAAATGGGAGGCCAACATGATTGCCTCCAAATCACTTATCATCTCCTCTCCAGTTCTTATTTCAGCATATGTTTAATGTTTTTTATTTCTGTCCAGATTTCAGGCATGTCTGTACTTTGCAGCAGTCTTCCAGTCCGTAGCCTGTGGGATCCACTACCTGGCCTCTGTCTTCCTGGTCGAGACTCCAAACTTTGTGTGCAGTGTGCCCGGCAACATCACCGATGTCTTGTACGGTAACCTGACAAGATCTAGTCTGGATGACATCCTGCCAGTATTCAAAGCAGGGACTGGGCCTTTGGTGGTGAGGACGGCTGACGGTCAACAATGGGAGCTCAGCCGGTGCCAGTGCGCCCTGCGCACCAACCCAAAAGACTTTACATACAACTTTGATGGCAACAAAACAGTTACAGCCTGCAATGGGAACTTTGTTTATGACCACACGGAAGTCTACCAAAGCATAGTTACCGACTGGGATTTAGTGTGTGAGAGAGAGTGGCTGGCCAAGCTGTGCCAGCCCACCTTCATGTTAGGGGTGCTGATTGGTGCGCTGGTGTTTGGGGACATTGCTGACAGGTAAGCAGAGGATGCATGATGGGGAGGAAGGGGAGGGTACTTTTCATGCAGAGTGGGTGTTTAGAGAGGGGAGGTATATTGTAGGATGTGTCACCATATAAGGAAGTTCTTTTCACTTGTGTATGGGGACTACAGCACATATTAATGTATTACAGAATCTGGTTTACAGGTCCTGTATTTATAATTCTGTAAACATGTACATGCAACTTCAGAGGACATGGCTGCACTTCTGCATCAACATGAAACATGATACTCTTCTCTTTCATGCTCAGTGGCTGACGTATGAACACTGACTGAGTGTACACCTACAGTTGCCTCATGAGCTTGATTATAAGATTCTTGATAAGGAAGGATGGGTGACAGTGAGGCAGGAAGAGTTGAGGCCAGATCGGTGTGGATGATGGGATAGAGGGAAGATAGTTCAGAGAAAGAAAGGGAGGAAGAAAAGATGAGAGTGGCAGGAGGATAATAGGTGTCTGGGCACACTTTGAACAGATCAGATGACCTGGCCAAACAGCAGTTGGCTGTTCAGACCAGGCTGAAGTGGTCAGCATTTAGGAGAAGGACTTTAGTCTGATAAAGTTGGAGCTGAGGGTACACTTGCTTTGACGTCTGCCCAACCATCTCATGTAACGGATCACACTAACAGAGTTAAGATGCAGCAGGTCAGGATTAAGTGCTGACGGTAGTGGTTATTATGGATGAGCACCTTTCTGCACCTCATGCTACTTTTCACAATTTTTATACATGCTCTTATTCACCAGGGCCAAGTGCTTTTATGAGGTGGGTATTGTCAAAGTCTAGATGTCAATGTGAGGTCAAGTCAGTCATTAATGGCCCTACGTTATATTTAGCAGGCAAAAAGATGTTGTGGCATCTCCTCCATGTAAGCAAAGGGCAATCACTTACTTATATTATACTGTTAATGCAGATAATTTCTATTAGACGTTGTGCAGGAAAATTGATGCAAATCTGTAAGGCATGAAGAGAAGTGTCAGTCCACAAACTTGCACAATGCTGCAGGAAGAATGAATGATTATTTGACCAGTTTGGGCTTGAACTTGTAACCAGATCCACATAAATTTGACGTTTAATGGTTTTCTAATGTCACAGTAAACATATTGTAAAGCTAGCTTTCGAACTTATTTAACTTTTCTGTGCAATTGTATCCAAACATGTAATATACGATATTCAATACCTACATCATACTGTTGATCTAGTCATACCTTGCTTACAGCATTGCGCCCTGTAGACCTTGTTTCAAGTCCCCCAGTACACTTTTATAATTACTGTAGATGATCCATTATTTCACAGATTGCTTACCTGTTTTTCTCTCTGTCCCTCTGCCTCTTTATCTTTTACTTTCTCTCTCTTTTTCTCTCCTCTACCTGCATGGGTGTCTCTCTCCTTCAGGGTTGGTCGTGTGAGGATCCTAATGCTCACCAGCCTCTGTCAGTTTGGTCTCGGGGTATGTGTGGCGTTCTCTGGAAACTACTATTTATTTGTAGTGCTCCGATTTCTCCTTGCCACGGTGAGTTCAGTGCTTGTATGTTTGTGTAGCTACTTCTACAAAGCCTGGTTGTATATCTGTGTGTTCACGTGTCATTGTTGGCTCTGCTGTAATATGAAATTCAGTGCAGACTCCGAAACTTGAAATTTAGCTGATAGAGGTAATTTGCCGCTGCCATTTGCCATTTAAAACACTAATATCAATCTATGAATGCTGACATTTGGAAACTAATCTTTGTTATTAATGCCTGTGCCTTACTTTCCACTCCCAGCTTGTAAACAAACACACTCCTTCAGGCCCACTATGTGTTTGTAATTTCTGGATGCTCAAAACAGTTCACAAAATGTTCTACAAAACAATCTTTCCGCCAATTGCTAATGTTCTCCCTGAACATATTAGGAGCCACCTCATACAGTCAAGCCAACACTCAAACCAAAGCAAGATGTTTGCACCAGCTGTGGATAATAACAAATATAATAAGCAAAAAATATAACAAACTATAACTGTGGATCCTTTACTGGACATTTCTTCCCTCTTCATTACTAGGAAGAAGTTGTTATATTTAGGCAGTGTTTGTTTCAACATATCCACCTTGAAAAACAGCCAAGATAAAGATGAAATACTAACAGTCTTATAATGTAGTAAAAGCCTATTATTTGAAGTTTAAAGAGTTGTTAAGCGAAACATGTCAAACATAGATCTCTGTGTATGACATTTACATCTTAGTTGAGTTGATGTTCTTGCTCATGCTGTTTAGGTTAATGTCTAAAGTGTAAACATCAGATTACGTCTTACAAACGAAATTAGCTCTTGTGTACTGGTAAAAGTCGGTCGGTTCAATTAGTGTATCATTGTATGTTTATGTGTGTGTGCACATTTCTGTTTCTGTGTACAGAGTAACACATAATAAGTGCATAAAAGAACATGTTTACAAGCCAAAGGTAGGGAGTCATTACGGTTACAGACCCGCGTGGCTATAAAAGTTGTGCTGAAAGAGCTTACACAGTCTGTCTACTGTTCCACCCCTCTCCGTCTTCTCCCTTCCCCCCTCAACTTCTCCTCAGCTACAGCTGTTGTTTTTCACATAGACTCAGACTCTCAGACAGCGTGGACTCAGTCTGAACAGCCGCGCTTAACACAGTGTAGTTTCAGTCTGACAAGCAGGTATTTACGGCCTGATTATCACACTGAGATTTAGACATGTCTTTTTTAAAATGAACTGGCATGGAAAAAAAAAACATTAAACATATTTAAGTCATATATCAACATACTACTGATGTACTCTTCCTGTGTCTCATAGATGTGCTTTATGTGAAAAATGGTCAGGAGGCAATCCAGAGGCCTTAAACGTGTAACATATGTTTGCATATTTAACATATTCTTCCTCTTACAAATGAAAAATTAAATTCATAAGTGATAAAACAAATCGTTGCTCAGTTGAATACGCTCAGAGGTTTTTCTGCTAAAGCCTTTTAGCTAAAGTGTCTGGTATAACCAGTAGCTTATAGTGGCTAATATTAGCTATTGTCAGCAAACTTTAGCATTTAGCATTATCCCATTTAGGACTGCAACTATCAATTATTTTCATTATTGATTAAACTGCCAATTATTTTTTTATTATTAATTGATTAGTCACTTTGTCGATAAAATGTCAGTAAATATTGGAAAATGGCCATTCACAGTCCAAGTTGACATCTTCAATCTTCATCTTTTTTTGTCCAACCAGCAGTCCAAATCCCAAAGATATTCAGTTTACTATCATGTATGACAAAAGCAGAATAGTTGCTGCTAATTCTATATCACAAGTATGTCTATTGAAAATTTGTTATATGAATGCACCAATCTGATTTGCCAGATATTGATATTATTATGCAGACTGGGTATTGGCCAGGCATGACCAAACCACATTACAAATCAACTTTATCAATGTTATTATAAATCCAGAGTTTCATATTCATATTACTTTACTGAAAGAGGTACTGCACACTTAAACATGTTTTTTGAGCTGTAAACTAAATGATATGTCTGTACTGTGATGTAACATATAAATGATGGTGTTAATATTGACATTTCTTACCAAATTTATAAAAATCTGCTTTTCATTGGTTGAAAATGGCTCAACTCACCACCTAGTGTTTTAAAGCAGCCCTGAACCTTGTAAGGCCAATGCTGACATAGAGTCGACCGGTTGGGACTTGTCTACATCATGAAATTTATATAAAAAAAGAATGTTAACGCCCTAACGGCTACGTACTGACACTCCCCCACAGACACTCACACACACACACTGGAGAGCCTCACGTAGTAGAGCCGCTAACTCAGCTACAACAAAGGTACCACACAGAAACTTTCACCAGCTTATGTGATTGGCCACTGCAGCATGATATTGGGCTGCACTCCCGCAGCATAAACACACTGCCCCCATTCAAATGAACGGGATGACTGCCATTTTTCCCGCACTTCTGGATTTGGTGTGAATGCAGCCTTACCCCCCCATACAATCACAGTCCTCTGCTGCATTTTCTAAATATACTGGGAGGGAGGGAGCTAACAGAATTGGGGGTATAGTTACTTAAAAATGATCCCAATGAGTTCCATGCACTGTGGTATACAGATTTCCAATTTGGGAAAAAGAGAGCACTTGTTTCAGATTGGGGACCTGTATTGGTAGAAACCCTGTGATGAGGTATTGAAATTGGTATTGGGCAAGAAAAAGTTGTATTGTCACATCCCTATATATGTATTTAGCATATTTTTGTTGCAGTTGACCATTACAATGTCCAGTTTCTTTCTCTCAAGCCTATTTATCAACAGAACATTTTAACCCTTTTTCTATATCTCCCCTTCTCCTTCAATCCTATCCTCTGTCATCTCCTCGCCCTCACCCTTTTCCTCATTCTATCTTACAATCCTCCTTCCTCTCTTCCTCCTGCCTCCTTCCTTTCATTTGGCAGGTGTCCAGCGGCTACCTGGTGGTGGTGTTTGTCTACGTGACCGAGTTCACTGGCCTCAAGGTACGCACATGGACTTCTATGCATGTGCACGCAGCCTTTGCAGTTGGCATCATGGTGGTAGCTTTGACTGGATACCTGGTGCGGGTCTGGTGGATCTACCAGATCATCCTCTCCATATGCACCTCGCCCTTCTTGCTCTTCTGCTGGAAGTTCCCCGAGACGCCTTTTTACCTGATGGCCAAGGGCCGTTACAAGGAAACTCAAACCCTACTAGACACGATAGCCCGCTTCAACGGCCTTGAGTGCAGGATGAGGGCCGAGGATCTCCTGGAGCCAGAGGACAAGAATAGCAGAGCTCTGCTGGAGAAGGAGTCAGAGGAGCGGCCATTGCAGTCTGAAAAGAAACTATCCATCCTGGATCTTTTCGGCAGTTGGAGGATGGCGGGGCGCACATGCACAGTGTGGGCCATTTGGTTCATCGGCAGCCTGGGCTATTACGTCTTTTCTTTGGGCTCAGTCAACCTAGGAGGAAATCAGTACATTAACCTCTTCCTTGCTGGTAAGTGTTTGGCTGATGAGTGTGCAAGAAAGAACAAGGAAAATAGTAGTAATGATATTGCACAATTATTCAATAACAACCTTCTTGGGTCATCCAAATATAGAGATACTTGAGGTTTTACTGGTGGATGGATTACTGTTGACAACCGCCGCACTACTTTTAAATGCAGGCTGTGTGTTTGTTTCCATGTGTTTCTTCGTGTTGGTCTGTTTTAGTGTGTGTGCTCTGAGGCTGGAGGTTTTTTCAGGTTGCCTGTTTACATATCTGCCTCCTCCCATGTAAACAAAAAGGCATCTTAGCCATGAACTTAGTCCGACCCTGGTTACCAAGTTGAGCAGGGTACTATTTAAAGCTGCCTGGAGAATCACAGTGTGAACAATTCTGTTTGCGTTTGTGCTATGGTCATATAGGGTCATATATTACTTGGAGGGAAATATATTACTTAGGGGAATATTATGTCATTGAGAAAGCAGTAAGATACTTTGCTGTTCTCCATTTTGGCTTTGTCAACTGTTCTGTTTCTGGTAATAAAGAGGGTAAACAGGAGGGTTTTTACAGAAAATCAATAAAATAGCTGTACGAAAAATTGTTTATTTAACAAATCAAGAACTGATTAAGTGAAATGTAATGCTCATTGACAGGATGGGCTTTTCTCAAGCAAAACCCAGTATTAACCTTCATTCTCAATACACAAACTGTGTACATTGTAAGATAGTTATTTCATAAAATGATATCTATAAACTAATATTTTTGCTACTAATAATGTCTGTGAATTTCACTTTATCAAACACATCAACACAGATCATACAAAAAAGGCTGCTTTTTTCTTTGGAGACATATGTTGGAGCACATTTAGGAGGCTTAGCGTCACCAACATTTCAGATGCAGGTTATTTAGGTCCCCTAGATAGAATGTCATGGTGTCACTGTGTCACTGCCACGATAACCTCTGACCGAGAGCTGCTGTGATTGGTTGTTTCCAGGTGCAGTGGAGCTCCCCTCTTATCTGGTTGGTTGTTTTGCAATGGACCGGATCGGCAGGAAGAGGACTTGTGCCCCAGCTCTGCTCCTAGCCGGGATCGCTTGTATGCTCATCATTGTGGTCCCCAGTGTATGTAAATATAAAGTGACATTCTTCCAAGTATTATTACTCATGTTGTTCACCTTTCTCACATGCTTAGATGCATGCATGTTCACGATCTATTCAATCATTACAAAAACTTCTGTTATAAACAAAAAGTTAAGAGGAACTGGTGAGATGCAACACAAATCATTCTGTTATCATCAATACAGGCAAATTATCTTTCCAGGAATGCTTCTCTTTCTCTCATTGTTATGTGCTATAACTTGCATTTTTGACCACAATTGGAGCATCGCACTTGTCACAGTGACACCGCTGTCAACAAGTTGTGACTGTTAGTTGTGGGAAAGGGGCAAGCTAGAAACAGAAATAGTCTATTTTATTTTGAGTATTTTCTGCACTGGCACAATCTGTCTGGACCATTAGCTCTTGAGTTTATTGTCCTGACATTTCCCAGAGCCACTGGACTGCTGTTACTGTTAAGCCCTGATACATGACACACTGGCACTTCCTAGTGTGTGTGTTCTGAGCTGTGACTGAAATTAGTACTGCCTATGGTTGAATTGGCAAACAGCTGGTACTTAATGTCCGAGTCAACATGACCTTTGACATTGAAAGCCATTCTGAACGGAGCAGGTCAACAAACATAAGGTGAAAAATAACGACTTGGAGAAAGACAGATTAGTCTATCCATCATGTTCTTCTCTCCTCTCTCTGATTGTGTCACTGTAGTAACTTCAGACACAACTTGATGAAAATACATCTGCAGACGTGACACAGCCCCACATACCATAGTGTCTGCAACTTTCTTTAGTAAATTACGTACAAAGACAAATATATCTTCCCTTGGCAAACATGCCACAATCTGTAATGCTAATACATATGAGAGATAAGTTTCACAGAGGATGGAAGTGTTCAGAATCCCTTTAATGACCAGAATAGAATATGTGAACTTGTTTTGGCAACAGTTTCTTAGTGACAGGGCTTAAAATATGTACAATGGACACTTTCGCCACCCAATCAGACCAGATTAACGGACAAACAGACTTCAGTATAATGAGAAAGATAACTTATCATATCCTCTCTTCCTTCCTTCTCTCAACTTCTTCACCTTCCGGTTGGTTACATTGTATTGCAGTATACTGTAGTATGTGTTTTGCTACTGGGTATCTATTCTTTCCCTTATATTCAGCACATACTGTATGTGTGTGTTCAGCATGTATTTCTCTTAAAGATCTTTTGATTCAAAGCCTTGTCAAGGCTGAACTCATAAGAAAACTCACCTGTATTTATAACTTGCCTGCCTCACTCTACCCTGTTTATTTTTTAACCTAAGCTCCTTCTTGTTTGACACCTCTTTGCTCTCTAATTCATCACTGTTAGGGGTGTGTCACTCAGCTTCTTATGCTGTCAGTGCTCAGCAAACTTGACATTAGTCACACACTTTCTATAGATTCTGTAGTTCTTTCTATAGATCTTTGCACAGTGTGCTCTTCTGTTCTGGGCCTGAGCTTCCTATACATACTTGTTAAGCAGGTTTTTTCATATGTTTTTGAAGATTTGTAATGCTAGTGTTTTTAACTTAAGCAGCTAAAGACCTCATTCAGTTATAAATGTCTCAGAAAGTAACAGTCTCCCTATTTATCTACTCTGAGCGCTTTTGAATATGTCTGTGCTGTATTCTATTAGTAATGGAGTTATATATAATGGAGTAATAGCTCTCTCAAGCCTAACATTTATACTTATTTCAGTGACTTTACTTACCCCAATCTGTATTTTTCTGGCAAATTTGGCGTCTCTGCAGGATGAAAAAAAATCACTTCTGCCACCACAACTGACCACTCACAGTAGAAATGAGGTTACCAGTGTTCAAGCTCACATAGGACAGGGAAACCAGTTATTTCCACACAAACAACCCTATGTGTGTCCTATATACACATGTGACTACATACACAATGTCTGCACCGCAAATACCATGTAAACAAACCATAGCAATGATTGCTCCACACCATAGGTGGAAATACACTTGGAAATAAGAACACAAAATAATAAAGAACTTAACGTCACTTAACATTAGTGGAGCCTAAAATAAAGATGGTTGAATTCAGACCAACAGTTTAAAAATAAATCATTAGGATGGGATCACCTCACACAGCCTCTCTCTCGCTGTGTGTATCTTTATCCTGGTATCCCGGTTATAACGCCAGGCTGAGTTATAGTTCTCCAAGTGTTTGCTAGAGAGCCACTGGAGCTCCTGATATCACAGCTCTCTTTACAAGTACAGACGATGCAGTTCTTCATTCTGACTGTACTGTTCCCACACACTCATGAAATATTCACATACACATTTAAAACACTTGAATACACAGTAAAATTAAATGCTTGACTCCTCCTTGTACATATATATTAAAGACTTTGAGTAAACTTGAAGTAAAAGTACTTTGTATTAGTCTACATTAGTAGCTTATTATACATATTTGTTTGTAAGGATTAAAAAATATATTATTTACATGACTAAAGTTCTGTACTCCAGCACATGACACTAATATAGTTAGCTTTTTACCCACCCCTCTTCATTTTCCTACATATTGTTGTATTATATTCTAGTTAATCTGAGACTTGACCTACTTAATAATTAATTAAATTTCCAGCTAATAGCCAGCCACAATAATGAGATGCCTCTTCACTGTATTACATTACCTTATTTTTGACATGACAGTTATAATGAGATGCTGTGAGTGAAATACTAATGCACATCTATATATGCACACACACAGACACTCGCATGCAGTGTTCGCATGCATAGATACGTAAAGAGAAGCAGTTCTGTTTTACGGTTCCCATGCCACCATGTATAACAGTTAAGTAAAGCAATAATAGAGTCACTGAGGGGGCATTCATTCCTTCAGTTATTAGATCACTTATCAGCAGATCTGGTAAAATAGAATCAAGTCAGCATGCACTTTAGGTCACCCATCCATGGAGGACTGTAAGGTAGTGTGTGCTCTTGTTTAAAGCTTGACTATTAATGTCTGATGATAGTCTGATGAAGCGCCTGATGGTCAAAGGTCAAGTGTCTGTGTTTTTGAGTATGAAAAAATCATTTATATATATCATTTGTAATATCATTTACTGGGTAAAGGCTCTAAAAGCACAAGTTTTGCCATGGGAGGTTTTGTCTGTCATTGTCAAACTCACTTGTCTTTTCTACAGGACATCAAGGTGCTGGCCATCGCTCTCAGCATGACAGGAAAGTTTGCCATCGCCATCGCCTTTGGTCTCATCTACCTGTACACCTGTGAGCTTTACCCGACAATCATCAGGTAAGAGTTAAGAGCATCAGATCACGTAAAGCTCCCTGGGACATAGAGTACATGACTCTGAACTAGAATCTACTTGTGATTTGTCTTTTTAAAGACATTTTTGTTTGAACATGCTTCTTAAATTAACCTGAAAGAAGAAAATGTTTAGTTTGGTCTCCACTCTTTTAATATATTGACATTTTGGGCAGTCCTATTTGTTGAAGCTGGAATACTACCTAATAAACTTTAAAGAAAAAAAAAAAAAAAAATCTAAATGTATTTTTGTTTACATTCTGCACAGCATAGTCTATAAGGCTGCTAGCATTGAGTTGCTGTTTAAGGAAAAAAATAATCGAGGATGAAAGACTCATGAGTGTCATTAAAATGATATGTTTTATAATTCTATCATTCTGTATGTGTAGATAAGTTATGCTACACTTCATAACGTAACAACCCTCAAATAATTTAGCTTTTTTTGCTGGGAATTTACAGTAATTAACTCTTGTATATGTTGGTGGTGATGCTCATTTTTGTCTTCTATAATGTGATGGCCATGACATACAGTATAGCACTCAGCTGACTGTGTAAGCTCCTCCTCCAGGTCTCTGGCAGTAGGTAGTGGCAGTATGATGTGCCGTGTTGGCAGTGTGGTGGCTCCCTTCTGTGTATACCTGGCTGACGTCTGGGTCTACCTACCTCAGGTATACATACATGTTTACTTGCAGCTGTCTCTCTCAGAACATCTTTTTTTTTAAATGTTTTGTTTATGTTTAAGTTGCAAACCTTTGCCATTTAGCCACCTTTGTGCCCTGTTCCCATTCATTATAGTTTATTTACAAAGGTATCCTGGCAACAAAACAAATTTTAACAAATTTATTCTTTCCTTTTTTTTTTTTTTTAAAATCATGACCCTGTGTAGCTAATCGTGGGAATCCTGGCATTTATTATCGGAGTGCTGACATTGCTGTTGCCTGAGACTCTGGGCAAGCCTCTAACAACCACCTTGGAAGAAGCTGAAGCTCTGGGACGCGAGCCGAGCAAGAGGAACTCAGCCCTGGGCAATAAAGACGCTGAGGATGGGTTGGAGATGAACCAACATGTGGATAGTGCCTGAGCTGTACACTGCTGGACAGAGACAGACACACAGAGAGAAGCTTTGGAAAAACAGAGTGGAAGGAAAAGAGAGGAGATGATGGCTGCCAAAACCTGAAACAGTGACATCATTGATTTATTGGGTTGTTGAAAAAAAAAAAAAAGAAAAAAGAACACACTTTTATTAGAACCAGTTGAAATTAAGTGCTTGTTGACATTTTGTTCTGCAAAGTGACCAGCAGATTAGTACTCAAAGGGTCTTGAGACATTACAGAAACCTTTCTGCTCGTACTCAAATCTCAGTAATGTAACGGTCAGTCACAGACATAGTCCAATCAGAGCAGTCCATGAACTTTGATTATCAGGAAAATCATGTGCTATGTGTGTATTGTGTAGTGTGTGTGCGCGTGTGTGATACATATCTTGTGTATCCAAGACCAAGGAAATATGAAGGATGTAAAAGGATCATTTCAGTTTATGAGTCTTTTTTCTTATTTTTGTAGTTTTGGCCATCATTGCTATTACACATTATACTCATCGAAGGTAATGGCCGATTAATCTAAACCACTTTATTTGGAGGCTCAACTGAAAGACAGCTTGTGTTTCTTGCACCATCAGACATCTTTGTTATGATGTTGCTCTATTCACAGATATCAGCAATCACCTAACTTGTGAGTAGAGCATTCTTATTACTGACAGGACTGATGGCCAAAACTACAAAAAACAGACCCAAGTTGTAAATAAATGTGTGGAAAGTGACAGTGAATGGGACTATGTAAGTGTTACAACAGCCAGCTGCTGTTAATGTACCAGTAATCATGAATCATGATCAACTGCAGATCATGGGATTAAAGCATAAGGATGCAATGTTATTCTAAACATACATTGTAGAGTCATGACCCAAATAATAGAATATTTTATTCTAATATCAAAGAAGTGCCTTATTTTTCATTTTAAAGTCACCTTTTAATCTTTTTTTCAACAGTCATTTTAAATCTCAGGGCATCTACTTTTGGTTATCACTGTGAAACTATACGAATGTAAAATTTTAATTTAACACTCAGTTTGACATTATCCTTGATTCCATCTTGCTTAAGATGCCATCACTTAGATTAACTTTAAGCGTGTGTGCGTGTGTGTGTGTGTGTGTGTGTGTGTGTGTGTGTGTGTGTTAGTGAGTACAATAGTGAAGTACATGGAAGTCAGTATCCTCACTTTCTACATGTATATTTAGATTATGAAATCTAGATGCTGGACATACTGAATGAAATGAGCAACTGTATATGAAGTAACACAACATTACTGTATTTTCGAGTCAAGACGCGATCATGGGATGTTTGGACCAAACACAGGAATGAACTACAACAGTTGTAGTACACTAGCATGTATTTTTTCATATCAAACAGTTGTGTGGTGCTTTAAACTGAAGGAAAACAAGTAATGCATTACTCAGGCATTCAGTTCTGAACTGTTCATAATCAACAGTATAATTTTTTTTTGTATGAATAGCTACTTTGTGAGTATTATTTTTATTTTATTATCACAAAATAAATAAGTTGGCTAACACTGATGTTGTTAGCCTCTTCATTATTAAAGTATACTTTTTAATTATGTCTTGCTTATACAAAAAAAAAAAAAAAAAAATTGGTGACTGCTCTGCTGTGCAAGTTAAAGCTCTCTCTCTCTCTCTCTCTTTCTCTGGCTGTCCAAAAGGGGACTCGTGGGGTTCAAGGGAAAACTATTTTTGTCTTACAAGGAATATAGAGCAGGTCTGGGAACAGCCCACTGATACTAACGGCTTCCTATTCGCTGGTGGAGAGGAGTTCCCCACACCCAGCAAGCCCCCTCTGCACCACCCAACACAAGAACAAAGCCTCTGTGTTCAACTTTAGAGTAGAAATTCTGCAGATGTGTGTGCCAGTGTATATGTGTTTCTGTGGATGGACTAGCTGAAGCTATGCACTTTACTTGAACCATAACCTGTTCAGTGATACTCTCCCTGCCATGGGACGCTTTAGCCTTGGTGGTATTGCTTTCAGGATCACTTATACTCATTCTGATGTACTGGTTTGAAAAATGTAAAGATTTACCTTTTAAATGAGACCAGGGTTGACTGTAATCAAAAGGGTTGGAGAACAGTAACCTTCTTATTTTGGGTACATTATTTTTGGGCTTGTGTACAAAAAAGGAACGTCTGGTTAGAGGTTAAGAACCAAACTGCTAATGTGAACTTTCAGTTCTGTTATGACACTGATGCTCCAAATAGTGTGTGGTTAGTACTGGACACCATGGAGTGAAGATTCTGTTAGCGATTTCCATCCAGTGTGCACTGTACTGTATATGTGTGTGCTCTTGTATTTCTTCTATTCCTGCAAAATTGAGTTTTAGACTTACAGAGTGCAGACATTTTTGGAAAGTGAGGTTATGGTAAGGGTGAGTTTGTTGTGATGGGTGAATTTAATGTTAGGGAGAAGGAAATGTCAATGAAGAAAAGTATAGAAGTATAAACTCTTGTAACTTGTGTATGGAATAGAAACAGGCAAAAAAAACAATGGCAGTATTTTATGGCCCATTAAATACAGTATTCATGTTACGGTTTCTGGGAGAGCTGAACTACAGTTGGTGAATATATCCATATTTATTGCCTCATGTTTCATTCTTGGCCTCTACCGACCCACATGCACACACATTAAGTGTACAATAATACACACCATACTGACTGCAAACACTGTTTTTTATTAACTCAAGTGCGCTTGAGCGATCCTGGAAACATGGGAAGAGGACACCATTTGCTGGTCATATTTGGAAGTGAATATAGCTGAGAGTTTGAAACGCGATCCAACAGCTAGTGACTGATGTTTATTTCAAAGAATGAAATGACAAACCCTTTCCGTAATTTCTAAAGCTTGTGTAGAGGTTGTGTTGCCTGTGTTAAAGCTATTATTATCATACAGTTGCTCCGAATCAAAGTGAGCTGCTTGATGATGGTTTGTTTTTTGTAGTTAGAAGGCAGTTTTTCCTTCTTTAGGTCTGAACACCTCTGTGTCGTGAGACTACTTCGATGTTTGGTTGTCATATATTTCACCTTTTCTTGCATCTTGTTGCTTTAGCTCATAGTAAGTGACAACGGGTGAAAAGGCTACCTGGGTTGGTAAAAAATACAAGAAATCAATAGCAAGGAATTCTTGGATCGATGCAACAATCTAACAAGATGACAGATGTAACAAACACTCCTTTGTGTAGCATTCATCAAAAACTGCATCTTATAGTCGTATAGTATGTATACATTTTTGAATTTCAGGACCAAATGCACGAAGAGAAGGAAGACTGAGAGGGGAGTACGATGTGTTTCTTATAAATAATTTTAAAGGGGATGCATAGATGTTCTCCTGACTGGGGTTGTCACAGCTGGGGAGCTAGAAGGAAGATGAGTGGAGTTTGAGTGGAGTCATGGGTAAGCTGCTGCAGGGAAGAGAAAGCTATGCATCTAGAAAAATAAATGACGGGCTGGATGTGTAGGCAGCTTTGTAAGTAGCTGGTTATAAATCTGATATGTGGAGAAGCATGGAGGACTTTAGGAGTGTTGAAGATGAGGCAGGCTGGCATTCTCAAAACAAACAGCCTATTATGAACCAACAAACCATCTTCCAGTGAAGCAGACACAGTAGCTGCAATAGTTTGAGCACATTTATTTTAAAGACCGTAAAATGATGGACTGCATTAGTTGTTGTTAACCAGTTTTCAGATGTTGATATAAACTCATTCCGGACACCCTTGAAATGCCAAGAATCGTCTCATAGCCGCCAGAAACCAAAGATACAAATGATCAAGATATTAAAACATTTTCTTTCCTTCCTGAGAACTTTTTTTATCTGGAATGCAAATGAATACAAAATAATAAATTAAAAACTGGCAAAAAGGAAACACTGAACACAAACCAGGACAATGTAAAGGTACAGACAATGGAGATTAGGATGGTAGAGTGAAATACATAGATGACAGTCATATATTAGCTTATGGTTACTCTTTTCTGGGTGTTTTTTTTTTTTTTTACAAGAGTGATGGAAAAACATGCACTCTGAACAGCTGCTGGAGAAATTAGAAATTAGTTTTAGCTGGGATTGGAAACACTAGAAACACACTTTCATGGTAATATTCTGAGAGTGAAAACAAACCCTTTAAACAGTAACATCATCTTATTTGAGATAAAAGGCAATTAGCATCCAGTTTGGTGAACAAATCCCTCATTTTTTGCTGCAGGATCTCAGAAAAAGTGCAGTATCTTCATACAGTTTTGTAATGCAACGCAGTAGAAACACTGGTATTTGGCAAGTTCAATCTTTCAAACTTTGGATTCAACAAATTACAGTATGCTCCGTAATTACTTTTTTAGTGTTTGATGCACAAGCCAGCCTAAATTCTCGACAAACAATGACCTGTCCCAAATAATAACTCTATGCTAAAATACACTGCTGGTTTGGTCAAACTCAATCATTCATGCACACATTGTTGGAATTCTTTGAATTCATAATTGAGTGCTTACTGTTTAACCCTCATTTATACCTAATGATATTTTACAAATTAAACAAAATGTTATAAACCAATACTGTAACAACTGACTTGACTATGTCACAATTCCACCAGCTGTGCACTGAGGTTCCTGTCACACAGTTACTGGAACTCTTAACAAGGTTTGGCACTTACAACTAATATACATAAAGGCTTTTGGCACTCTTTTTATTCATGGATACCATTTCCTATTGGGCTTTCCAGCTTTTAAGACATTAACAATCTCATAATGTATGAACCTCTCTCTTGATGCAACATCTCAGAAGTCCTCTCCTATAGTAAATACCCCAGATTTAGCTCTCCACATCTTGTGCTAATCTCACCTGGAGATTACAGCGATGATAGGTTCCTTAATAAAAAAACGAACCCCAACACAAGCTCAAATGAAAACTAAACTTCAAATAAACTGAGCTTAATATTATTTCCCATTGTCCTTAGTCAAATTTTAAATAAAGCATTTTGTCCTTCCAATTACTCAACCCCACAGTCCTCAGTGCTGAGCCTGTCGTGATAGGAGTCTACTGCAGATGGAAAACAGAGCCCGTAAAAAGACGAGCGTCAGGATCCGCACACCCCTGAACACACCTCACTTTTCTTGGGAATGCTGAGAGACAGGGCACGTTTCCCCGTTGCCCTCAGGCTGCCTTCAGCTATCTCCAGCCAATTCTAGACAATCAGCTTTTGGCTATGTCCACTGTTAATCAGACAGTTCTTAAGGATGGACCAGCCAGCTGTTGGCATCCTCCAGATCTGTATCCAGCTCCTCATCTTCATCCAGAGGCTCCGGGGTTCGGAGGGCCAGCTCCCGTAGGAAAGCAGGTGAGTAGGCGGGGGGTTGGGAGACAGATTTGAGGCCAATTTTTTTCTTCATGAGGTGGAACTGGTCGCGAATGAAGTTGTAGAATTCATACTCGTAGCGCATGCGGTGGTAGAGCACTTGCAGGGCCTCCAGAGTGGGAGTGTGTTTACGCACTGTGCCAGTCATGTTCCCCATCTTCCTGTAGTCTGCAGAAAAAGATGGTACAAAACAATGATGATGAAGTTGATTGCCTGCAGCTTGACAGGAATCCAAATCAAAGAATCAAACAAAATAAACCATTTTAAAGAAAAATTCAGATTTTTGAGAGGAATAAATGTTCAATTTTAACATGATAAAAGTATATTTGGAACATTTGCCTACCAGGGCTCTTGTAGATGTTGAGTACTCCAGTAAAATAATGAGGTAAGAGCCTCTCCAACAGGAGCAGCACATCCTCCAGCTCCTCCAAGATACCCACAAGGAGGTAGTTCTCCAGCACATTCTGTTTGGCCCTTTCCAGAGCCCACACTCCTGGCTCCCTGTTGCACACAAAAGAAAATGAGAGTAGTAGCGGAAAACAAATAGATAAACAAGACAGAAAGTAATAATCAGCCTTACAAGACCAGACATAAAATATCTCAAAATGCTTTGTCATGCTACTTGTGAGTCTGCAGATACCTGCATTGAGGATGTTGTCCACAAAAGTAGGGAATGATGTAGAAAACTCTGGGGTTGGAGCACTCAGGATAATTCTCTAGAATGCACACGTTTATGTCCTGAAAGCAGAGGAACACACAATTCATGAAATCAAACAGAATTTGTAATGGTGTATTTCTCTCACTAGAGGGAGCTCTTTGCTAGCACTGCTCCCTGTGAGCTTTCTGATAGTCATCATCTGAGAAAGTTAAGTGCTGAGCCAGACAACATCCTGTGCTCAAAGATAAGCTCACCTAAACTGCTCTTAGAGGCTGAGATTGCAAATGAGACAAAAATATGGTTGTGTATCAAGTTCACCATCTTGCAATGTAAAGTTAAATTACCATCAACTAGCCGCAGGACTCGGACAGAATGTTCAATCTTGTTATCATGCAGTGATCATGGGTAATAAACTTAAGAATTTCAAGATGAAGAAGTTAGTCAGAGTTGTGAATTTAAAAACACTCCTTGTTTGAATGTGGGAGCTTTTAAATTATGAAAGGAGAAAAAACAAAGGAAAAGATTAAAAACACACGCAGGAGTGAAGCTGGCCAGCCGCTGAGTGCTGTGGAACCAGCAGTCAAATCCATGTCAGGTGACGTAAGCCTAATGGATGGCAACAAGTCCTGAGCAACAAAACACTGCACGAAGCATGACTCACACACACACACACACTAACACACACACACACACACGCAGGCGCACTATATGCCACATGCTTGTGCTCAAACACACACATGTATTAGCACCAAGCTACAGACATGAGGTAAAAGGTGTTGACAGGCTTGTTGTATAGGAGAGAACGGGGCCTAAAAATGGATGCAAATCGAAAGTGTAATGATTACGTCACAGCTTCCCCTTAAGATTTATGCCCTGATAAGTTGATAACGGCTGGTTTAAATAGAGCAATTCGTCAAAGTCAAGACTGAGGTCAACATGGTCCATCAAGCTGAGTCAGACAGGGCCAGATACCCAAACCCTCCCAGAGGACGCAGGCTGCTGCTGAGGATGAGGGACCTGCAGGTGAACACTGAGAACCAGGTGAATGAGCTTTAAAAAAAACACACAGCACACTGACATGGTTTTAAACATGTATGAAGGCACAAAACCATGTGTATTGTAAATGAGTATGTATGTGTGCTTGAGACACGTACACAGTCACGGTTACAGTTACAGTTAGATCGGTTTGTTTGGTTGTGTTTTTTGGCTGCATGTTTATGATAGAACGATAAAGCTCACAGTGATTTTCAGGCCATTTCTGCTTTATGAGACAGTTTACAGAAAAAAAGGAATAGTCAAGTAACCTCTATTTATAGTGCGCAAAATCACAAATCTGTACAGCCTACAACACCCTCCATCTCTCTAACCCTCCCCCTCCCCACCACCCACAAAAAAACAACTTCAACTGAAACCTCAGGAGGAGCAACAGAAGATGGAAAGACATGAAATTGATGTTACATTTACAGAAAAAACACTAAAATGACAATAAAATTACACTATGAAGCAGAAGCAGAATGATGATATAAGGTGAATAGAACACATATGAAGAAAGTAGACAGACTGAACTACATCATAAAACTGATTTGATATTTACATATCTTGACACCAGAGATTTCTCTCTAGCTTCTAACAAGGTGGCCATGACAGACAGAGTGTGAAGGCCTGCACAGAGGTCTATATACATAAGCTGGCCTGACATAAATTATGCACTTTTTCCCTGCAGCTGAACACTGTGGTACAATTGTGTCTCTGACTCACCAAGCGGCTGTAGGGTTCATTTGAACTGTATGACTGACGACTCTGAGCTGCACTATGCACCAGCAACAGGACTTATTGGTGATCAGTGAAGCAAACCACTGGAAAGCTCTTCAAAGAAACCACAACAAAATCCTAGAGGAACCTTTAGAAAGGAGTTTAGCATTGTGGTATTGTTAGTGTGGGTGTTGTGTCCAGACTTGAAATAAGTTTGCCCTGCTTTTCTTTGATTGATAATTTCGACAAAAATTGGTTGTTCTTCTTATGTTTTATTTTTTTGTCTGCTATTCTTTTTTTATGTCAGTAAAGACAGTGTCGGTACACCCAGTGTTATTAATTATGAGAATATCTCCTTTCCCTCCACAGGAGGGGAAGCAGTTTCCTATCTGCGATAAGTGTTTCCTACTCTACTTTGGCACCATATTCTGTGGGAAAAACTATAAATCACATGCAGAGATTTCAAAAGACACATTACAGTTGATACATGAACTAACTTCGGACTCCGAACAGGCTTTCTCTACAATTAGCCTAATGCAGAGCAGCACCAGAGCTCTCAAGTAAAATCATCATGAGACAATTTAGAAACAGAAACAAGTGATAAAAGACAAGTGAGAGCCAGAGACAAAGAAACAGAGTAAAAGGCGGACAGGAAGTGCCACGTGTGACGCCATTACCCCGACACACATGGCTTATTGCCAGGAAGTCCCTCCTCCACTTTGCTCTGACACTTGATACAGGGCCCTCATGCCTCAACATTTAGGGGACCTCTGGGAATCCAGCCACAACTCATTTATATACAACTGTGCACAATCAAACACGTACACACACACACACACACAAACACACACAGCGGACAGACAATACGCACTCTCTTTAGAAAACCCATTAGTATTTCGAAGAGAGCTCCTGTGTGCACACTCAGGCTCATTGTTCCTATTCTCACTGTGGATTAAGCCAACTGAGCAGTCACAGAAACTGTAGCAAAACAGGCCTTAATCTGTCAAACGGCCTCCCGTTTCGCTGAATGGAATGTATGCATGAATTAAATCAGGAGTAAGTGATGATGTAAACCTTTCCCATGGGACAGTTTGACTCTGTTGTTATCACAGAGCATAGGAGTGGTACACCTGGTTCAAATCACATTTAAACTGATAATTCTTATTTGTTTTAAGCTCTTTGAAGTGTATCCAGATAATATAGAAAATGTGAGGAAGGTCGCAAACAGAAATGTATCTAAAATCGACCTGAGGATCCTTTTTTGTGAACCAGTGAACTGCATGAGTCGGTTGCACCTTAGGCAATCACTCCCGTGACAGATACACCACCTTACTGTTACTAAAGTCAAGGCATGCTAGGGCATGATTGACGCCAGAGGAGCCTCTCTCGTTATGTGCGCACTTGTTGGAGAGTGTGTATGTGTCATTGTAAATATGAGATTAACTGACAGCGGACCATTTTCCATTGCCGTGGGAAGCTCACCTGATTAGACCAGTATTTTGAGCTGTGCGAACGAATCTGTGCTATTTGGGTTCAGTAGAGACACAGAATTACTTCATGGACATTTTACAGGTATGCATACTCACATGGCCATCAGGCTGTCAACTAAATCTGAGTTGGTTTTTTAAAACCCATGTTATTTCAAATAAAAGCTCATAATTAGAGTCCTAACTGACAGTATGTGTTCATTATGTGCTCAATCTCGTGTGTTTGAATGTGCTGAGGTCTGTGTACTGTACACTATGCGCTCAAGTGTCCAGTGCATGCTTTTGTATAGTGCAGTGTATGTGAGTGTAAAAAGGGGTGTGGGGACTGGTGGAAAATCCAAGCTGACCACAGGAATGTCTCAGTAACACGTGCATCAGGTTCCCTCGGCCCCGGCTAGCAAACTGACAGTGTTCTTTCATTGACACCTCTCATATACACCCAGGGCAGGGCAGGCAGGGCTAATGTACACCAGGCAGGGGATATATCCAAGACTAGTCTGAACTCCGAGTGTTGACATAGTAAGGCACTCACGCTGATACACACGTGTTTGAAATGCTATACTTGTGAGGACATTCGTCTCCAAGCCCCGAAACTCTCTCTGCAACACGTTGGACATTAATACTTCATTTTAACAATATTTCAACACTGAATCAAATAATAAATTTGAAGGACAAATCAGTGATGAGAATCAATGCTGTATTGTTATTATTATGATTATTATTTTGGCCTACTGAGTGTTATGGAATTTTCCATCTTTAGGGGTTACAAATTGGGTTACATTGGGTCAAGCCTGGGCCTTGAGATCACACTATAATTCTTAAGTAGAAGGAGACATTAACAATATTTCCACATCACTGATCTGTCTGGTGGAGTCCCACTCCAAAACTGAAAATGTAGACAGCTGCTTCCAGCACATGAGCTCACAAAAGCTAAAGGAAATGGCTTGGCTTTTAAGATGAATCCTTAAACCCAAACTTAATCTTAATTCTACCTTAAATATATAATACACATTTCTTCAAACTCCTGAATACTGACACCACAGTTATTACACATCAGACTGTGGCCCTTTATGTGAATTGCTAAATTCATCCTCTTGCCAGTAATTTGTTGGCTGGACTGCAACAGCTGGGCCAGCCCTTGAAACGTGAATGTCTGTCCCTGACTGACTGACTGACTGAGTGATAAAGTAACACCATTGGTTGGCTGAAGCTAAGTATCCCAAAATGCATTTCGTACCAACCGGCAGTGATGGCAGATTTTGAGCCAGGTTAAAAGCTGTTGTAATATTTGCTGTAGGACTGTTATAATATAATATATATATATAATATGTCACTTTATTAAGTTTTAACATTTTTTCAGACTAGAAAGTAACCATTTAAATCCCCAATAGTTGATCAGTTTATAGAAATAATGCCTATTTGGAAATTTCCTCTGATATTTTCAGCTAGCAGCCTGACTCCTGTATGGCGAGTGGATAGTTTCACGATTACCTACCAAAGGAGACTGTTGTGTGACATTTTGATATATGATATAATTCCTTTTGGAAGTTAAATGTTGGTCTCACAGATGAAATCTAACAAATGTAAAGTGAAGCTTCATGTTTTTAATCGACAGAACAATAGCGTTGCCTCTGGGGCTCTATACGTACAGATGTCACCACATTTCAATGAATATAAATGTATTAAAATGAACCAATCAGTTTATATTCAATTTGTTTTATTTTATTAAGCTACATAACAGTTTGGATTTTTATTATAGCTACATTACAGACTGAATAACATAATTTACTGCATCTCTCTGTCAATTAGGTTATTTTTTTGTGAGAAAAAAGTGTTAGTAGAACTTTGAGTTGAAATTATTTTGTCACCGTACAGTCAGGCAGTTGTGTTGAAGCTGAGCTGCTGCTGTCAGCAACTGCAGAATGATTGTATTGCTTCCTCCCATCTTCGGAAGTTTATATTGCTGAGTCGAACTTGCCAAGTCCGATCTAGCAAGCACGCAAGTCCGAACTTGGCGTACTTGGTTTCAGTCAAAGCCCGGTACACTTCCTGGGGGCTTGGTTGCCACGTGTCGCCACTTCCTTTATCCGTCGTTTCAAATTAAAAGCCCTCTGGCGTTTCATACACAGTCCAGCCATATACTAGGTTTTGACCTGGTCTTGTTTTTCAGTGATCGGTACAGTTTACAGCAGCTATATACATTATACAGATGCTAATGTGGCATATGCTTACATCCACTGTTCTTGGATATGATTGAGTACATAACTGCAAAACTTCTGATTAGGTAAGCTACATTGTTGCTGTGGAAACAGAAATGTACAGCAGTAAGAAGCACAGCAAGGCTACCTAAGTACTGACAACAATGCTTTTCTGAAATGGTTCTATCCCAGAGACACTATTTCTATACACATTGCATACAGATTGCAAGTAAGCTAGATTGTTGTTGTAGACACAGAAATGTACAGCAGTAAAAAGAGAATGCATACCAAGGCTAAATACTGACAATGCTTTTCTGAAATGGCTCTATCCGAGAGATACTATTTCTATACATATTGCATGTTTCTAAGCAGTTATCCAACAAAAAAGCTGTTCTAAATATTTCCATAAGTTAGTAAGACAGCTAACCCATATGAGTCCCAGATTTTGGGGAGTTATGTTGAAAAAGTCAGGGGGAAGAGGGCAAGACCAACAGTACAACACACTTTATTGACACAAGGTGTATGTTTTATTTTTAACTACCAAAACTAACCCTTAACTAAAAAGTGAGCACTGACAAACTTAGATTTTAGTCCCTGGTCCTCATAAGTATGGTAAACATGCACACACACACACACTCACACACACACACACACACACACACACACAGGTAAGCCAGTCTACAGCAACACGGCCTCCTCCTCTCCTTTAACTCTAGCAAGGGGCCCCCGTGGTCTGCATACTTTAATAACTCAACTCACATGGTCCAAAACTCCAGGGAAAGCACTGCAATACTTAATTACACCCAGTCAGACTCAAGCCAGAATGACATTCACTCCTCCTGTTAGCCTCTCAGTACGGCTGGAGATATGGCCTTATGAGCTCTCAGGGCCTCTGACAGTATGGAGCACTGTGAGAGAAATGACTGGGAGCATACCTGTGTCTGTTACTGGATTCTGATTTGCCATTTAACATTGAACAAGTATTGATATAATCATTGTTTTTGACCTGTTTTTATTGCCACAATGCTTCCTGCTTTTGACTACTCCCTCCTAATCCCAAATGTAGTTGTTTGAGATATAAGGGGAATTCCAACTCCACATTAGCTGGCACTTTATCTGCACAAAGATTGCTAACTGTACTGTGCAGCCTTACACTCAAACTGTATTTAAACACTCAAACTGTATTTAAGTAGCTCCTCCACTGTGTAAAACTCACACAGAGATCAAAAAATGGTAACTTGAAAATTAAAGTGAAGTGAATTAAAGTCCAAATGGAGCCTCACTTTAAAGTAAAATATGAGATATCTTCATATGGTGCTACAGGGGTAAACAACTCTGCAAGGCAGATGTACCATACCAAGTTTTGATGTGGTTATACTAAATCAGGTCTCTAATTGGAATCATGGTCAGATTTAAATATTGGGTTAGCATCAGACTGCCTTACAATTTGCCATCCCCCCTCAAGCAACACCACGTGTAGAATATCTTCAAAGTGAGCAAAGTGTGGTTTTAATAAGTCCCTGCATTGAATAAATGTTATGCTGCTTATAGGAAGTTAATATTTGTCTCAAGATAATAACAAACAGAGATCACATTCTTAAGAAGACATGGTTGACACAAGGTGTGCCAATTATCTGTTATTTAGTGAATGAATGAATGCAGAAGTCACTTGTGATGAAAAATTAAATCAGTGGGAATGAGTGATAAAACGGTGTCATCACTGCTTCGCTGTATGACGTCTGCAAAGATATGTTTCCTTACAGTATGATGTAAATAACTCTGCTCAGTGTACACATAATTATAGAGTACATCATGGTCACACCAGAATAAGAAATCAGTATAAGACATTTTAGTTCATGTCTCGACTGTGCTTAAAGTTATGAAGCCACCTGGCCCGAGACCAAAACAGATAAAGATTTAAAGCACTGTTATTGGCGAGCCAGTGACTCGGTCATAAAATAACTGTCAAATACTGCAAACGCATTAGTATTTCAAACCATAAACATCCATGGCACTGATTTAGCTAATGTCCATATGAGAGTAAATGGGATCGTGGGCACTGGGACGGAGATGAAAGGCAGAGAGGGGAAGGAGGCTAAATGATTCAGTATTTGTTTGACTTTTCAAATAAAACTGTTATAAAGTTTCATATACTGGGCACTGGCTTTCTTGGGACCGAAGCAATATGTTAAGCAAATACTTTGCCTCCTCCAAAGCTACAATATTTCTTTTTTTTTCAATAACCTAGTTAAAATAAAAAAAAAATTTTTTTTTAGCAAAAAGCTGTAAAACAGAATATGATGAGACATCAGGGTGAATCTGCTAATCAGTTCAGTTCTGCAACTCAATATCCTCTGTAGAGAAGCTTTCGTGGTGGAAACTCTGAGTCATGTCTCTTCATGACAAACCTGACAGTGTAATGGTGAGGGACACTCTGCTTCTGGATGTAATGAATGATAATGAATTTCTCCTAATCCAACCCCGTTTCCATCTCCAGGGCAGGTGCAACGCTTTGGCCACGAAACTACAGCTTATTAATTAACAGGCTCTGTGTCTGCACAGCATGGGACTGCACTTTTAGACTCTAATTGGCAAAGAGACAGATGAGGCTCCCCTTAATGGAAAGTGCAGCTCACATTTACATGGATGTATTTATGACATGTTAGTGCTGAAAATGTCAAAACACCATTAGTCAGGAGTGCAACGCTCAAAGCCACAGCATCCAAAAAATATTTGTCTCAAAATTTTTACTGTATCTGTTCATTATATATATCTTAAGTGAGAACAAACAATATCAGACATTGATTTACTTCAAGACAAATACATGCATAAATCTGCTTAAGCAAACTCTTTTTTCTTTTAAAGGCAGGAACAAGATCTCACCAGGTATCTCTCATCATCTTTCATCCCTGGAGTGCGGATGAGGTGGTTCTGCTCACCTCTCCAGTCCCCAAAGCGACGGAAGAAGTAGTTGGAAAGGAATCGGTTGATGGGGTCCCGGATTATGTTGATATAGACAGGCTGCTCTATCCTAAACCTAACAAAGACAAATTAAAATGTAAGTTATGACCTGTACAGACCTGGTCATTGTGGACTGACTAAGTGTTCCTGTATTCACTGTACCTGGTAAAGTTGAGGAAGTGAACATGTCGTGTATAGAGGAATGGCTGAGGGATATTACTGATGTTTTTCATGAGATCCACCTGAAAAAAAAACACACACACACATTTGATTTGACACGTTTCAATGAACTAATTGTAAAATACAATCCTAAGCGCTAATGCAGAACTTCGTGGGAGAAACCGAGTAATTATTACTAATAGAAGATAACCAAAACTACAAGCAAGCTTCTGACATTGTACAGGGGCTTTAATAGAAATTGAGTGCATCTAACATTAATAGAGGCTTCCTCTGTATAATAAACACACAACAGCATCTTCAGGTATTGCCAGATAGAACCAAGAAGTGTCATCTTAAGTGTCTGATCTGAGCACATAACCATGAATGAATAAAACGTGCATTGCTGTGGGTTTATCAGGCTGTGGGTCCACTTTAATTTGATTAGTAGAATCTTCCACCGCAGATTGACCTCACCACATTTTCAACCTCTTCTTTGACTGCACAGCTTCACAATGTAATATCATTGTTTTGTTCATTTCACAATATTCATCACCATTTCCCCTCTGTCATGTCTCTGGCACAGGAAAGCCAACATTTTTAAGGGTATTATTCCAAGTTTCTTCTTCCTCTGCTGCTATGAAAGAAAAAAAAAGCTTGCCAAAGGCTTTCCAGGTCTGTATGGAGAGACAGTAGCCAAAATAAGCTTGAAGTATCACAGTAATGTTGTATGGAGTGCAAATCCTTAGCATGGGCTCTTTGACTGAAGGCAACTGAAACCTAATTCTTACCTATTCCTCTACACCAGTGGAGCATACAATATGTCTTATTCTAAAATAATTTTTTTAAAAAAACACAGAATAATGAACCAAAGTCATGGCTGACCAGTCACGACCTTGGCAATAAGTCTGAACACATGTACGGGTGACATTAACACTGGGATGTCATGTACAAGAGCTCTTCTCAGGAAGCATATTGAGATTTAGTGTCAGGGACTTACAGTTCTGTGACCCCTGTTCCCCCACTGGTTTACATTAAGTTGTGAATGATATGTGAGGAGATTTATTCCAAATGCCAAATGTAAACTCATTAATTTTTTGATGGAACCTGCAACATCAACTCATTCACTCAGTTTTACTCTTAAAACAATCTGCAAAATATCAACTTGTATATTTACTACTTTTAATATAACAAATTGACAGGATTGTTTTCCACAAAAGGTCAGGATAATTAAAAAGTAGGCTCACTTAATTGAAAATACTCAAGCTTTTCTATTGGACTTCTGTCAAGCTATACTAATTAGAAGTTGAAAGATACCAAATGCCAAATGCTAAAAGTGTCAGGGATCAAGGACCTTTTGGGAACACCCACAGGGATAATGGTCTAGTCCATGAAGTAATCTAGGGTATGACTAATAGACAAAGTTTACCTCAGGTTTAGATATATGTATGACCTAAAACCCATTCCCTGTACTGTAGTCACTGTCAATGCTAAATCCACTGTAAGTCTGGGGACACTGGAGACAGCCACATACCACCTCCATGACACACAAAGTTGCTAGCATCTTTCTTTCTTCTGCCAGTGATAATATGCAACAGTTCAGATTGTTTCATCCTAGCAGCAGAATTGCAGACAAGGACATGATCCCTCACTGGCTTCCCACCAGCAAACACAAGCTATTGTACTCAGTGGAACTTACCACCAAGCCAGTGGTATCATTAATGTAAGTTGAAACTGTGTCTACCCAGTGGTGAGGGTGTGCTTTGTCCCTGCAACACCTGTGTGGCTTCACTCATCAGATTTAAGGGGATATGGAGTTGCTAGGTTGGACTGCAAAGACGATAACACCAGGTGACAGGAAGGAATAGTATAAATGCCAGACAATACTGGAGGCACAAGCAAGAACAAGGAAAAGTAAGAAGAGAAAAGCAGGGCAAAAATAATCTTGTACATGACTGGTTGAAAAGTAGAGGTTTAAATAAACAACAAGTAATGAATAATGAACAACTGAACATTGCACAATGAGTCCTTCTGTTGTCCAGATGGGAACACATAGGCCAAGGACAGCACAAAGCTGGAGACTATGGGTAAAGGAGGAATACAGCTGGGGAGTTCAACAGAAGTAGCATCACATCTCGGTTCCAGTTTTATTTGAATGCTGGATCATTCATAGGAACCCAAATGGGATCTTCAGGCTCAAACTCCATCCAGTCAACCAAATATCAAACGCTCTTCCACAACTCTACACATCCCACAATATTCTATGTATGATGTAGAGTCATTGGTGACGCTTAAAGATGAAAGTTTGAGTGTGGGAACCCGTTAACTGGCTTGGTGCAGGAGACATAGAAAGTGGGATGAATCTGGACATAGTAAGGGATCTTCAGCATGATAATAATACAATGATACTCTCGATGGGACAGTCCCACGTGGAGTCCACTTCACGTCATTTCTTTTTACAAAGAAAAAGAACATTAGTTGAAAAAGCTTCCTTTTGTTCAATATTTCTCCATTTCAGCTTCTTGGGGCCAGTGAGAGCACAGCCTGACTATAGCATGAGCAGTGCCTGTTGGTCGATCAATATCACAATTATAGTGTGTGAGGAAGCATAGTGGTTATATAACCTTTATTGAACCTCTTTCAGATAAGTGTGCTGAAATGGATCACTGGATAAATTGAGGAACTTCTCTAAAGCTGTAGGGCAGAAGAGGACACCATCTATAGTAGGGACACTTAAAACATTTCCACAATTGGGAACCCACTGGATTTCTCTGCATGACCTTTTAAATAAATAAAACAAATAAAATATTAATGATGGAGAAGATGCAGACAGCATCTTTAAAATACAGACAATCTAGTATAACTGTTATCAAGACAAGGATTACTATGCCTAAGTACCATAAGCTGTTTTTCTTTAATAGTGTTAATCTTTTTGTAAAATTGGAGCCAATTTTTTTTCTGTAGAAGCTGACTGATTCTGGTATGAAGGTCTGTAAAGACTGAATCACTCTTTATATGAAGACCTCTCATACAAAGAGCATTGATCAGCTGACGAGCTGTTTGAATGTCCTGCTATGTACAGGCACCTGTTACGTCATAGCAAGACTATTTGGATAGCAACAGTAATATGTATACTTGTTTATGTACACAAGGCAGTTAATCTGAGGCCCCAGTCAGATTTGGGCTTCACACCCTCCCTCTTCTCTATAAACTCAGTACATTTCCACTCACTCTGCTTCCACTTTCTGTGAATCGCTCCTGCAATAAAAAGTAAAATCCAAAACTCTCATTAATGGCCTAGAATTTATTTCAGTGCTCCACACTCTCATAGTTTTTAATGCTCTGTCTCAATTAATCATTTTAAATAGAAAGTTTATTTTCAAAAATCTGCCCCCCTTGGTCATTAGTCCAGACCAATTAGTCCAAAGCTTACCCCTGATGTTCCCTCCCCCACTGCCAAGCCCTTCTCCCCAGGTTAATGTGTAGACCCTGAACTCATTTGGCACATTTGGTGAGTGTGTGTGTGTGTTTTCTGACCCACCCCACTGGTCTGTCTGGCCAGACCCTCTCTCATTTACCAGGGAGAGCTGCAGGGAGACAGAGGGAAAGTGGAGGACAGTCTGAGATTCCAGGCATACTTGAAACCCCCGACCCCCCTGCCCCCCTCCTTCCTGAGCCCCCGTGGCGTCCTCACAGGGCTCATCAAGGGAAACGGAGGAAGAGCTAAAACCACAGAAAGCCATGACTGCTGCCTTGCATTCAATTTAATTCACATCTAGATCTATAATTCTTTTTTTTTTTTAAATGAATGGGAGTCTAAATAACGAGCACCTGTTGTACAGACAAATGTGGAGGTCAGACAGTATAGCAAAAGGACTCCAAGAGGGCCCTTGAAAATTTGGTCCCTTGTCAAAATATAACACAACAACTACCCATATATAGTTTTCAGGGCTGCAACTAATGATTATTTCTGTTATCGATTAATCTGATAACTATTTTCTTGATTAATCAATTAGTCGTTTGGTCTATAAAATGTCTGAAAATGGTGAAAAATGTTGATCACTGTTTCCCAAAGCCCAAGGTGATGTCCTAAAATGTCTTCATTTGTCCTGACCAAGAGTCAACAACTCAAAGATATTTAGTTTACTATCATAGAAGACTAAATACACCAGGAAATGTTCCCATTTGAGACACTGGAATCAGAGGATTTGGATAGTTTTTCTTGAAAAATGTCTCAAAACGATTAATCAATTATCAAAATAGTTGGTACTTTTCTGTCCATAAACTAATCAATTAATTGTTGCATTTCTAAAAGTTTATGTATCTGTTTAAAGACCTTATATAGTACACATGTGTGAGAACTTTAATTTAAAATAAATATCCACCATTTAAAAAAAAAATGGCACAACCACTCACATTACAAAAATGACTCCTGGCGTAAAATCAAAACAGTGGCCAGTCCTCTAAAAACGGTGTTAATATAGACACTTCTTCTAGCACCCAGTCTAATCCAATTCTCTAGATGGCTAAGTGACCAAAAGCAAACTTTTGCTTTGAGTGTAGCTGGTGAGATGCTACTAAGAAATAAGTATTTACAGTCTTTACTTGTACTGGGGCCAGACACTTCTCAGTGTTTGCGTATCTGTGGCTAAGTGATGCAGATACACAAGCTTTACGGCTGTAGAGCATCTGTCCGCTGGTTAACATTTTTGGTAAGAGGGAGGAAACAAGATCCCACATGAACGCAGACGCACACGCAGAGATGCCCTCTTTGTGTTTCTGGTGGTTTTTAAGGAAGTCTGTTTTTAAACTCTTTTTCCAGGAAAAGTCTTAAACCTCTCTCTCCCACTGAGCCTGCTCCCCCCTGTACAGAAAGGGACAGATGGGTCACTATACACTGAAAATCTGCAGAGGCTCTGCAAAGCTCCAGGCGAATAAGGCACCTTCACTTTTTGGCAACCCACG
Source organism: Thunnus thynnus (assembly GCF_963924715.1). Classification (NCBI taxonomy): domain Eukaryota; kingdom Metazoa; phylum Chordata; class Actinopteri; order Scombriformes; family Scombridae; genus Thunnus; species Thunnus thynnus. Next base: position 17,509,279 of record NC_089534.1, read on the forward strand.
CACAGGGCACCAACCCTCGGCAAACCCATTAGCAGACTACAGGGAGAGCCAGCAAGAAAACGGTCCAAAACTGCAGAACCCGCGCCAGAACCACAACTGATGAGACCAGCATCTCTAAACTTAGGCGAGCCTGGATCTACATAAGTCAACACACACACACACAAGTACACATACAAATAGACACACAAAGACTGAGACACACTTTACAGAATCACATACAAACACAAGCACAGACATACACTCTTTAGCAGACCCCCCTTGCACAGACACTGGAATGCACACGTTCTTTCTGAGGAGCGTTGCTGGAGATCATTCACAAAGATGTTTTATGTCCCGAGAATTAATGAGTCTAATGGTGTTCTGCCACTGTGTGCACAGCCAGAATTTCAGGATTTGATGAATGAGTAAACAAGTAGCTGTTTCAATATTGGTTTAACATTTACATCAAATTGGTCAGTAATGGTTATACATATTTAGCATCTGCTGACCATTCAAATGTGGTTTGCAGTAGTAGCTTATTCCTAAAGGATGCTGTCAATAACGTCATCTGAGGATATGAGTCATAGCTGCAATACTCCCACACAAAGTCACAGTGAGGTCACTTTGTCATCCAGATGACCACAAAGGCTTCGCGTTAATGGGAAATGTCATTGACAGACGTGCTTATGGGTATGTTTGGCCGTGCCCTGGCTCCAAGGAATCAAAAAACTGCTGCATTCAGCACTGCTGGAAATCAATGATCTACATTATGTCGGGAAATTCTCTTTTCACCAGCCCACACCAAGGAGGGTCAAAGATCAGGGGAAGCTACAGCGCAGCATCTCTGGAGCTGGTTGGTATTACAAAAGTAACTATGTACAATTACTCCAGTATTGTATATAGGTATAACTGTGCTTTACTTGAGTGTTTCCTTTTTATGTTACTTTAATACTTCACTTTACTACATTTTAGAAGGAAATACTGTATTTTTTATTCCAGTACATAAATTTAACAGCTATATTTGCTAGTTTATTTGTGGATTTTACACACAAAACATAAAATGGGTTCATAAAATATGATACCTTGTTACATAACTAGCCTTGAAATTAACTAACAGCATAAAAAGTAGTAGTTAAAATCAATTCCCCCCCAACCAGCTACAACATTAAAACCCTGCTTTTAAGTTAATGTATCAGTAATAATATCCAAAAAATATAACGTACATACAGTACCAGTCAAAAGTTTGGACACACCCTCCCATTCACTGAGAAAGTGTGTCCAAACTTTTGACTGGTACTGTATGTAATAGAATGACTGAAGTAAGACACTGTGCATTGCTTTTACTTTTACTTGTATTATACTATATATACAAACTTCTGTACATTTACACGTGTACAACTTTGAATGCAGGACTTTTACTTGCAATTGAGTATTTCTACACTGTTGTGTTGGTACTTTTATTTAGGTAAGAGGTCTGAACACTCCTTCCACCATTGGATTGTTGCTCAAGTGACACTCCATGACAGTTAGTTTGACACAGGTGCCTGAACGCCAATCATCTGGTCAAAGCTATCCTGCCAAAACTAGAGCTCGCTTTGGAACTACGCTGTCATGCTCAGATCAAAACACACAACACTCAGCCAAACTCCTCTTAATGTAGTTGGAAAATCTTTTATTTAAAGTATTTGTTTATTTTATGCAATAAAACATTTCTGGGGCTGGTGGAAAAGTCAAGAGAAAAGGTTATATGTGTTTAATCTCTAAAAATCAGTGCCATTTAGACATGCCTTATGCACATTAGCACTGGCATTCCCACTGGCACATGCCAGCGTTTCTTGGTGTCTCAAAAGGCTGTGGTTTTTAAACGAAAGCAGTTTTTCCTCTGTAAAGCCAACACTCATGTCCTTGAGATATTCCAGGAAATAATGAAAGGAGATTCCACATCCTTCAGCCTTGTTCTTACACTGAATGAAAGACAAACAGTGAATGAGCTCCTGCTGCTGTTACATTTCACTGTGACCACACAGTGAAGCGGACAGTAAAAATCAATTATGTCTTTTCCACATACAGTAAGTGTTACCTTCAGTGGGGATATTGTTTGTTTCTTTAAGGATTTGAATAGTCAGCTACTTTGAATCTGGCTGTTTACACGAAAGTTAGATTATTTGGGCTTGGTTGAATAAAGCTGAAGAGATGATGAATACATAAAGTAGTGGTTTCTGAAGTGGGATATGAAGACCGCAGGGTCCCAAAGGGGCCCACGCAATAAAAAAAATAGGTTAATTTCAGAATTGTTTAATTTCCTTGATGTTAAAAGCACAATTAAGTTGACCAAAGTATATATAAGACTATTTCTTTTTCCTTCTCTGTAACAGTATGCCAGGCTTGCCTAACTGCTCTGGATCCGTCATAATAAAAATGTTTGGAAAAGTCAAATAAGCTGATCTATCCTGGTTGTAATCCTAGAACTGACTGGGAATTTTGGGCATAGAAATGGATAAATACACAATAAATGAACAAATACACAAAATACGCTTTCTGTTATCTTAGCAACTACCACCAAGTTGCCAATGAGAAAGGCCCTTTTATCTAATAAATTTCCCAGCCAGCTCACATCTCCTTGTGCATATAAGTGTATATCAGGGAATTTCTCATTTTCATGTGAATCATAAAATGGATAAATGATCATCAGAAATAACCTACTTCCCTCATGCCACCATAATCTTGTTACCTGTTCATGTTTAGTGAGCCGTGTTTTATTGTGGATGTCTGAGGAGACCAGGTTGAACTGGTGTTTCTCAGCCAGTAGCCTCAGTAAGATGACAACCGTCCTGCTGCCGCACTTCCCCACACGGTTGTAAACCACCTGGCTGGGGAATGGCAGCACCTGCGAGGAAACCAACACACACACAGAAAGAGAAAGAGAAAGAAAAAGAAGGTGATAAATAGATTAAACTGCTGTTGTATTGTATATGTTTTTATTTCACAGGTTTTAAGTAACATATTATTTTCACAGGTGTGACAAGATGTTACTGTTGTATTTATAGCACTCCAAATTAGGCCCCAAAGGGTGGTAAAAGGAAAGACACAAAGTGTGAAAAGTGATACCAAGAGCAAAAAACATGCACAAAAAAAATGAGGAAATACATCAGACATCAATCTCTGGCTGGAGTGTTGCCCTCTATTTTCTTATCTCCTTTTCTATGACCTTTAGCCTCTGTTTCTCACTTCTACTCTGCTTGAGGCTGGACTCAATTGACCCCACAACATGTTCCTTAAAGATTCGGCATAGACGTGCATCAGAAATTCTGGTACCTTTTTTTTTTTAATCACACACACACTACACAGACACACAAGCTACAGCTTGCACACATACAGTACACAACTCATGACTCACCAATTAAACAAGTAGCTCAGGCGTGATTCAGTGACTCAAAGTGGATGTGTGTAAAACTTTGCTTTGAAAAACAGTCTTGTTACGGTAAATCTGGGAGGAGGAAGATGGACGAGTGTATTGAACATGAGACTCATTTTAGCACAAGGGCAGCAAGAATGCACTAATTTGGCAATTATCCCTAGGGGCCCACAAGGTTTAACAAGTGGCCCCTTAAGAATGAAGGCTATCCGAGCGAATTTACCAGTGAGAACATGAGTGACAGAAAATGGGGGCAATGCAGTTAAAGGAATTAAGGGAAGAATTGGAGAGAGGAAGACAGGTCACTTAAAAGACATCTGGAAGATTTCTTTTAAAAGTGATAGAGATCTACCACAAAAAAAAAACCCCGCAAAAACGATCAGTTCTGTGTTACCTTGAAAGGCTTTTCCCTCATCACTACAAAATGAAGCCTTTCTGTAAATCAGATGGGGGGAAAAAATGCAGCAGTGATAAATTCTTGTCGGCATTCCCAGCCTGGAATGGTGATTGTGCTTTCCCACTGGGTGTTTCTTGGATATCTGACAGTGTGTTAGGAAGCAAGTCTGACTGACTGAATTTACTGGTACATTGGCTACTTTACTGGTAGTTGTCTGACTCAGTGAATGACTCTCTTACTGCATTGACTGGCCAGTTTTGTATGTGTCCAATGGACTGAATGACAATGAATTTGAACCCTCACCTGCTTCTTTTTCTCTCCACTATGACATGAAATTATAATTCAGCTTTAGTTAAACTCAGCCTTCTTTAGCTCCGGTCCTTCAGACAGTAGTTTCCACACCACAAAGTTCAGCGTGGCCACACGCACACTGCATAATTTTGTCCGTCTCCTCCAAAAGCAGCAGTCCCACCCAAGCGCAGGCTCAAGTGAAAACAGCGAGGGCCTCTTTGAATGTTTGCCAGATCCCAGTGGAAAGACAGAGAAAGAAACGACAGGATGAGGAACGGAGAAGGAAGAGGTGAACTACTCAGAGAAGTGTCAGTTTGAGGACAGGTCAGCATTGTATTTTATCCCACACTCTCTGTTTTTCCCAGAGTCAGAGCATTTTACTAGGCATCATTAGAGATCAAACCAGTTTAGCACAATGTGTAAACAAGACATGTGGGTACATTTGCCCCAGGATGAAGGAGAGCATACTGGGAAAACAATTCATAGGTGATATCTGTGATTATACAAGTTTTGTTGACATGCTTGCTTCAGCCATTGTCACTTGCTGGAACATCCTTGTCACAGAAAAATTGTGTCAGATTTTTTTAAAGCTAAACAATGTTATTGATAAGAGATTGCTGGTGTCCAAAAACAAACAAAAAAATGGTCAATGTTCCAGTCAGTTTTGGGAAAAGATTTGCAGATAGTGGATGGTTCTCTTGGACAGCAGTCCAACATTCCTTGTTGTTTTCCAAGTAACTACAGACTTCTCAGCTTATCAAAATAATGAAGCAGACGAAATACATACGGTGTTTTGCAGGACACCACTCCCCGCTGATATGATGACAAATGACTGTGTCAGACCTCTAAAAGCCTGGTGTTGTATAACACAAAAATAACATCAGAGATGCCATCAAAAGTCAAAATCTCCCGCTGGCATTAACAGCATTGAAAGGTCAACCTTTCAGCTTCTGCTTCAGCCTACTTCCCACTCTGGAGAGTTTAGGTTTCTGTTGCACGCTGTGAGAAACGTTCACAGTGTCTGCCAGTAAGGGCTTCTGTCAATAGTTGATCCACGGTGTAAAAAAAAAAAAGAAAAAAAAGGTTATGTAACGGGGCTGTTTTTCACTGTGTCTGATCAGGGCGCTCCTACTTTCAAGAGTCAGGCTGTTGTTGTGGTATTTACAGCTCTGATGTTGGCGATCCAATATCAAACAGACTTCGAGGAGACAAGTAGCCCCGCACCTTTCCTCTCTCTCACACTCTCTATTCCACTTTCTCTCCTTTACTTTTCTTTGCACCCTGCCCACACACTCTTGCACCAAAACCTCCAAAGGCTCTATGCTGTTTTGAGACATTTTCAGATATGACATCGGTTCAGCAAACACACATAAATTAACGCCCCTGTCTCGTGGCCTGACCACCCATGTCTGCCGAGAATGAACAGAATTCTGCTGGCTGCCACCTTCAATCATCTCACAGCGAGTTTGAGAACATGTCCTGGTCTGCCACATATCGGGACCACTGCTCGCACACTCATTCATCTTCCCCGCTGCAGTTCGTGGAAACCCATAGCAATACGCCACCCCTAACCTGCACTCTCTTTGGGAAATAGTGCATCGCTGGTTTTAGTTAGCCCTGCTCTGGGTTCATTGCTCTCTGCTGTCAACTGAGCTGCTCATCCCACGCAGAGCGAAGAACAACAATGTTAAGGTTTCAGTCAGGGCAGAGTGGAGATTCTCAGAACTTCCTGTAAATAATGATCTATCCATTTATCTCTTCTCCCTTCCAGAGAAGAGTGTCCCTGCTCTAAGTAGCATGACAGCGAAGTTTCCATCCAAGTGCAGTATGTTTATGTGAATTAAGATGAATTGATTTTCAGTGGCTCAGAGGAAATGGGAAACTATGAAATAATTTCCTCAGCACTATCACTAATGTTTTACACTTGTAGAATGCAAAAACTTCCTCTGTGTGAAATGCATTTGTTGAATCTATCATGCTTGTACGGCCATTAGTTTGTACGTTAGAATATTTGAGTGAAGAATATTTGTTTTGTCTTCAGATTGCATTAAATATAGCAAATATTTGCTGATATCATCATCGAACTTATCTAAGATCACTCAAAGTCATTTCTTCAAAGACATTTCAGTTTCACTGTTGCTTTTTAAATTTAGATGAGATGGAAACACATCTGATTTTTTTTAAACATTTCAAAGGTCTTCTAAAAAGCATATCTTCTTGCATTGCCTTGAGAATTTTAGCAGATGAACAAATCTAAAACTAAATCTACGGAGGCTATAAACTGCTCTGTTTAAGATTTACTGTAGGACAAGAATATTTTGTGTGCACCCTATAAAGTGACATTTAAAAATACATTTTTACACGTGTAAAAATGTAGAGGGGACATTCCTGTCATGTTTCCCTGCACATAAAGACTCATAACTCTATTCTAAGAGCTGTGTGGTTTTTCAATACACTCTCATTTATGTTTAGCTTTAAACTCGATTTTAATCTTTCCCTACATTTACCAGAAGCTCAGCCATCTGCACACACATACGCTGTAATGTGCACGACCTCTGCTAAAACAGAAGATCAATCTCAGCTGCAGAGAGATCATGAGAGATGTGGTTGATGTAGCGCTTGCCACTGACATGGCATTAGCTTCGTCTGTCTGGGAGATGAGATGACGACAGATATGGAATCAATCAAAGTCAGCAGCTAATGTATAATCACAGTCAGCCTTGTCTGTGGAGACTGTGTGTAGTTAAGTCAATCCTGTAAATCTACTAATGTGGTCGCAAATAGAGCCGAAGTGACAGCAGGAAAAAGAGCCTCAGACACAGAGTAGTATATTGATTTTAAACTTGATGGGGCTTCAGAAATAAGAATAAGGTTGTTTTCATGTATATTTTTGGGCAAAATGATTACTGACTGAGTGCACAGGTTTGGTTTGAGAAGTCGGGGTGGCAGGGAAAACTATGTGAATGCTTTATTATAATATATTCACCTTAATCTAGCAAACAACACATTATGATGACATCAGTATTTGGAAATTGGTATAATTTAAGCCAATAAAAAACATTCTTCAGTATGTAAACTGATGTATTACTTATTCAGTACCTGTACTTAAATCACATTTTGCTTCACTGGTTGATAATGTTATGTTTTCATCTTTACTAAAAAAAGTCACTTACTCAGTCAGTTACTGTCTTATCATTAAATGATCAATTCTTATGTCTTTTTGGGAGAATATTCACTGTAAATAAAAATATACATTTGTATGCATTTACATGCAGTAGTTTTTTCTGCCCTGAATTCTCAATCAAGCTTTATTTGCACCTTTCATAAAGGTTACTGCAATTCAGAGAGCTTCGCAGATGACTGACAAGCCGTTAATAAGACAGAACAAATGTAAACAGTAAACAGTAAAGCAATTTGAGACTAATGCACATGAGAAATAAAAAAATATGAAAACGTAATAAAAAACAATATAATCGATTTAACAAAATAATAATACAAAAAAATAGAGTCTGCAGCTCTTCCTCTTGGCTGTCGGTTTGTCGATAGAGCAGCCAGTATTATACTGTAATATATGCAGCCTGAGAGTCAAACCTGAGGGCAGAAAAGATCCACACAGTGCTCACTGCAGCTTGCAAAGTTTGTTGTTATGAGTTCATGGTAATAACTTAAAGTAAATAGGCATATAAACATTTTTATCAACTTAGAGATTCTCTCATCTGTACAGAAAGTATGACATTATAGTGAGAAAACCAAACTGAACCCCCTCCCCTACCCACCTAATATAGACGTACAGCACCATGCTTTGATTTCTAAAAAATACAATACAGAAAGGAGCACATTTTATAAAAAAGTAGAAAAATGTTAGCTAATTTATCTCTATCAGTCCCCTCTGGTTCTTGGATACTTTTCCCCTACATTAAATAATGAACACGCTGACACTTTTCTGTGTGAAAATGAATTCCAGAGCTTCTGTGTTTGCAAAATGTAAATATTCATAAACAGTTACCTCAGGACACAGCCAAGCTGCTACAATCTCAACTTCATATCCTTCAAAATGGTGGAAACTATTTGTGATTTATTAGGCTTAATTTCCATTAGATTTCCACAGGCTCTACAATATTGAAAGCTTGGCCTCAAACCTACAGTGTGCAGTTTAGAGATTGAACTGGCATTGTGAGCATGTTCTAAGTGGAAGATAAACGCTTGTTTCAGAAAATGATTTCCACCGAAAATAAATCTGGTATGAAGTAAACTTCAGCAACCTCACCACAGCATTCCAGTCAGCCAAAGTTTGCTTCATACAAATAACACTGCACTGTTATCAGTATTAAACAAGCACTGTGATTGCCTGGTTTGGCTAAATGTCCAGAACAGGCTTTTCAAAGAAAACATGTATCTCGCAAACAAAGCCCAGATGTGACCTGACTTAATCCAAACAGCTGCTCCCATCAGCCACAAACAAACCTGCAACCAAACTAGATTAAGTCTCAGCTAGCTACGTGTTGCACGCTATGCCCGAAGTGGGAAAAACCCAATAACTCCCTAATCAAAATTGATAAAGAGGTGAAAATTATGAAAAGGGGAAGTGAATAGACAAGAAATGAGGTGAAAATTAGGTGGTGGCTGATTTAAGAAGGAAATAATGAACAAGGGGCCGATGGAGGAAGACAGAAGTTGGCAGGGAGAGAAAGAGGGACCACAGAGGAGAGATAGCCATGCAGACATGCAGCTGGATGAATACAAGGCTCCTGTGTCAGCACTGTGTGTGTGTATGTGTGTGTGTGTGTTCAGAGCATTACTGTAGCACTGAAGCCAAGTCTAGTTGGTATTTAGACTGAGTTTGCACACAGCTCCTTCACACAGACCTAACCCTTATACTGACTGGACTGAACTGGCTTGTAAACGGAGGGCAGAACATCAGAGAGGTATAGGTTAGGAAAAAGAAAGGACATAAAGTGGAAGATATAGATAACAGGGGAGAAGGTGTGAAATGGGTAAATGACATTAGGAGAGCAGTAGGACTCACTCTTGGAGCAGGAGGTCCGTGGTCATCCAGATATGTGGATTCACCTGCAAAGATAAGGAAGTACATATTAGGATTCTCACTCACCAGGTAAAACACTTCAAAGGATGATTCAAAAGACCAAAAGGCTGAATGTAGGTTAAAACAATTAGTTTATATCAGCATAAAGAAGCAGTCATGAATATCAAGTGTTCTTTGCCAGTTTGAGAAAGATGATCGTGTAACACCCTGCCCTGCTTTAAAAATCACCCTAAAGTGCACCTGTGAGTGTTGTGAGGATGCTCTGTGGCAACTCCCAGAATTAAATAGTATGTAAGTGTATGAAACTAAGTTTGCTCTTTCCATACAAACAATTTATCTAGTTCAGTAAGAGTTAAAAAAGTGAACCATAATTCTGATTTCTCCCATGCCCCCCTTTGGAAGCAAAAAAAAGATATTCCCCTATCGCCCTGTAAAGCTATTAAAGTTTTATCATCCATTTAAAATAGTGGGGGAATAAGTAACAAAACAGAGGTAAATATTTTATTGAAATAACATTATCAACTACATGAAGTGCAGGTTTGCATCTGCATGGCCACAAGGGTCCGCATAGCTCCATGTGACATGACTGTACACACTATCTACTCTAAAGGTAGATACTTGTTTCATTTATTGTACTGTATTGTACTGTATACGCCATCTTTGGTTCTATTTTCATCAAGAAGTTGCACACACAATTTTCTTTTTTCCTTTTTTACTCAAATCAATACACATCAACCTTATGGTGGCATTAGAGGAGAAGTCAGGATATAACAAAAGTCATTAGGATACATCTTCTGGGAACCATCAATGTCTGTACAGAATTTTGTGCCAATCCATCGAGCAAATATAGAGAAATTAAATTTTCATTGATTAAGTGAAATGTTTGACCTGTTGGTGGCGCTAAATGAAAAGTCAGGGTGTCACCAAAATCATTAGGATACATTCTTTGACTGTTTGTGCAAATTCATCAAACAGTCATGAAAGCATTATTTTAATGTCATTAATCATCAATCAATCAATCAATCAATCATAATTGTTCATATTAATATTATCATATCAATCGTATTCATTCAAGTTTGGTTCCACTGCACATCCCCCCCCTTCAAAGCCTGCCAAACCTTAAAACTGCTCTAAGCAACTGTTGGTGCTTTACTTCAAAACCCAGACGCCAACACAACAACCGCCCCCCCCCACCGTTCGTCCTCCACTGCAGTCACCCAAAGAAAACAGCGTAACTCTTCTACATTAAGTGTGAGGACATACTGAAGAGAGTTACAGCCTATTTATACAGTTGATCGAACACTGTGAAGCTGTTTCATGTGGAAACAATGGAGCTCTTTCAAGGCCTCTGGACACTGAGGGACTGTGCCCGCCTTTCAGCCCGCTCTCCAAATCCAGGCCCTGGCTTCAAACAGCGGCCTTTTCTTTTGGCTGCACGCGATGCCCCGTCCAGACACACAGAGACGCATCACTTCCCATGTACAACATTCAGGTGGTATGCACAGGAAAAAGAGAGAAAGACAAATTGGGGAGCGTGGGGAGGAATAAAGCTATAAAGGGAGGAAATATTACATAAGAGAACAATCTCTCCTTGTCTCTCTGAAATGTGATCCGGCACACAGACGAGAATATCAAGAAATGATGCATAAACACACACATTGGTTTCTATCTGGCCAAAGTCTCGCACTTGGCACACATTGTAGATGTTATTATATGCTTGTGCTGGAACTGTATTTGAGTAATTAGTCTTACACTGAGCTCCAATCTGCCTTGGTTTGGCTCTGTAACACACCACAGTTACTGTACAAAGCCTGCTTGGCTTCCTGTTTGTGTTGTGGTTCATTAATAAATCAGATGCTGAATGTAAAAATACTAACACAGCTGCACTATGCTCACCCTCAGGTGCTTTTTTAGACTTGTATCTCTTTCACGACTTTACAAAGTTTTCCCGAGGAATGCTGAGGGAGTCACGTGTTTGCTAGTCTTCTCTGAGACATTTGAGGTCATAGCAGGGCGAGGATGCAGAGAGGCTGACATCTCTGTTCCTTCTGTCATCCATCAAGGACAACAACCCCCGCCCTCCGACCTCCACCCCCTCCCCACCTCCCATGTGTGCTTCTCATTAGCGTTTTGGATTGGGAATTGGAACTAATTTTTTCCAGGGCACAAGGATTGTAAAAGATGACATCTGCCCTCCGCCCCCACCACCCACGAAGAGAGGAAAATGTACTTAAAGATCCACTGTAGGAGCGTACTGTACTCATCAATCCCATTGTCCAGTGAATCCCTGTTAGGAGTCAAGGAGGAGGACGGGACGCTCGTGCAACTCTTTGGCTCGATAAAGAGATAAAGAGATGTTTCACTCCAAAACAGGACAAAACACGCCACAGCCCACAGAAATTCATACTGTACTTTGTGGCTGTATTTCTTAGTGTTCCTTACCTGTTGCTCTGCACATAATTTATGCCTACTCTATGGTTTGATTAGTATGACTTCACTCTACACTGTACAACGCTCCATCTGTTCATACAAATCCACCAGAAATCATACAGTGACCTTTAAAACTGGCACTATTAACTCATGAACCATTTCCTTACATTGAGATACAGATAGATAACAAATTAAAGGAAATATCTGAACAAATGAGTAGAGAAACATGACAAATGCAGATACTTCTAGGGAAAATGATATTGATGTAAATCATATGCCATGGTCCACACAGTCACTAGATCTCAACCCGGATCGGTTGGGAGATTTTGGAGCTACATGTCAAGACAGAGCGTTCCACAACCCACCACCACCATCAGCCAACTTTCAATGAGGGAATATCTTTTGCCAGAATGGTGTTCATTCCTCCTACAGAAGTCCAGAGACTTAGTAGAATCTATGTCAAGGACCAATGAAGCTGTCCTGGATGCTTGTGGTGACCCAATACCTTACTTTATGTTGGTTTTTTCCTTTCATTTGTCATCTGTGTGCAGGTCCTACTAATAGAGGGACACTAATAGTCAAGTGGAGAAATTAAGGTCAGTGGGTTCAGTCAAAAGTTGAGGGAGGAATTCACAAGTTAAACGAAGGTCAAAGTCATTGTTGAACGCATCCTTGTGTTTATTGTGTTTGTGTGTGTGTGTGTGTGTAAGTAAGTGACTGAGGGAGAAACTAACTAGAGTGTGGGTATGCAAAGGCATGCAGCTAAATGGTTAATTGGATTACTGTGTCACAAGATCCAAGGACGTGCCTCTGGCTAAGAGCAGCTGCATAACCACTGTTAGCTACAATTATCTAATCAATACCGAAACATGGACAACATAAATCAGTAGTGCTTTTAAATTTTAATGAGTGAAATTCTAAAACAGTCCATATATTACCATGAAAAGTCTTAAACACTAAAAAAAACAACTGAAACTTAAAGCCCATATGAGGTAAATTGTGGTATTGCTCTATACAGTACAGTCAACCTTGGATCAGTTTTAAAAAGTCACTGCCAATAGGGCATCCTGTAAGTGGATGTTGCTTCCACTCCCACAACATTGTTCTCAAAGGATTTTGTCTTCAACAAATTAAGAAATATTGTGTGAAAAATAAAGTTATATGATCTGCACAACAGGAGCTCTCCACAAAGCAACGGACGATTTATGATTTTTGAAAAACACATGCAAAAAATACAGAAAAGCTAGCTTGAAAGCTAATGCTTTATCTCCAGAATTCTCAGCTGACGTACTAAGCAATGTGATTTATATTGTGAAAGAAAATAAAATGTGGAACTCTCTGAAGATGATTACACCCATAAACCTTGATCGCTGCATGAATCAACTATCCACCAGGAATTCATTACTGGAAATCTGGTGTGTGAACTCCACAAACCAAACACATTTCTTACCTCAGGTTCTAGTATTACAAACTCTAAGACTACTTTCACACCACACCAACACACTTAAAACTATACTTACACCACACTAAACCACTATTAAATGTTTCTATTCTGAATGTGTGCAAACTGTATTACGGTGGCAGTATTGCATTTAAGGACCCAACACAAAGGGTGGGAGGCAACAACCGACCAGGAGCTCCCTTGTAAAAGCAAATTACCACCTCCATCAATTAGTCACCCCATTAACCATAAAATGACAGAAAAATCAACCTGTAGGGAGGACATTACATGATAGTAATAAAATAACAGTAGAAAAAAGGTAGCCTGCTAATCACACTGAATTTCCATTAATAGCACATCATTATTTGGTCTGACATGTTTGTGTTAGACGATGTCTGTGGCCATGGAAGCTATACAGTAGCAGTGGTTGCTGGGTATTTTTTCATGAGGAAGAAATATGCCAATGTAACAGTTGTTGTTTCTGTGCTGTAAGTCCACTTACAACAACCTGTGCAGCTGTGTTGATCTCCTCCATGCTAGTTACCATTTTCATATTGATTCTTCTGTCCCTGTTTTCCTGGTTCCGACACAGGGAAATGACACAGCCATTCTTAAAGTTCCCCTCCACTCAAAAATGTGTTTTGCATCACTGTGCAGAATGATGTTTGTGTAGAGTTTGACGATAGAAGGTGAAAAAGGTGGAAGGTGGAAAGTTTCTCTGTGCTCACTGAGAATTTGAGTTTAGGGGGTTGGACTATGAGCATGATTTTGTGACATCACAACTAGTTTGGAGCCATCTGAGGGCTAGTATTAAACTCACACAAGAGTGATGTGGAACCTTTGAAGCCTCCAGTGCACAAACAATGAGAATGAACTTTTCAGTGGAGTGGGAGATATCTTGTGTCCAGCAGTTAAACTTTTGAAATAAAAATATTTGCATATTCATAGACTCTGGATTTTTAATGAGGGAGAAGTAGTAGATGTTATTTTAGGGATTTTTAACAGGGTAATTTAACGTTTTTGTGGAAAATGTATATCAGACCAAAATTATTATTCCAAGCAGAGGATTTTTAGAGGTCTTAAAACAAGTCTGGCATGGGATTTTCTTGTCAACAGAGCTCTGATTGGCTTGGCTGTTTCATCAACCAGGGAAATAGCCATCAATGAGCACAACAAGAGACCAATTCTAAAAATCTGAGATGTAGGGGACAATTCAAAGGTCTACAGCTGGGTTAGAAAAAAGGAGAATATTGACTGAAATGCAACGTTATAAAGGGAAGACAGTTGTGTTTTAGAGTATACTTTAGAGAATACTGGAAATATGCAAATATACTGAAACGACATGATAGATATTCTTTGGAGTAGATAGTATTGGTGTGTAGGTAATATAAACTATCAATATTGACAAAAAAGGGGAATATTTCCTGATGAAAATCTGTGAAAATTGCAGTCTTTAATGTAGAGGTCACTATATTTCTCCAGGAATAACCCAGGCTTTGACCAAATCAACGCAGAACAATTCAGGCTCTGGAATTTTCCCTTTGGTGTTGGCCTGCTTCAGGAATGCTACAGTAAGTTTGGGAATTTCATAAACATGTATTTAAAGCATAGACCATTTCATTTGCTTTGTGAAATTGGCAACCGAGCTAAGTAGGGCTTAGGAAAGAACACATCCCAGAATAGGCTGAGGTGGGAGCGGAAAACCACACAGGAATGGCTTTTGAGAGTAATGCCAAGAGGATAGGCGCAAAGTTGAAGCTAAGGGGCCTTCGATTCGCTGTGGGACACGACTCAAAGCAAAGATGGAAGGTTACAAAGGCTGCCCTGGAATGTTCTACGAGTATGTGAAACCAGATTACAGGTTGCACAGTCTATGATGATCGTGAAGTCTATGAGGAACTTTCACATCCTCAACCACATCCTGCTGTAGTTTCTCCAACTACCACAGATGAAAATGTGAAAATGAAAGGTCTGTCCCTAAACATTTGGATATATAGATATAGACATATACTATGGAATATAGCTATCAGATGGGTAGAAAGACACATAGATGTTGACTGTCTGCACTGCAGTTGAAAATTACATAACTTCAGCCTGGCGCAGCTTTGTAAAACACACCCAGTTAAACTTAGACACATGTCTATGGTTACAGTCCTCACTAAACATTTGTGCCATAATAGACAGCATGTGCAAACAAATTCTAGTCAGTGTGCATGGGTTAAATACATAATTTTCTGTGTGTGTTTGTGTGTATGGGTCCGTGAAATATGTATGTGTGTATGTGTGTGTGTGTGTGTGTGTGTGTGTGTGTGTGTGGTCACCAACCCTTTGATTTGGAATGTGGGAGTGGCCCTCCATTAAGACCCATGGCTCAGCCCATCTCCCTAATTACAGAAGGGAGTTAAGCTAAGGGTCAGGGTCTCCACCTACTATGCCTATCACTTGAGAGTCAACAATGGTCACAGCTTTATGATATAAATAGAAATGCTGTGCCACTGCTTTGTTATTGCAGGTGCCCAAGACCAAAATCTAGGGAGACTAATTTGTGGACTTACTGCTTCCCTAAAATTTTGGTTACTGAAATGTAGTAGGAGGACAGTAGGAACATACACGCATGCACACAGATGTACAGGGGTTGGGAGACTTCAGAATGACTGTCAGCATGTGATTTGTGGACACCTGTGGTTGCCACCGTGTAAACTGTACGACAGGGACGTACCACTAAGCTGATGACGAAGCAAAGCAGTGCTGACTCTGATGACTGTGCAGCCAAACGCCCAGAAGCCAAAAATAAAAGACATGCTTGGCAGAACAAGAAAAAGAAAATCCTAATCATTTCCAATGCTTCTATGAAGGACAGAGGGAACTGGAGTGAACTGAACTCATGAGAAAATTGTCTATGTGGATGCCTGCATCAATACAGTCAGGGGGTAAACTACATCTATGGTTGACAAAGATGCCATATGACAACCCAAAGCATCCATGATAGGCATTCATAACTGTTCACACTTTGCAGTAATGAACAGACCATTCTTGATGCATTGGTGAAATTTGCTTCACATCTTGCATGTTATGTTAGATAACGGTTGACCAACTGTCTGTTAAGCTACCGTTGCATTCAAAATTAACGTTAAAAATAACACACTTTGAACCGTCACTCTCAAACTATCATCAGTGAATTTCACACTTGACAAAGTAAATTGATCTGCAGGACCCCTACTGAGTCATTTGATGTCTCAAAACTTGAAGAGGCAGTCAGTGAGATTGAATGAAGCCAAGCAAAGTGGATAAAATCAACTGAGGAAAGTTGGACATGCAAAGTAACCACATGAGGAGTAATGGAGTGTCACCTGTTTATAGCCCCAAGGCCGAGGTGCTGCAGGATTCCTGAATTCAAAATTTTAGTGGAAAAGAAGTTTTCCATCACTTTTATAATAAAATTTCACGGCACAGAGGCTGCACTGCAGGTGCCCTTGGCATGAACAAGGAGAGTTTATGTTATGAGGTGTTTTTGCAGATTAATTAATTTAACTTAGGTGAGTAAAGTACAAAGATTATTGCTTTTGGGTCCACTGTGACTTTATCTTTTTATCTGCACTGATTTCTTCGCACAAACAGGTTTGAATCCTGACCTCATGAGACCCTAATCTAACCGGCAAGCTGTCACAGAGCCTAAGAGCACTGACTGCCTCTGGAAATCAGGTAAACTCTGAAATGAAGAAATGAGCCATGAAGTAGAAAATTGGGTTTGACGGTTAAACCTTAATGGATGTCTGACGCCACGGAGTTGAAGTAGAAGAACTCATCACTCATCCACAAGTGAAGGGAGTGATGCAGTAAGCAATGCTCTTTCTTCTATTATATCTTATGGGTGATGGTCATGTCTGTATTGCCACAATAAGGTCAAAAAATCACGTTATAAGCAGAAAATATTGTTCATCACAGGATGTGATACTGTCAGGGTTTCCGGAAAACTGCATGCTATGTCAGCTAGTTTTGATCGAGTCACTTCCCTTTTACAGAGCACTAACGTGCTTGTACAATTTACACATACCTTGTTCCGGCTTGTGGGCAGGTGGGTGCAACCCCAGCTGTCTTGCTAGCCTGTCCTTACAGATAAAGACCCTTTTTGACTGACCAGTGATTTTTCCCACACACCCCTACAAAATAAGTCAACTGGAGGGGACCTTTTAAGTCTTACTTCTAGATTGATAGAAATTTTGAGCATAAACAACAGTATCCATTGTTGCGAGGGGGAAATTTCTGAGGCTGTAGTCAACCAAAGAAAATCTTGGTCGACTGAAATCTTACATAATCTTCAACTAATCAATTAGTCGCGGGGAGGAGGGGGGGCAGAGTGCACAGTGAACTCATATTTCTCCGTTTTGCCTTTAGGCTAACATATTGTTGCTAACTTTGGGCTAATGAGCTTTTAGCATTTATTAACTGTTACACTTTGGTCTGTACTGTACGTTTACTGCCAGACTGAAAACTTACCGCTAACCTTTTCCTCTGCTCCGCTCGCATTCACCGTCACTTTCCTGCCGCTCTTTCCCACTCACTATGCAAACATACTATGCACTGCCCTATTCCTCAACGGAGTTACGCTACCGATATTTAGCGTTATTTTTGGCATTAAAAAAATATCTTTTGGCCTGGTGGGGGTTCGTTGATATTATTACACGAGAAAACGCTGATTCAGTGGACATTAAGTACGTTCAGTTAACACTCAGTAAACGTTGAGTACAGTTAGACCCAGCAGTCTCTATTAGATTGGGCGAGTTCAAAGTTGTGAAAACAACGGGGGTGTTTTGAATACACCCCCCGTTTTCACCGGTGATTTGTTAGTCAGTCCCTCCCGCCGCATGAAATAATGGATTAATCCTGTAAAGTTATTGACGTAGCACTTCTCTCCTTCTGAAAGTAACACGGAGATTATTCGACCAATGAGAATTTAGTTGGACGAGAGCATATCGACCAACTAATCAACCAGTCGACCAGGAGACTACAGCCCTAGAAATTTCACATATTATGCTGGTTAATGTGTTAAGTAGACTCAAAAACTATATTTCTGTGTGTATATGATGTGTTTTGTATAAAACTACACATTGTCTTGTCAGCAGCACAAAATAAGATTGAAAAAAAAGCCAAAATTCATGTAATTTCTGAATATTTTGTGGTAGATCTTTGTACAACAACAACAACAACAGTGGAACTTCAGCAGCCAACCCATTAAAAACCAACCACAACTGGGCAACTACTGGGCTTCTATTGCGTTACACCACCTCTAAACTCACAAAACACACGCCAGATGTGGATATGCATCATGCGTAATTGGCTGAGCCCCACAGCTAGACACAAACACCACTGGTGACATCTGTGCCATACACACAAGCGGAACTGGGAAAGAAACCATGAACGGTTTAAGAGAGTACATTAATTAGTTGTCTTGTTATAAGATGTTGCACAGTTTGTACCAGCAAGATGTTCTCCCCCTATAAAGACACATGCTTTTCATCTTCATCCACAGACAAATCTTTTTATAAAAAAGAAAATGCTGCCTAATTAGCTTTGACTATGGCTGAGTATTACCAGAAAACATCCAGTAAATTCTTCTTACTAAATACTGTAACTATGAAATTGGAGTTTTGTCACTTTTGAAAACAGAACTTTTGTACATGTATTAGAAAGGAGTATGAATCTCATGTTAATTACAACAGAATCTGGTGTATGAAGTGTATAAATTAAATATACCTACAATTCTTATGTTGTTTTGCTTTTGTCACAATATATTGACTGAGAGGTTTCACTCGGTTACTCTTTAAATTTACAGCAACATGGCTCAACTGCAATGGGGACAGAAGGCTCTGCCTGAGTGAAAGAAGCTAGACAAACACCCTGCTTTAATTGTTTGTTTACAATACAGTTTCCTTGGCCCTGAGCCTCAGCCAACCAAAATCAGTTTTTGAAAGAATTCCTGCGTGAGCTGAGGTCTCTAACTGGTAACCATTAGCAAGAAAGTGCCACAGGACAAGGAAAGAAAGGAAAAAAACTATGTTTTCTTGCGAGTCCTTTCATCATGACAATGTGGACTGAAAACAGACAACAGCCGGTTGTGGGAACTCTAAACATTCTACACCCTTGTTTTAGGAATCAGTGGTGATGCTGCTGAGTCACAAATGGGACACGCCATAGATATATCTAGAAAAAACACAAAGAGCTGGGTGTGCACTCATGCCTAGCTGTATAATCACCAACAACCCATGATATTTTCAGATTGTTGGTGAACTAAATCTTAACATCTATTTTGTATTTTTGCTGGCCTGTCATAATGTTAGCCATGAAGGTTTATTTACGTGCCTCCACTGTGAACTAAAAAAACAGCTGTTATGTTACTGCTACATGCCAAGAAATGTTGCCTTATAAGTTTAACCGCTTCACACAAATACAAAAATGGTTCTTGGGTCTTAAACCTGCTGGATATCTCCGACTGCGTATGATTTCACACTGAGCGTCAGCTATCTGCTTGCTTTAGGTTTCATGCTTGGATGCGTGTGTAGCCACTGAGAAGGCCTGGAATCTAGAGGACCTGCACTGTGCTCTATCATAGCTGCACACAGCAGCGAGATCACCACAGCCAAGGACACACATATGAAACTGTATCTCACACACATGAAACACACAGTCATAAAAACATTCACATCTGCCAGAATGAGTACAGCATAGTGAATCAAAACTTTATCAGTTATCTCCTCCGTCTTCCTGTGGTGACTTTTACTCTAAATTACAGGAAAATAACCAAAACTTACGCTTGCAGACAAACAGTCATGTAAAAATTCAGAATGTCTGTAGTGTGCTATCTAAATCACCTGCTGCTCTGCACCCTGCTGGACCCCCTGGGGGTGCGGATAAAGCTCTGGATGGAAAAGAGGAAAGAGGTAAAATGGGGGCAACGGAGTGAGGAGGGAGGACAAAAAGTACCATATGAAAGAGGGATCAGAGAGAACCAGTGAATTACAAGAGAGAACCAGAATTCCTCTGGGTTCGTCATGTGACACAAGAAACAGAATCAGGAAAAGCAGCTGCTGTAGTCTACAGCACTGTGAGGAAATGAAAAGACAGAGATTCAGGAGAGAAAGACAAGAGCGGGGACCAGTGAGAGACAGCAAGCGCGAAACAGGAACAAATTGTTATTAAATCAGTTTGTGAGCCCTCTGTGGAGGTCACCAGAAGAAGATGAATTGCACATCTGGCAGATAGAGCTCAAATGGCCTGAAACCCTACGGAGAAAAAAACATAATGATTCCACCAGGAAGCACAGATTCATGTGCACACAGACGTAGATACAGTGTATCCAGTACATACACTGGCACAACTACAAATAGGAGGACTGAAATAAATACAGTACTTAATTGAAAATGACCAAACTAGGTGATCCATTCTCATATCTAATGTTCTTATTATTCACACAGAACAAAAAATTATGATATATGGCTGTAATGATAAAGCAGCTATGAAGTATGATGGGATATTGTTGCTTCCTGACAGGATGTGTTGGCTCAGGGACTCAACCAGCTGTGAGGAAGATTCTTGTCTTTTAGGTGATGGCAGGAGATACATGCATTCCTTTGTATATAGTTATAAGCTGTGACAGAACCTTAATCTTAACAATGTGTGTGTCCATGTGTGTACCTGTCAACCATGTGCGTGCCAAATATTCACAAACTCAAGCGTTATTGATTGTGATGCACTCGCCTCAGGTATCAAATCTAACATTTTATCTTTCTTTTTTGTCTCTGCACAGCGGTTCTCATCAGACTTTGCTTACCAGCCAGCAAGGCAGGCATGGTGCTGAAGCTTTGCCCTGCAGAACAAACACACTGCATAAAGAGAGCCTGTGTGGTGCTAAGTCTCACATTGGAGTGAGGGACTGGAGAGAGGAGGAAGGAATAGAGGGACTGAGGGAGAAAGAGATTGGAAAAACGAATGTTTCTGAGAGCCAGATGATAAAAGACGGAGGTAGATAGAGGAGCGATGCACAGAGAAATGATGGAATGGAATGAGAGGCTTATAGTCCAATGAAAAGTTAGGGTAGTTGTAATAGCTTTTTGGATAGCCTTGTCAAAAGTGAGACCATGTCATAAAATATTTCCACAGGGGGAAAAAAAGTGAGAGCTCGACACAATGTGTGACTGTGGTCAACTGAAGCGCCCTAGTTTTCTCATGTGCCCCAACAATAGACCTTGACTGTTAACTCTGTACTGTTTGACATAGAGAGGTGCGATTTCAGCACAGAGATGTTCCATTCCAGACATATGGTATATTATCCCAACACATAAAGGTCATGCAGTATAACTGGCTGTCAATTAAAAAGCCATATGAGCAATGCAATGGATTCTTTTGGTATTAATATCTATCATAGTCCACCAAATGGTATTTAAGAATATCAAAAGGTTTCAAAATGTTAAAATCCTAAAGTAACTACAATATGTTCCTATGCAAAAGTCACAAGTTTTACACCATTAGGTAACAAAGGAACCCATTAACCTATTTCTTGAGGCATAAAATAAGAAATCAGAAAGAGTGATGCATTTGAGCCAGAGCTACAATATAAAAACAAAATTTGGGCATCAATTCCCCAGTCCTATTCACTGTGGAAGTAGTAAATACTGGTCAGTCAAATAAAGTATAAATCATCCTCTATGGCAGCAAAAGTAGAGGCAAAAGGGCATTAATGCAGAAAAAACATAAAACAAAGTAACAAAGTTGCCTCAGCAATAAATCCCAAACGTCACTGTAGCAAAGGAAATAGACACATTAACCATAAACTGACAAAAACAGTCAATACCATCAGGTGCCACAGTCAGAAATGAAATGTTTCTACCCACTGCTGCCGACTGCAAATCAGGTCAAAAGTAAGCAGAAAATAGCATAAAATATAGTCAAAGATACGCTGTGCCAGTGAGTTTTCCGCAAATGTACACAAGATGATTTATTTTTATGAGAAAATTGCATTACTTTAATTCGCCTAATACATCATCATTATAATCATATTTGGGTAATATTTTTCTTACCTAATTACTACTTGGGAAGAATTAAAGTCTTCCAAACCATGACTCTCCCTCTCCACCAGCAACTGTTTTCCACATACAGCAGTGCTGTGCAAATGCAGTCTAGGTGCCAATGTGCTTGTGCTTCTACATACTGCGTGTGTATTTCTGCAATATCTACAATTAATAACTGAAAATTGGCACATGCAAGAAAATCATTTAAAATGTATGCCTGCATGCACATAATCCTTTCAGTATAGCTACTTGCACACATGACGTGTACAGTATGTGATGAGGGTGCATGTGCGTGTGTGTCTTTGTTCATGTGTGTTCTTGCACATGTGTGTGAATCCATCAACCCCCCAAACCTCTTGCTAATTACACAGTGGTGGTGGCAGAGCCCTGGCTCCCATGCATGCATCATCTGTTACATAAATACTCATTTGACGGAAACTGCTGTCAGGCCCCATCTTGGTCTGCAGAGCTGGTCAGTGCCAGGTTAAACCGCTGCCACTCCCTTGTTTTGTGCTCAGTTCTCTAAGGATATGTGTGTGTGCATGTGCAAAAACAGAGTAAGGTGTGTAGATGTGTAGTTTGTACATTTGATTGTATGTGCAGTGTGAGTGGGGGAAAAACAAGGAAACAAAGGGCAGACAGAGCAAAGTTTGCATTTGTGTGTGCAGAAAAGAACGAAAGAGAAAAATGTGTGTGCTTGTGTGTGTGTGTGTGTGTGTGTTTGTGTGTGTGTGTGTAAATGTGCAAGGACATTTTACAGTGTCTGTTACCAGAAGCCACAGGATGTGCGTCTGCAGCAGACCACCTTGTACCCCATGACTTCATCATAGTGCCTCCTGAAACTCCATACACACATCAGCTCGTACACACACACACACACACACACACACACACACACACACACACACTTCCCTACACGTTATTTTTTCCCTACCCTCATCAGGTGCCAAATAAAGGGCATTTGCCATGTGTTGAGCACATGTTGGTGATGGTGATCTGCCTCAGAGAACTTTAACAAACTTTTTGAACAACAGTTGAGGTATCACGTATCAGGCTTGCATAATCAAAAACATGTTTACTGTCTGCACTACAAAGCACCCTGACTGAACCGATTTTTTTTATGAGCAGATACATTTTTTTAATTTAACTGAAGTGAACAATCTAAACAAAGTGACAATCTTTGAACAGTTTAGTGATAATGAAGTGACAGACCTACGCATTTTGGCACTTCACTGGACCACGGTGGCCAAAACGAGAGCAAAGAACAACAACAGAGCAATAAACAACAGATGGCAGCTCCCACTTTCAAGAACAGCAAAGAAGTATTTATAGATGAAGCCTTTGAAACAGGCGGCATATACTTCTGATGATCATACTTTAACAATCAGGGCATTTTAAAATCAATCCATCATCATCATTAATAAGATTTAAAGGCACAATCTGATTGTGAACCATAGTCTGTTTGTACTGTCAACCATGGCCAGCAATAACAATCACATCCAAACATATACAACAAAACTGCAAGATAAGTGAGGATGGAACAGCCTTGCTTTTAAAATTGGATGTAACACCAGATTTGAAGTGACATGAATGAGGTTTTCTAAAGGTAGTAATTCAATTTGGGCTTCTGGGTTGATTTATGTATAGTGCATAGCAATCAAAAGCAGTTTCCTCTATATCCATGAAAACCCTGGACACATTAAAGGAAATCTGCTCATCCAAGTTATGTAAGTGTTTGACACACATGAAATGATGTAAAACTGTGGTTTAGCCAGCTGATTCATACAATCTGTGGTGATGATGAGTGTGTGATACGGCTGTGTGAAAACAAATCATGGCATGAGAAGAAGTTGTGCGCAAAGTAACCAAAGTCAGTCTTGCCTCAAAGTATGTACGGATCTGTAGGTTGTCAAGTGAAAAAGCAAATGTCAAAGATTCCATTTTTAAGCATTTTAATACAATGACTACACAGCCTGCATAGAAAAGGCAGCACATTAGCAGAGCAGCACCAGCCTCAGTCCTCCGTTTGCAGCTACACAGGATGCATTCAGGCACAGCCTTGAGTGTAGGTCACCCGTGTTCTGTTGGCGCTCAAAGCTTTAATAAAACAGGAGAAAACACGCAACTGAAACACTTTCTTTGTAGGCACTTACTTATTCAATAAAGTAAGTCACTAACGCAGCGTCTATGGAGAAAGTGTTTATGCTAGAGCGGCAACAATTAAGCAATTAATCAATTAGCTGATCAAGCACTGCTAAAACACAGGTGGCCTACACTCAGTACTGTGCTTGAACACATCATTTGTAGACAGAGGGAGGACTGAAAGCTGCTGCTGCTTTCACTAAGCACCGCGTGTAGACACTGCACAAGTGTCTTGAGCTCACTGGTGGCATAGTACAGATGACCATTTCTTCTGCAATGATCAAACTGTTGAAAACTGTTCTTAAACTGTTCTAATGCATGTCAACATAATCTCAGAAAGAAAGAAAGGAAAGAAAGGAAGGAAGAAAGAAAGAGAAAGAAAACTTTAACTTTTTGACCTCTGTAGCCTCTCAGGGTTCATTTCCCATTATAATCTCCACAACAACAGCTAGCTGCCAGGAAAGAGTTGGTCTTTATGACCCTCTTGTCATTCAGTAACCACTTTATATTTAGTAAGAAAAACAACATTGCTGACTTAAATGGGCTATTCACTGAGATAATAAAGGCACTAATAAGCAAATACTTTTATATTAACGTATTTGTTTTGACACATATACACAGTAAGCCTGGCATACAGAATGCCTACATTTTGGTCATTTCTCTTTTGCCAACTCCTGTGTTTTTTTTTTTGTTGCTCTATTTTATTTTTGTCTACCACTTATTTGGAAACTTAAGCCAAACCACAAGCTCTAAAGAAAAAGCCATGAAGAAATATACACCTATTATGGGTCATTACGACCCTAGTTTTCTTCATAAAGTGGGTTTCCTTACAGTAGCAGCAGAATGCCAAGTGGGCTCCTTCTCTGTTTCTGTCATCAGGGTTGGAAGGAAGGCATTTGGTGGGTTGAAGGTGCTAAATCTGCCTCCCTTGCTGTGTTAGGGCAGGGTTACACAGTATATCACATTTTGGTTAGAGGCAGCACACTGACACTCTGTACTGTACTCACCCTCCCAACAGGCACCCTGCTAAGCCTGACACGCTCTCTCTCTCTTGCTCTTACACACACATATAGCTACTGTACTCACGCATGCAAGGCAGAGGCAAACAAACACAGCATCCACACGCCGACGCTGTTGATTCATGCTAATGCAGGGCGGCGCAGCTCCATGGTGTTAAGGTGAGGGAAACTCTCTCACCCTTGACTGGCCTCTGGAAACATGGGCACGGCTTCAACTTCAGTCCAAACACTGGCTCACAGATACAGCCGGGGTAAGAAATAACTAGCTTTCATTCATAAACACCATCTGATGGTCAGTTCATTGTCATTTTGAGGGCAGCTATGATGATTAACTCTCAATTGCGGTCAGTCAGTCTGGCTTTGAATGGTGAGCATTCATTCATGGTCTGTGACTGGCAAGCATCAATCTAGTTTTTGCACCAAAGTGTGAAAAATGAATGTGGTATTGATGATATAGACAGTAAAAAGTGGAACAGAGTGGTGAAAACAAATTCCAAAAGAAAAAATTATACACCATCCCACACCCGATTCTGAACTTATTGGTTTAGCAAGTGCTAGATCCAAGTTAGATTTGAACTTCAACGTGTCTCCCACATTCAAGTGACATCAGCACTTAACCGCACAATAGCAGTGCTCACAGTAACTAAAGATGCCTGCGCTCCTTCAACTGTATTTCTAGTCACTCGTGGTCATTTCTGTCCGTATTCTGCAGGTCACGGTTCACAGACTCAGACAGCCTGCACTGGCCTGTAATCAATGTGTCGTACGTGTTCCAGTACAACGTCCATCACAGAGATTTTGTGTGGGCAAAGGCTTTTAGCTCAGCCTATAAATACACAAGCAGGAATCTGTCCCACGCGTTAAGACTCTAGTCTGGGAGATGACATTGTCAGAGGGATTAAAGAAAAAGAAAAGACAAAGATAAAGAGGAAGAGAGGAGATAAAGGAAGACACAAAGTAAAGGACATCTGGTTATTTAGGAAACAGTGCAGAGTAGGACACTCTACATGTCCACCTGTTTCCCTAAAAAAGCATTTAATATCAGCAAGCATAGACGTCAGCAGGAACACACAAACTTCTAGAAAGTCTGGTTTTAGCGGTGTGGCTTTCCATCTCTGTGGAACAACGCAGTCAGGAAAGTGGAGAATTGTTTTGTGGGAAAAAGAACCCACATGGTCCCAGTTTCTACTGATCCTTCAACCCCTTTATTTAGACCAAGCCACTGGGATCCTTTACTCTTATAAATAGACAGAAAGCAACTTGTACACCACAAGCTATCTAAACATATGTTTGTGACTGAGCAATGTGTGCTTCTGCATTAATGAATGAAGGTTTTGATGCTTGGCAGGTTGGCAGTTTACTGCAGCCTGGGTAGAGTCGGTGTTGGATAGTAATTAACAAAGTACATTTACTCAAGTATTAAGTAAGATTTTGAGGCACTTTTACTTTACTAAAATATTTCTATTTTATGTTACTTTATATGCCTACTCTACATTTCATTATACTGTTATATTGTACTTTTTACCCCACTACATTTATCTGACAGCTATAGTTACTAGTTACCTACTCAGATTTGAATTTAAAACACGAAACTGAATGTACTGAATGTCTACTGAATCAGCATTTCTCGTGTAATAATATCAACGAACCCCCGCCAGGCCAAAAGATATTTTTTTAATGCCAAAAGTAACGCTCAACTCCGTTGATGAATAGGGCAGTGCTTAGTATGTGTGCGTAGCAAGTGGGACCCCCCCCCCCCCCCCCCCGCGTCTAATCGATTAGTTGAAGATTATGTACGATTTCAGTAGACCAAGACTTTCTTTGGTTGACTACAGCCCTAGTTCTTAGACAAAACTGTGAGTAACTTCCGACTGAAACAAGCATTTGACTGTGTATGATGTGTATAACGTGTACATGACATAGCGGGTGATAACTTGTCAGTACATTGGGTTTTCACAAGAAAATTGGATTTAATTCAATGGAACACAAATCAAAACTAAGATACTTTACAGACTAAGTGGCCAAAAAACTCAGAACATGGTAAAATGGCCACTATACTGTAATAATAATATAATGACAGTTGTATTTTTCTTTACATTATTGTGTGGCAATATATTCTAATAACATTTAAAACATTATTTTTCTCTTTTCATATTAAGAATACATGACTGTTAATCAGTTGTTTACAGTAGGTTTAATAAAGCTTTGTGTTTTGTGAGCTAACTATAACTATATAATGTGAAATTAACAGTGGTTTACTTTCTCATGATCACATCCATGTGCTGCTATTTACGTGCAAGGCATTGTGATTGTTGAAGTTCACTCGCTGGATGGATTCACTGCTGGATTCACTTGTTGATCCACACTTACAAGAAGCACCAGGCATACAATTCCAATGTAGTGAATCATCAACAGCACCAGAAATAAACAAGATACTTGTTCCCAATTTTTTTTTTTCTGAATGTTTTGTATGTTAGCTACAACTCTCTACAGTGCACTGGGTTGCCGTCTGTGAGCGCTGGTTCCAGCAAAGCTTGGCCTCATAGATTGAGGCTCTCTTTAATTTAGCGATGTGGGCTAGGCTACGCTAGCTAGTGGTCAGCGGTTCACTTCAGCCCTTCAGAAACACCTCATTATAACAGAACAGTTAATTATAGACAAGTCGACACTAAGATACATTCTAGAGCCACCCCGCACAACAACTTGTTACGAAACATATAAGAAAGAGAGAGAAAAAAGTTGTAAGGGTCATCTTAAGAGTCAAGGAGAGAGGCTAACAGATGATGGTTTCCAGTTGTGTGGTCAGCAGCCCTAAACAGACCTAGTTTATGTTTGGAGAAGCTATGAAGAGCAGAGTCAACTAAAAAGCACAAAGAGTATTGCAATAAACAGACTGTTTGATGGAAGCGGACAGTAATGTTTGCTGATGATTCCCAAAGGTTTTGATCTCAATATCTCATCTTTTATCTCTTCTTTTACTCATTTGATGTCTCCCGTTCAACTGTGTTCCCTCAAGCAAAATTCATGAACAGACATAAACAAAAGTTTCAAGATATATATCTGTCAAATGTGTCTTACTGGAATCGCAAATTATAACAAGCTTTAGTGGAAGGCAATCAGTAAACATTCTTTTCATACCAAAAGCAGATGCACCAATCATACAGTAGCAGCACCTAGACATAACTATAAGATCTGCATACATGCTATTGTGGACATGGTGATACTTGTTTACACACTCTCTAACACAGACATACACAGATAAAAGATGCCTAAACAGTAACACATGCACACGGATGGACACACGAATGGGTGGAGGAAGATACAGGAGAGCTCAGAGAGACAGTGGTTTTGAAATCCTGCGGTTGAGTATGTAATGGAACTGCATGTAGTGATTAGAGACACTAACGTTCCAGCTGGCAACACCACCCAGCCAACGCACCCAGTGGCATGGTTTTGTGTGTGTGTCATACACGTCCACTGCAGTGCAGAGGACAACACAGAGGCTGCATCTGTTCGCCCAGAGTTTGCTATCCAGGAAAGAATTTACATGGAAGTTTTTTTTTTTTTGCACACTTCCAACAGAGGAAACAGGAGGAGGGAGAGAAAAAGAATACAGTGTGGTGAGAGAAGAGACATGCAGCATGAGGATTTAGAGAGAAAAAGTGGCAAAGGAACAGATGGAAATGGAAAAAAGAGGTAGGGAGCAAAACAAGAGAAAAGGAAGGCTGCATAAACAGTGGATGAGAGTGTGGCAATTCTTAGCCAAATCTTGGAGTGATAATTTGTTTTCTGCAGGGTGATGGATGGATTTACAAGACTGGCCCAGATTCTGTCCAGTCCAAACCAGACTGGTGCAGCAAAGAGGTGCCAGTGGGCCAAGAGGCAGGCAAGTTGTTCTGGGCCAGGTCAGTGGAAACACTACACAACCAGGATCTGGGCCAGTGAACCAGGCCAGACAACTGATGGCTTTTCAAGGGATGTAGCAACAATGTGTGTGTGTAAAATCAGCACTAAAAAGTCCCCCATTTAACCTCAAGCTGTACTTATCCAAGGTCCTAACATGACCTTTGACCCCTTGTTAATTCCTGAACGTTTCTGATTGGCTGCAAAGTAACTGAGGGGAAAGGTTTAAATTTTGGTGCAGTAGATACTAAGATGCTGGCCTCCATCACTCTCTCTTTCAATCATACACACACACATACTTGGTCAATGCAACCCATCGCCCTCCACCCATGTAATTAACACCATTAACCACGCCCTCAAGTTCTGTGCTGAACGAGTCCCCTGGCGAGAATAAGGACTCAACCAAAGTCTTGAACCGACAGTAAAAAGTACAGCTTCTTGGAAGCTGGGCGTTCTTGTGTCTTTGGATAAAGACTTTGTTAACATTGGACTGAATTGCTTTCATTCAAGATGTCTCTTCAAAACATCTGGAAAATGTGGTTTCTCCAGTAGACCAGAACATTTGTGAGGGGTTATGGTTGCAGCTTGGAGCTGCACTACTACAATAAGTCTCAACTGCGGCTTTAGTTGAAGGATCTGGTGTTTGGAGGGTAAACACTTAGAAAAAAAAAAAAGATCTAGATATTGAAGAGTTCATGACTGTGACAGGTGATGGCAGGATGTGGATTTTAGCACCAACCCTTACTGTTTTGGCTGTAGTGATGTGCTGTAAGATACATTTTGTACTCCTTTCTTCACATAAAAGACGGGTGTTGAGAGAAAAGTGTCTATGTGTAAAAAAAGGAGGTATACTGAGAAAGACAGACTGAGAAGTGGCGGGAGACAAAGGTGGGTTTCAGAGAAGGAGAGTGCATTTTGAGACAGAGGTGTGAGATTTGGCCGAGGTGAGGTTTGCTTTCCACAGGGGACGACCACATTCCATCTGAACTTTTCAAAAATGCTTTTCAGGCCATCCTCAGAGCGCACAACCCCATCTTTTCCCATCAATACATTAATCTGTCTCAGCCAGGATGTGCTCCTCTAGAGCAATGAAATGCCTTTAAAGGCAGTTACATACTGTAGTATTCCACTTGCTATAAGCAGAGACAGGAAGAGTGACTACTGATAACAGTATTAAGATGTCTTGTGTTTTGTGATATGGAACGCTCTGCAAAATGCTGGTGGAATTAATAGAGTTGGAACTTTCCTCTGTCTTCAAATGTGATTAAAAAAAACAAAGAAGAAGGGAATTGGCATGAATTTACATCACACTTGGCTTTAATAGCTCTTTAAAAAAGAGATTATGGATCACTTTATGGAAAATTGGCAGCACAGTTCACACTTTTTGCAGAATCACATCCAAACCCTGTCAGTATTAACACATTGCGCTGCCTCTGCTGTCAGCAAACAGTAAAATCAGCTGCACTCCCCCTAATGGGTGTCAAAGCCTTTGGTGATCATTTTTAAGGGTACCTTCTGTTACAGAGTAACGACTTTCTGACTGACAGACAGAAATAAAGACCTGTTACATAAGACTTTGTTTGGAGGAAGGGTGGGAGGGCTTATAAGACATCTCTCTTGCTTTCCTCTTTATTTAGCTTGGCCTTAAGATATGTGGAGTGGCTCTGTAAAAACTACCTTTCTCTAAACAAAAATAAATGCATTCTCTCTAGTTTGTGTGAAGAGTGTAAAATACCTAGAGTCTGAGTGTGAAGCAGAGATCAGCTCTTAGACTAAACAGAGGAAAATGTTGCAGCACAATGAAGTAAAACTGCATTAAGTCATTTCTTTCAGCAGTTGCGTATTATCAATGAAACAACTGAATCTTTTTTGTAAACTGAGCAGCAGCTGAAAGAGCCTGAGTTTATGTGCGTCTTTCCTCTGCCCTCCAGTATTCCTGACTTGATGGAAACATTGTTTTATCATTATGTAATGGTCTTTTCTTAATCTGAGTGCATGTTTCTCTCATCAGACACCAGCTCAGATCTTTTAAAGGCATCTAATTGTGTACATATAAATGCACTCACACAAAGCAAAATCACACAAATTCCCACAATCAACTTTTATTTTCAGACATTTGTAAACAGTAAACAGGTCTGTGCAGACTTCTACAACTGAACGACTTGGAAAGAGCTATTATTTAATAAGTAGAGACAGCAGGACAAGAGAAGAGTTAACATGGTGAGGAGCATTCTCCCAATTCACTATACAGTACCAGTCAAAAGTTGACCTTCCCATTCACTTGAATAAGTGAAGTGTGTCCAAATTTTTGACTGGTACTGTATCCAAAAATATATTTATTTTTTACAAGTTACAACAAATGTACACAGAGTTTGCTTTGGTAATTTGTCACCAACACACTGTGTGACCTAAGAAATATTGGACAGATATAACAAGGTCTAATGAACAGTCAATAGACTGCACTACAACAACTAGACATTAACATATTTCAAGTATACAATCAAGTCTAGTAACATCATCAGATTGAGCAGTATCTGTCTTAAAGGTTCTATATGTAGGAATCAGAAATTCCTCCTCATTAGTGACACCGGTGGCCATTAAGTGAAATGCAGTCAGCATTCTGTTGCTCATGCTTGCACTTACTCTCTGAGTGAGCAGCAGCACTGGCTTTCCTTGCTTATACTTCTCATATGACATAAAAGATCTCTAACGTTGTGTTTTGCACAGTGCTTCTGCAAAGCATCTCTCACTCTACCAATCGTGTTTACTAGACACCAGTAGGCTCAGCAAGCTGTGGCTGGGGAGCAACACACTGCAGTTTGTTGTGAAATGTGTGCTTATTCCCACCTTTGGACTAACAGAATATCTTCTGCCACAGCTCTGGAGCTTTTTTCTGCTCCTTTGTTGAGAAAATAATATTGTTTTAGCTGTGTGTGTGCTGGGCCACTTGTCATTGCCGGGATGTTTTGTTTTGAAATGTGTAGTGGTTGACGGAGGCAGCTAGCTGTCTAATTAGCTGAAGAGCTAATATCTGCAGGGTGTTTCTACTTGGATAGCACTGTTTTTAATGTGGTAGATACTGGTCGTTTGTTGACATTAGTGGAAGAGAGGCAAGGCACAAAAACATCACATTCATTGGATTTTTGTGGAGAGTCGGGGAAGGTCTAATTTTTTAAGTTCCATTACAAGCCGTTCACTCATTGGCAATAAAAAATGAGTAATAAATGTAAAGTGATTCATAATTCTTACATATAGAACCTTTAAACCTTTATTCAACTTATGACCACTTGAGGGCAGTGCAAGAAACTATAACTACAACAATGACATATTATCACCTTATAAAGTTGATATGACAAACGTGCCAATTTACTCATCCAGCAGACACGTAACAAAATTACTTATGATTTGGTGTCTTGTTTTTGGCTGCTTGGTTAATGTAAGTCTAATATTCACTCTCGTTTTAGCTCCGTTTTGGTTTCCACCAACTCCTGAGGGAAAAATCTGATGAGCTACTAGATGCTCAACTACATTCACCAGTTATTTGCTAGCTTTGTCTGCCTGCTGCTGGGCAGGTAGTGTACAGCAGGTTTGTTGCTGTAAACAGCTGTCTGCTACAACTAGAAACAACGCTGATGAGAGCGGTGAGAGTGAACCAAAACAGTAAAGTTGCGGCCGGTAAAATTAAAACAGACGGATGCTGAAAGACACTAAAATGCTCCATAGAGCTGAGGAAAACTGCAGAGTTGGGATTTATCACTACGAGTAACACCTTTCATATTACAGATTAAATATAGCCACTTCATCCATTGTCCATTGTCCATCCATCCAAATATTGATTAGAGCAGAAAATCAAAAAAGTAAAAAAAGTATTTCAGCGCACACCAGGATACTAGGATAGGCACTCTTTTATTAGGGGATTACATTTTTAAAAAACAAAAGGGGGGCTTTTTTTTTTTTTTTTTTAAATTTTGCCCCCTCTTTGTTTTTTTTAAAATGTAATCCCTTAATAAAATAGTGTCTATCCCATTATCCTGGTGTGCGCTGAAATACTTTTTTGATTTACTGTGATTTGCCCTGCATCAGCTGGCACCCAATGGAGAGGCACTGCTGTGCGTGGGGTATATTCATTTTATTGATTAGAGCAGCTTTATAGAATAATGATATACTCAAACAAAATAACTTTTGCAGATGTCCTCCATTTCAAGACACAGCAGAAAAACTGTCTTTCTCATTCAACTCGACTGAACCCAAAGAGGATAGGAGGCTATATAAAACTTTAAAGTGCAAGGCAATACATTTCCCCAAACCAGCACGTAGTGGTTTTAACAACATGGGCTGGGCATTGCTCCTCTATCTGCTCTGCTGTATATTTAAGGCTGCTATTTTAAACTACTATATATTTTTTCATAGCCATGAAATGAGGGTAGCAGACAGAGTTGTGGTGAGCTCACTCAGAATAAAGATAGGCAGAGTTCCTTAAACAAGGTATGTTGCTGCCCGCTGGGCAACATGTTTCCTCTTAACAAGCCCCATAACAACCAATTACTTGGCTTCAGGCTATGTGTTTGCCACCCTGGACTCTGAGGAAAAAAGTCAGAATCCAGTTGTCGAATCAAATTGGAAAATAATTGCTTGACTTCAGTGACCACACAAACCTGCTGTTTGATGACGAGTGTATATGTGGCCAAAGGAAAGGAAACAAGCATTCAACATGTTGGGTGTTTGTGGCAATAAACAGAGGAATGTGGAGTGCTTCAACACTTGCCAAAGTAAACAAAGAAAGTTCTCAAATGGGCTAACAACACCACAGAACAGAGATATGAGGAAGGGCAAACCTGATCCAAGAAATCAATAGCACTCACGCAGCAGACTGCAATTATTCTGTTTCTAATTCTGTCATGAAAGGACGTGGATTCTGATTAAAGGTCTCACCCTTCTGGATGAACAGGGAGAGCAGTTGATTAAAGCAGGGCATTCAGTTTACATGTTGTAAGCGGACACCTAATTTTCTTACAGGACCTCTATTTATCCTGGCACTGATCTTCTAAATTATGGGCTATACGTAGTCTCTTTCTTACAAGCATCAACCAGGGTACCACCCAGTGGCTGTGGGCCTCGAGCCACCCACCCGTTCAAGCACCACCATCGGGGCTGACTTAAAAGTCACTGCAACCAGCCATCATCAGTGTCTTGGCAACCTCTTAAAAACAGCGCAGTTCCTAAAAACAACCCCCCTTTGAGATGATGTATAATGTACTCAAAGTCTGGCTATAAAAGTTTTTAAGTACTCATTTCTCAGATTTGATAAGAGGCGAAGGAGGTTCAGACCTTGACAAAATGCAAAACTCACAATCTAATACTCATTGCTGAAAAATAAGCTCTTTGCAGTTTCTTAACGTTTTATTCTACTTGAGTTGCATTTAATTGTTCATTTAACTGAACAGAACCTCATTCTTTACCACATGTTCTTCTCTGTTATGAATCCAACTGCTTAATTTCAATTTCACATCAAGCCCTTGCAGTCTTTTGTCAGAATAACACACATTATACATATAGTAGCATAGCACACGAGTCTAGTCACAATCCATTGCCCACAAATTTATCTGAGATTTGTCTTGGGTTATAACCATCATTGCTCAGCAAGCCTTGAGCAGCAGTCGCAGTTAACAGCGTTGGCGCATTGGAATTTTTTTTTCCAGCTGCTCTCTTTTCATGTGGTGAAAACAAATGCACTAATGGAGGATAATTACCCTGTGTTGTTTTAGTGTTTGCCCGTCTCTCTGGAGAGAGCAATAGCAGCCTCTCAGGCATGGAGATGCTAATTGGTAATGCTAATTGCTTCTATTATGTAATCACAGGGTCAAATGAAGCTATTTTTCAGATGATTTCATACAGTAATAATCCAAAAAACAAGGAAAATATGATAATTTATCATAACTAATAAAGAAGAAAATATGCTAATCCACTTATTGCAGAACCCTGTAGAACCAACTGTTCATAACAATCACAACATAAAATATGAATTTTAGCTTTCTTCCTCTCAAACTAATACATTTCTCATTGAACTGGCTGTTTTCTTTCATTCTTTCTTTAGTTTCCATTAAAGTAAAAACTATTATCCCTTTATTGACCCCTAAACCCAATTAACAAGCTGGCATGCACGTTAGAAAGCAGGTAAATAAACAGAGCATGGTTCGCTTCTGCTCAGCAGGGAGGGCGGCTTGTTTTACCAACCCTGAGGGAATTACAAGCCGTCTGATTGTTTTGGCATTTAGGCTGGATGTGACACCACTTAGGAGTTGTTTTGGGGTCTGTTGGAGGTAATGCTTAGTTTTCCTCAACACTGCCATGAGGACTAGTGTACAGTAGGTGGAAGGAATATAGAGGAAGTAGGCCATGTTGTCCTGCCTTCACCTCCTAATGAGCCATGTCAGATCTGAGGAAGTGTTGGATAAACTTCAGCCCCAAACATAAGATTATCTTGGAGTGACGTGCTTTGGTATTAAACATAACATGTGTGTTTGTTGTTTGGTTTGCCACCTCTGCACAAATGTTGCACAAGTAAATAACAAAAATGCAAAGGAGGTAGTAAATCGAAGGGCACTCTAAGTATTTTTCCACATGACTGACTTCAGCTAGGAGTCACACTGGTACACACCTGGCAACCCTGTTAGTCATTTTGAAATGCTGTGCGACAGCTTGACCAGCACAGAGTTAATTTACATTCTCTTTGACACTTTGGTAAATTGCCTCAAAGCATGGACTCTGTCACTTTAGTCGAACAGTCAGTGCTACTAAATCTGTCAGGTTGAGAAACAAAATTTGATGAGATGAAATAAAGTCCTTGTTTTTAATATCCTTTAGCAGGAAGTGGGCGTACTGGTGTGAATAGAGTGGCGAGCTTGCTCCAAAAATCACACTTAGATGTCTGGTTCGCTTAACAAAGCTCTTTTGCATGTGTGGTTTGTGTGTCAGTTTTGTCCTTATCTTCACGGTCCTTACTTTTAAATGCTGTAATTATGTGATTGCACATGAGAAAATCAATAAATGTCTAAAAATATATGATAATAGCAATGACATATTTGACATTGTTGAAGAAACTTTTCTGTACAGGAAATGACAGAGGCGGAGTTGTGGTTAAAGTTAGCCTATTCTATGCATGAGGGACAGGCAACATCTGCATCTCTACTTCGATGTAAAATTAAGTAAAAATAGCACTTATATGCATCCTTTCCAGACAAAAAGAGTTCACACACACCTCTTTATGCAAGATATGCAAATACTTAACACAGATATGAAAGTTCACTTAATCCAGATTTTATTTGCAATACTCTTGTGACACCAGAGTATTTGCATTCAAGGAAACATTTTTCTTTTCCACTACACATGATAATAAATGATTTTATTCTCCGATTTACCCCGAATGAGTAGCTATAAAGTTAGAGCATTTCTTTCTACACCTGATGACAATATTACATGCAAGTTTCACTGATATGATGTCTATTTACATTGAGTGAAATCCAGATTCTTGAGTTTTTTTTGGCTGCACCAGCAACAGATGGGAATATTCTACATTCCTGTTTATCAAAGCGTTTAGCACAGCATATTTTAAGCTTTTGGGGTCTAGACATGAATAAGAAATAAACAAAGCTCGTCTGCACAAAATGCACTTTTGTAGTAATGGTTCTACCAGCAGTGTTGTATAGAGACTGACCTTAAAGTCAAAGATGTCAGTCTCTATCCAATCAATTCTTGTAGTCAGTGAAGTATAACAGCCATGTGTATGGTATGTCAGTATATTTGTGTCTATCTGTCACAGGTTCTGTACTGCATGAGTGAAGCATAATGTGTTTGTATTGTCCACATGGAGATGGAGGTTTGCTCATCCCTTCATTCATCTTCCCTCTGTCCATCACTTGAGTTCCTCCCGCTCATCTTCTTCAAATACATGTAAAAGTTTCATTGCAGCACTACTCATACCAAGTGGTCACTAGCCGAACTGCACTTTATTTGAATTCACTTAAACAGTTTGCATTCATTCATTTCCTTCTTCATGCCAGAAATGGCATGAATAAAACAGAAACTGGAAGGAGGAGAGAGATACTGAACCTTCCTCTGTGTCCACACATACCTGTCTAATCCCCAACACCGCCCTGCAGTCTGTAACTCTGACACTATACTGGCCAGCATTTGGCAAGTTAGATTTATGTGTGCGTGTTTTAAAGTTACAAAGTGCTTTTGAGAAGCAGAGTTTAGTAAGAGATTGAGTGTAAGAGACTGACAGTCGCACCAATTTCGTTTAGCGTTTATGATTTATGGTAGGAGGACTGGTAACTATAACAACACAAACACACACCTGCGTACTTAAGGTCCTTGAAAGTCTATTATGTCCATCCAAATGTCTGAGAATTCAGTGTAATGTGTATGCTGGCTAATCCTGAAAGATCCTGAAGGAAAAATTCTAGATCCTTCTCTCTGTTTTGCTCTCTCAGCTCCAAGCAGCTATACCAGGATGGTGTGCAATATCGCAAGGCAGCTAAAGTCATCTTCAGAGCATTCACATTCCCTGAGAAGATGACAGTACTGAGAGTCAACTAGTATTTGAAATGTCACTGCAGAAATATACGGTGTGGTACGTGCACAGTGAGAGAGAGAGAGAAGGAGCCGAACACAGGCATCAATGGCTTCAAACTATGGCAGGATCCAGTCTTTGCTCAATCATTTTATGTTTTCTCACAGATTTCTGTTACATGTTGCTTTTCAGACAGTCGCTTCTATAAAAAGATTCCCGACAGACTACTAATCACAGCTAATCTGTCATTCAGCACCACTTCAGTTCCACACTGGTGTTAACCTGACCTGCGAACAGCGAGGTTGGCCTACAGCAGCGAAACAAGCTGTCCACCATCCTGAAAAAGAAAATAATTGAATCATGTTTCAGATCTTTCAGCTCAAGCCAAGTCAATCACTGCTACACATGCATTCACACATGGACACGCACACCTTGCAACGCAGACACATCACTCAAGCGGAGACTTGGCTTCGGGGTGTTTTGGAGAGTTAACTGGATTGGTCAAGGCGATATCAGTGTGTATGTAGGAGAAAGTAAGAGAGACTAAGCGTGAGAGAGAGTCAATGACAGGGAACACAGTGGCGAGCGGGCCCATAAATCCAGGTCTAAAGGTCTGCTCGCCGTTTTAGTTACTGCAGCTGTACGTTGAGTGACACCCTCAAACACCAACCTCCCCGCTGGTCGAAACAAAACAGGGTCTGTTCCTCTACAGTGCGTCTGACTGAGAGAAACACACGTACCTAACACACACTCGCACCAAATCAACCCACTATTCTCTCACACATACACATTCACTTACCCCACCAGGGATCCTCACCTTCATTTTGGCAGCCAAAAGTAACACAAGTCAGCTTCAGGTAAATAAATCAACTAATCACTGGATGCTCATAAAAGGCTGCAAGACTGCCAGTCACCCACATGCAGTATACATACATTGGAGCATTATTAATTCTGAATTCCTCTTTATTTTCTCTTTTTTTCCCCAGTAAGTTAGGTAAGGAGTTTCCCCTGTATGTTTCCTTCAGCAAGCTCTTCCACTCATCAATTCATGACACAGAGGCAGAAAAAGTACGAGTGAAGACTGAGAAAGACAGAGATGGAGAGAGTCAGAGAAGGGTGAATGTGATAAAGGGCAACACCAGGGAACATAAAGTTCTCTATGAAAATAATGAGCAGACCACATCTGAGGCAGTCTGTAGCTTTCTTCTACTCGCCTCTCTTGTTCCCATCTCCCACCACATCCGACCTTTTCAGAACCCACTACAAAGCTGTTTTTCACCTAGAACTCAATACATCCTAAATGAAAGAAAGTTACCTGAAATTGCTTGCATTCCTGCTACTTGAGTAAAGGCTGTTATCTGGCTGATATGTGTTCTAAGCATAAAATTCAATTCTTGCTTTCAAATTGCGGCCATCTGATTCTTCAACAAAGCTCTCTCCCTCAGCATCATATAAGTGGAGGAGATTACTCATCGAGACCCCAGTGGAGGTGTTAGTCTGTGGTTGTGTCACTGTTACATAAGGAACCCCCCACCCCCCACCCCTCCTGAAGTCAATACAGCATAAAGGAGTCAGTGTTTGACAAGGTTCAGGCCCTCAGTGTCTCTATGCAGAACTGCAGCGAAGACCACATCATGCAGGTGGGCCCAGACACTCATTTATCTTCTAATAGAGGCATTCCTTGCCCTCATGGTCCACACATGTTTGAATGCTGCTGGATTAGGACGATGCAAATGTGTCTGTGTCAATAACACACACATCTGCGCCATCCTATATGATAAAGTGTCAGTTCAGCTGATAACTTAAGCTTGTGCGTGTGCACACAGGTTTGTGTGTGTTCAGGTTATAGAGCACCTCTCAGAAGCAGAGAGCTACTTAGTGAGAAAATGAGTGTGTGAGACACTGCAGGCTGTCTGACTGTGTGCACATTAGCTTTGTGCAATTTCTCTAAAATAAAATGAACTTGCATCAACTGCTGCAATTAGGCTGCAAGGTTTCGTCAAGAGTGAACGCTGCTTCGGTGTGTTCAGTGTGTTGAGAGTCTGCTCAGCAAATCAAGCTGTATTTTAGAGGAAAGTGTTAACACTCTCCATGATACCCAAATGAAGCTATAAAAGCTGGCTTTTATTTTGATCTTCCCTCAGCATTTTGGGGATTTTTTTTTTAATGTGCTGCAAAAACTTAATGTGAGAAACATTGTCTGCGTTTAATGTTTCACAACACTTAAACAAATTAAAACAATTTCTTACCAATATTGTGCAGCTGTAGTGTGCAGGCGTGCGCCTATGCCTCTGTGTGTGTGTGTGTGTGTGTGTGTGTGTGTGTGTCTACAGGAAACCAATCTGACCCACCGGATTAGTGCCTGACTTGGTGAGTGACTCTCATTCTGTTCCAGATGTTTATCACGTCATAAAGGCCTCAAGCCCTCTGTGAGAAATAGGTAGGAACACAACCTCCTTTCAACACACAGATTCATACACACACACACACTCACACACTCCAGCTGTAGCCCAAGTTGTAGCAGCGACTGACATTTTGATGTGAGCACACACCCACATATACATTCACGCTTGATGTGCTTCCTTTTTGAAACTTGATAGCTCTTATCATAAAAACTGACAAACATGTGACTCTTTTTGCCATACACTCTACATGTTAACCATTTCCTTCCGTTATCATCCAGTGTGCAATAATGACAATAACATATCTGTACCAAATCATATCTAACCATAAACAAATGTTTTAATATTCCCTTCAGAACAAAATCTTGTCAAATGGAAACCTGTGCTCTAATCATTTTTCTGTGTTTCCTTGCTGTGAAAACATTTGGCACCCCCACCTGCATCTTAGAACTACACGTGCTTTTTAATATATATATTAGAGAGGCATAAAGCCAAAATCATACAGTACATGTGTTGCTTCCTCAAAGCACCAGCATAATCTTTATAACACTATTGCGCCTTGTTTCACTGGTGCCAGTCGTGCGTAATGAGCGCTGTGGCTGGTGCGCACCAGCTGGCTGCACAAGAAGAGGTGTCAGTCGCCATCCACACGCAGTATCGATCCTAACAGTTGCTAAGTTCTTGTTCCCATAATAGATCGCAAACGTGTTCCGACAAGTCAGAACTGATATTCAAGTGGTGCACAGGGGAGCACATTCCTCAGGTTTTGGTCTGAATAATTTGAATTTTAAACTTTGGGGTAAACTTTCTGGTATCGTAGGATTATAATATCCAAGAAGAGGTAGTTGTGCATATACGAACGTCACTATGCACAGTCTTTCTAAGATGTGTGTCCTTCTACAGTCAGTTGACATAAAGCCAGTTTGATAGTTCAAAAATTATGAATGATCAGAGGAATCAAGATAACTCATCTGGGGTGAATGGGGTCGAGGGGACGCTTTGGCCTCCAGAGGCATTTGCCCAGCGTTGAATGGGAGGTGTGTGCTTCATTAATTCTCTTTTTCATTTTGGATCAACGTCCCATGAAAGAGAGACGCCTTTACATGCAGCGCAACTTTTATTCAAAAACATTATGACGCGCTTCAGCCAGCAGAGGAAAATGAAAAGTTCTTACCGAGATACTGTCGGATGTCCAGCAGGATTTTAGGGGGTCCTCCGTTCAGCTGATAAAAAAGGGAGCCGAAACAGAAGAGGAACAGCGTAGCCATGCAGAAACCATAACCTCGCAGGGAAAATCGCAACGGTATAGCAGAGAGTAAGCTGTACTTTTTGTTGTTGCGGTCTCTAATATGGTTAGGAGTCTGGTTGTTGCTGTGAAGGGGACTGCCGCTGAAATTCTTCATCATCTCCTCCTCACAAAGCGCCGTGGAAAGTCACCCATCCGCCTGTGGAAAGTGAAACTTGTCGCTTTGAGATCATTTGAGGCGGTCAGCCAGTTATTTGGAGACGCGCAGGCACCCAGCTCTCCTCCGCTGCCGCAGCCACGGGGTTATTTTTTGCGCACAGCGTTTCGCTTCTGCTCGGTCCCTCTCGTTTGAGCTCGTTGGATGACTGTTCCTTCCTTCCGTCCTTCCAGCGGAGTTAAGGGTCCATCCTT
Source organism: Thunnus thynnus (assembly GCF_963924715.1). NCBI lineage: Eukaryota > Metazoa > Chordata > Actinopteri > Scombriformes > Scombridae > Thunnus > Thunnus thynnus. The sequence goes on from NC_089534.1 coordinate 17,551,036, forward strand.
CTGCTCTCAGTCTTTTGGGTGTCAGATTACTGAACGTGGAAAGAGGAAAAACTTCCACCTCATACAGGATTTGGTTTGGATTGCAGTGCGTAAAACAGCGTCACCCAGTGTTCAGGGGACAGAGGGGCTCTCGCAAGGAGTCAGTGCGCAGTCAATGAAACGAGTTTGATTTTTAACAGCCCAAAAAGAGAGTGACAGGAGGTCTGTGGAAAGAATTCTGAGTCAGCTGTGAATTTCCAATTTGCATTTAAAGGACAGGTTTGTCAAGTCTGTCTTAAAACAATAGTCAGGGGCCAAAATGAACACTGACACATGTTTTTCTTGCTGTAATCATTCCTCCTGTTCATACTAGCCATTAAGAGATCCTTTCATAATGCACCTTTAGTGTAAGTGATGGGGACAAAATCCACAGCCCTGCTTCCATATAAACATATTTAAAAGTTTATCTGAAACTAATATGAAGCTTCAGCCGTCCGAATTGGTCAAATCAAGTCAACATCCTTCAAAGTTACAGTCTTTTAAGTGCCAATTTCCCACAGTTTGTTGCAATCTTTCCACTGCAGCTGAACAGGAAAACACTTTCCGTTGAGACACAAAGAGGGATTTTTTTTTACTAAAAGGATTGTAACTATGGAAGCTCCACTTTGTTTGACTAACTCAGACGGCTGAAGCTTCGTATTATCTAGAGATGAACTTTTAAATACATTTTTGCTCAAAACGAGGACTGTGGATTTTGTCCCCCATCACTTACATAATAAGCGCATTTGGAGGGAATCTTCTAATGGTCAGTATGAACAGGAGGAATGATTATATTGAAATCTGTTTCAATGTTCATTTGAGCACCTGACTGTTGTTATACGACAGACTTGAAAAGTTGTGAATCTGACTTGTGAGTTGTGAGAGAGCTGTCATTCACCAAAACTTTGACAAATGTGGTGTTATTATATAGTTCATTAATGAATTAACAATATCATAGGACCTTGAAAAGCCTTAAAGCATGTCAGGTTGATATGAAATGACTAGTGAGCACCACAGACAACACATACACTCTTAATAGTAACATGACAGATATGTATATGCTCTGTGTAAAGTGGTCGTTATTCATAAAAGGGAAAACGCTATGTTATCATTGCTGTTGGAAAAGAGTACTGATGTCAGCTGTGTGATGAAACGAGGCTGGTGGGATGAGTGTATTTGTTCACTTCTTATGTGTGCTTGTCTGCTGTGTGTGCTTTCAACTTTCTCTTTCCCTTCAGGCCGCCTGTTAAGACCGCAGACGCTGAGCCATATATCTTTCCACAACAGGGCCAGAACCCACCATTAGACTACACCTGCACTTAGGAGGCAACAACAGTTATTCAAAACAGTAACCACCTCTCCAAGAGGCTGACGTACTTTCACTGGTGACTGCCACAGTAGTCAAGGGAGCAACAGTGGTTGAGAATAACAATCCAACCTGAAAGACTAAAGATAATAAAGAAGACCAAAATAACTCGATTGAGAGCCTACTAGCTTGGCTTTTTCACCAGTAAATGAATTATGAACTGTACAGTGCTATATATTGCAAGCTAGGCAAAATAAGTGTGAATGTATTATACTGTATGTTTATAGCCCTGTCAGCCCTATCTGCCATGCAGCAGAGAAGGTTATTATACAAAACTACAGTATGGATGTCAGTAAGGTCACTGCAGTAAATTGGTTTAGTCTCATGAGAACTACCGGCCATGAGATTTAAACCACATCATTACTGGTGGTATATATTTTAATGCACACTATCCATCAGTCCATCAAGCAGCTGGAGGAAACACATTAAAACACTACACGAACAGGACAACCAGGACAAATGTTTAAATATAACAGGTTAAGATGTGTGATGTAGATTTTAACTCAGAGCCTCCTCATGTGTCAGGTGTGTGTACTAGTAATCTTCAAAGGCTGCAATTCAACTGAACTTCTTCTGACTTTGTGGTTTGTTCATTTCACACAGATTCATTAAACTGTCTGTCTGCTTGTGTATTTCTAGGTTTTGTGTACACCGGTAAAGTCTTTTATTGAAAGAAACAGTTGGAGAGAGAGAGAAGAATAAACCTCATTTTAGCATGACCATTGCCAATTTGAACAAGACCCAATAAGTCTGTATTAAGGGGCACTCGCTTGAGGATTAAGAGGCCCCTTAATTGAGTTTAGCCTACCAGGATGAGAATCAATAGGCTGCAGAGAGGTAATAAAAATTTAGATACTTTGCCTGCCAACACTAAAGTAAACTTTAGGAATCAGACTTCACTTCAAATTTTGCAGAACTTCTTAAATTACTTTTGACCACCTTTAAAGGAAGGCAGGAATTCCCCTATAAGGATATCACAAAGTATCACACTCATTACAGTTTATGAGTGCACTTTGAAGAATTTGTAGAATCATGAAAACACTCTTGTGGTTCATGTGCTTCAGGTGTGCAAATTGCTCATGTTCTGTAATGATGAAATATGAGGGTTGGATTCATCATAGGGATAATAATATATATCAAAATTCACACCGTGAAATATTGTGATCCCCAGTGTAATTTCAGGGAATTCTCACTAAAGGCTGTACATGAACACAAACATGAACAGTGCAGATAAATGGGCTCAGTATAATGGAAAGTAAGCAGAACCAGGAAGTGTTGAGTAAGGGCTCATCTTTTCCTCGCATGATATCTTAAATCAGTTGAGAGATTGCGTCAGTGGAAGTGCTCATTACAGCCATACGAGGGAAGATATTCTATAGTGGCTCCTATATGAGGTACTAGCAACAAGCAAACAAAGACATATTAATCAGACCATATTCTTAATTTGTTTCTTAAAGGGAAAGCTTGTTCAGTTATGTCTGTGTTTCCCCTTCGAAGAATGTCAGACACCTGCTGTGATAGAAGTTACGCAAGTAAAATCCTCTCAGATGGAGTCTTTTGGGACAAAATCTTATCAAATTGAGATCCGATGTCTGGTGCATACGTACAGAATTTGGGGCTTCATGACATCAGGGTGAACGCTGCTTCAGTGTGGAAAACCTCTGCGTGCTTTTATTGACAACAGCTGCATTGCAACCAAAGCCAGACATGCAGTCGACCTGCAGCAAAAAGCTGCTGAGAAACTCTGTTGTTTTTGTCCTGAGCAGATGTGAAGGGTTTTCTAAATGAGGTGTTACAAGGCAGACACAACAAGACGATGTTGTGTCTTGTTGTGTCTGCTCCTTGGTATCACACTGCTATGCCAACTGAACCATGTCATTATAAAAAGGATAGAAGTTTGTTATTCAGAGAAACTACACACATCCCAATAAGGGAAAAGCAACAGAGTTGATTTTATGTTTCCATTTGACCAAACCCTAGAAAACTAATATAGCTTATTCTTTTTTTCCCTTTGCATCTAAGAATAAAATAACACGGTTGACAGTATCAAACTTTTAATCAAATATGGTCTGGTGTCATTATTTCTTCTCTTATGTATAGACACTTTCAATTTTAATTTCAAAATATAATTAAGAAAGTTATTAACAGGCCAGTGTGCAGGGTCACAGTTAACCACACTGGTTAAAAGAGCCAGAAGGTCAAGTCCAGGTCTTTCCGTTATGGTGTGTGTTTGTGCGTGTGTGTATGTATGAGTGCATAGCAACAATCAGAAGGCCAGTATATGGCAAGAAACAGTTTTTTATTATATTTCAGAATGACAAATAGTTATGGACATTACTTTTGTTGTTTCAATACACAAGCAAATCTGTATGGACAATCATTAGGTAGATGAAAACCAAATAAAATAATTTGTACACATATTTTACAATACATACTGTAGTTCCTCACTGGCTAAAGCAATATGCATTATGCAGGAAGGTATTGCTATTCATATAGTACAGCTAATTACAGTTGATATGAAAAAAAGCAAAAAAATAAGTTATTTAAATATCAATTACATATACAGAATGTGCAACTTCTGCTAAGCATTTCATATATGTAATTAAGAATTTATTTTTTAAGACTGCTAAAACAAATTGGAAGTGAGTAACTGGAACAGGTTAACTCGTGAATAGTTATTAAACTTGGCATTGGGAACTCAATACTAAAGTAAAATACCAGCATAACCCACTGAAACCCTTTACAATACCTGACAACAAATGTCCATTTATGGACCTGTGAACAAAATGTAGCCAATTTCGCCTATAAAAACAGCTGGATTTACCCTCTAAAGTGCATTTACAGTGTCAGTATTTTCATTCTTTACAAAACACTTCTTGGGTCTTTTACTTTTTTTTGATAACGACCCCCTTTCTTATCCCAGAGCACCACTTTGATTGAAGAGAAAAAAGGCATCAAACATCTATCTATCAAGTGCCCACTGCAAAAAAAAAAAAAAAAAAAAAAAAAAAAAAAAAAATCCTAATTTTAGCAATATCAAATTTTCAAATATGAAACCCATGGAATAAGTCTTCAGATCAGTTCTGGCTGTGTAAGATGGAACTTCACTGTTAGAAATAAGAGGGAAAAAACACAAACAAGGAATATTTGTTAGCTCCATTTCATGCAAAGTGTGCAAAATGAAAGATGATATTCTGGTTGTTTTCAGTTTTGTTTTTGGCCCAAAGGTTTCATAACAGGCTGACCCAACTCAGTGTTTCCCTGATTTTCAAGACTAGGTAGTGTCCTTGTGTATGCTGATCTTGGAAGTCAGCTTTTCACCTGATGTGCCAGTCTGTCTTTATACCGTCTGTTATCACCGCGTTTAACAAGTCCAATTAGTAATTTCAGACTAGCATTGATTATAGTTATAATCTGCTTTTTTAAAAAAAAGTCCCAAACAGCTTATTATCCAGCTATAAATCAAATTTCTCAACACTGTAACCAAAGTGTAGACAGTCCAATAAATTCCAGATAAGACAGCCCAGATGTCAGCTGTGTCTTTGGAACATCTCTGTTTTCTCCTCCCACCCAGTCCCTCAGCCCTCTGCATGGAACGTGTACAATAAATGTGTGTGTGTGTTGAACAGGGTGTTGGGATGTTCAAAAAGGAGACAACGTCTGTGTCGTTTCTGGGCTTCACAAATACAGAAACCATAATCACTCAGAAGCATGTTCTGTGGTCCACAAACATGTGCATCACAGAAATAATCTGGCTGAGTGTGTGCATATGTGTGTGTGTGTTTGTGTGTGAATTACCATGTTTGTATTGTTCATAAAATCTATGTCTCGATTATTTTTCAGACTTGGACACATTCAGAACAAAAAGGCTTGCACAGTTCAGCCTCAGTCATGGTATGGTATAGTCAATACTATATTTTCTATTCACCATATCTATTCATTTATAATGGTAAGGCAACGTAAAATGTGCTTTGATACACAGGGAATGTATTGTTGCTATGAAAGCTGATGGAGATATATATATACATATACATATATATATATATGTATATATATATAGGTATGTATAGGAGCAGCGTGTGCATCCAAGATACGCAGTGAAATAGAACATACAGTATAATATGAAATATAAAGGTGTGATGTCAGCATTTTCAGCTTAGAAATGACTGAGAGCTGGCCTCAAAATAAGGCTGCAACATTCAAAAAGGCAAACACACATTTTAACATAAAATCATTTTAAAATTAAGATATGCGTTATGCTATAATACAGAAACATGATACAAAATAAGCCATTTGCAATCTCAAAACCACCAGTTATTCATCGTTGCTGTATGTGTTTAGTTGATTAAAAGTCCAGATGCTGAATGAGTTCTGTCAGTCATTGTGAACCTATTAGTGGGAATGAAATCTTGAATGAGTAGGAAATCACTTTGGCCGAGCTACGTCCTTAAAAAGACCCTCAGATAATTGTTGCCTTGCCATACAAGATGAATATGAAGCACTTATGAAATCTGCAGGAAATAAACTGTCTTTCTGTATTTTAAAAAACACATTGATCCTACAAAAGAGTGTGCTGTCTTCCTTAAAGGCAGATCCAAGTCTTTATTTTAAGACTTTTGGGGGTGTCTTCAGATTGAAAGCTATCCCACAGAATGAGTCTACAGTCTTTTTTTAAAAAGGCATCTGATATCTTGTATTGGCTTTCAGGATAAACTCCTCGTCGCCGTAAACATTTGAGAAAAGACAGGGTGATAAAGAGACAAAATCAGAGAGCAGGCTAGCTCACTTTGAGTCTTTTGACACGTGCGAGACAAGAAGCACTATAGTGCTGTGGTCACTTGCGAGGTTGTTCAGTCCCGTGGCCACTTTGCCCTTGGCCACCTATTGGCCATTTTTAAATGAGATGGTACTGACCAGTGAGTTGATACCTGTTATCCAACCTGATTTCACCAACAATGTTAGGACTGCACCTCTCTGTGTGCGCTGACCAATCGTGCCTCACTGATCAGCCGGCGGGCGTGTCTTTCATCCCGCACCCCCGCCTCCCACACGCTGCTCTCTGTTAACAAGGCCACACGGCTCAGCGTGTCAATTCCTGCCCCTGCCAGAGATGTGGTGTACATGGGCAGGCCGATGGAGACGAGCCAATCAGAGACTGTGCTGATGTTACCTGAGGGCAGAGGCTTCCGGCACATCTCTGTCAAACCTCCAGAGGGGATCTAAGGGACACATTGGGATAAAAAGATATTAGTTATAGTTGCTCTACTGAATAGGGGTGACATAACAGTAGAGGTTTTCAAATTTTGGGGCAATTTCAGTAAAGAAAACTATGTTTCTGAAAGCATTTTTTAGGACAAATCATGTTTTGGGGGTAGAGATAAGTCACTTTTAGGCTACTTATAACAGTAATAAAACAACAATTTCCTTTGCAAGTACATCTCCACATTTAGCAGGATCGTTGGATATTCTATGATGGCGCCACAAAGAATATGTGTCACAACTGTTCCAGCCTGCACTGTTTTATAGGAAAGTCTGGCTCTATAATTCCAAAAATTGTTCCAGTCTTTTCTCCACTAATATGAAAAAGTCAGGACAGGCAGAGCTGTTTCCTTACAGCCATGCGGTGTTGTTTGCGGAGCTCTTTGACTCGGAGCTGGTCCATGGTGGAGGCTACATCCTTGACGGGCTGCTCCAAGTCCTCGGAGTAACGTTGCACCAACGGCTGGGGGATGCCACATCGGCCATGCTGGAGGACAAGAATGAGAGAGACGCATTGGAGATGACTATGGAAAGAGGAATATATTCAGACCATATGAATCATATAAACCATAAATGTCAGATCATTTGACACGTCAAAAAAAAAAAAAAAAATCAGGAAAATCCAGACGGGTGCCAAATTAAAGGAAAAACCTGAATAAATGAGTGCAGAAACATAACGAACGCAGATGCTTCCACACAGGTGCACTGCATGGTACAATTAAACAATTAACATGCAATCATACTCTGTGGCCTGCATGAAAATACTGAGCAGGCCCAGTTGATTTTGATTTTGTCTCAAGATGGCAAGAGGAAAAGATCCAAGTGACTTTGAAAGAGGATTCATTATTGGGGCACAGATGGCAGGAGCTTCAGTCACAAAGACTGCTCAACTGGCTGGTGTATCAATAGGAACAGTAACTAAAGTGACATCTGCATTTAGATCTATGGGAAACACATCAGTAAATAGGGTCGGAAATTGTGATTGACAGCGCACATTTGATGATCATGATGCTCGTGCATTAGTGTAATATGTAAAGAGAAACAGAAGAGCAACTCTTCCTCAGGTGACTGAGAATGCCAATGCAGGATGTGATCAGACTGTGTCTGCAAGAACAGTCTGTCGACAATTACATAGAGAGGGATATTATAGTAGGTTTGCAGTGCATAAACCCTTCATTACCAAGATGAATGAACATTTGAGAGTTTAGTGGTGCAAAAACCATAGACACTGGTCTACAGAGATGTGGAAAAAAGTGATATGGTCAGATGAGTCATCCTTCACCATATTCTCGACAAGTTGGTGAGTACACGTGTGGCGTATGCCAAGAGAATGATACAGGCCTGAATGCTTGACCCCTACAGTGAGGGCATCCAGTGGCTCTGTTATGCTGGGGGGGCATTTTGCTGGCATAGTTTGGGTCCACTTGTTCCCTTAGAGGGAAGGGTCACTGCAAATCAATACAAAGTTGTTCTGAATGATCACCTTTATACTATGATGAAACATTTCTGTCCTGATGGGAATGGTCTCTTTCAGGATGACAATGCTCACATCCATAGGGCACGAGGCATCACTGAATGGTTTGATGAGTATGAAAATTATTTGAATCATATGCTATGGCCTAACACCTATGGACCTTTGGACGGATGTGTTAGACAGCGCTCTCCACCACCATCATCAAACCACCAAATGAGGAAATATCTTTTAGAATAATGGTGTTCATCCCTCCAGTAGAGTTCAGAGACTTGTAGAATTAATGCCAAGATGCACTGAAGCTGTTCTGGCGGCACAGGTGGCCCAATACCTTACTAAGACACTTTATATTGTTTTTCCTTTGTCAACCATCTTTATAAAGCCAAGACACTAAAAAAAAGTAGACACTATAGTTTAACTCAGTGTATTTTAAACAACCCCATACCCTAATCCCTCCTTTCACTAGTGCTTAAAGTACACACTATGTCATGTTTTGTGTGCAATTCCTTGCTGTGCATTTTTGTTAACACAATTTAATAGTATCTTGTTTTACACTAAAATGGATTTAGATAGAGGAAAGAAGGAAATATATGGGATGTCAAAATTTGGATTTTATCAGCAGTGACTTGGGGAAGAACAAAAGCAGGGCTAGAAACCTGTGCTGAACATTTTGAACATGTTTGCTTGTTCTCCCTCTCTTTGTGCAGACACCCGGAGCGATGGCTGGTTTCCAAGCAAGGCCTGGTTTTGGTTGGCCAAACCGGACCGGAGGTTTTTTGAGGATGAAAGGGTGGGTGGATGGAGGAAAGGATCTCTCCGGAGAGTCGGATGGAGAGCAGGTCATACAGACAAAAACCCTGTCTGACTAACCCATTGCACTTCCTGGAATACATGGAGCCCTTAGAGGCCTCTGGGCAGCCAATGATCAACTAGGTTTTAGGTTTCATTATGCCTAGGGCTGGATAATGTTTGGAATTTCTCAATGTTGATGCCATGATAATTCAATTACACAATGCTATGGACATATTTTGGTCAGTACCAAGGTTCGATACCCAGCCCTTACTTAGTCTACCAAAATGGAAGGAACCATTTACCAATTTTATAGGTTGTATGACCTTTGACATGATTCACAAATGACTGCATTAATGCTTGTGCAGACTCAAACCCTAGATGTTGCTACTACAGCAGCAGTGAACCTCTTATGTCTCTGCCAATCCACTTATGACTAATAGGAATCCAGCAGAGTTGTGCTGTGGTCTTGCGCACTGTTTCTCACCTCATTCCTTGATGCATCTGTATGTTAAGTGTGAGTATGTGATGTTTTCCTGTCAGCCTCAGGGGCTCCAACATGTTACAAGGGGCCCAGCCTGGGGTCTGGCGAGTGGCAGAGGGTTTTATAACCTCATCTGCCTTTAGTGGGATTCAGCCCGTAAACTTAACAGACTGAACCGCATCATAGTAGGACTCAGCCCACAGTCTTTCTCCCTCAGCTCCAGGCAGCGTATTTATTATTGTGCATACACACACACACACAGACACACACACACACACCCTTACTCACAATTAATGTGCCTGCATACAGTCAGGTATTTGCATACATAAAGAACACACAAACTGCAGACTATTAGTGTCTATTTTTAAACCAAACAAATTCCAAAGCAAGCCACTGATGTTGTTGGCCTAAACACAGAGCAATTTGGACCCAAGTTGCAGTCAAATTATGACTGAGTTAAGTTAGGCATGTTACGATGCTAAACCAAAAGAGCCTGACGCCAGACAAGTATAGCTCCGAGGTGTTTTGAAGACCCATTTTCTCTTTAACCATGGAAATATGACTTTATATGTTTCTGTTCTGTTGGCTGAGATGTGGTGTTTAATGGAATTCCTCACCTCATCTCTGTACCTTAGTGTACGCACATATATTTTAATTATTAGCATGAAAACTTATATGAGCATGTACTAAAAGTTTAAAATGATCAATTACTGAAGGAATCAAGTTTGGAAGTTTTTGAATTTTCAATAATATGTTTGAAGAGTATGAAGGTGTATTAAGTGAATACATCTGTGTACTTCATAACTTCATTCAACAGAACCAAAAGTCATGCCAAATATAATTTGTAATCACATATCTGAGGTGATTTTTCTTGTCTTATATTCTGATTAAGGACACTTTGCTAACCTTGTCGGAGTAGGGCTCCTCTGTAAGATCGATGCCCTCAGCCTCCAGCCGTTGTTCCAGCAGGGTGAAAAGGTCAGGGCTCATCTTAGTATGGGAAACCTTCCTTGCAACAGCTACCTTGCCCCCCAGGTCTGAGAGCCATGGAGGCGGCACTGTTGGTGGGCTGCCTGACTCATCTCCCATGGATGAGGCTGATGAGGTGGCACAGGGGCTGGTGGGGGTGCTCGGGGTCTTAGCAGGCAGAGCCGGGGCACTGGGGCTGCTACTGCTGCTGCGGATTATGGGGCTACTGGGGTGAGAACGAGTGAGGGAGTGGGTAGGGGAGGGAATGGGAGATGGAGAGGAGGGCAGGGAGAGAGGGGGGTGCCGAAGGCCGTTGGCTAGTCTTTCTTTAGACTTCTTGGCAGGAACAGGAGGAGGGACTGGAGGCTTTTTGGGGTGAGTCCGGATGACCCTCTCCCCACTTGCATTAGAGTCAGGGGGGCTTGGAGTAGGACTGGAGAGGGGCTCTGGAGGGATGGGGTACTGGGTGGTGGGACAAGGGGGACGCAGAGGCAGTTGTGAGGGCACGGGCGGTCTGTCGGCCCTTCCTTTAGGGCTCACTGTTGGGGTTCCGTTCTGAGCTGGGGAACCCTCATCTCTACAGACCTTGATTGGGCTACTGTTGCTCGATTTGGGACCTTCCTTCGTGGGTTTAACCTCAACACTCAGATCCTTTCTCTGCTCAAACTTCTGCTCCCAGTGCAGATCTCCCAGAGAGTGGGAGCGTTTCCAGGGTCCAGTGGGCTGTGGGGGTCCATCTAAGTCCTCACAGCTACGACTGGCTGGGATGGGGGACTGTCTTTGGGCTTTGCGCAGCCCTAGCAGGTTGAAACCCTTCAGGGAGGGCTTAATGAAGAAGCTTTTTGGGAACTTTGTACGCTGGTTCTTGCTGTTCTGTTGCAGAGCCTCTGTAGAAAGAGTCATGGGCAGCGTGGGGTAGTCCGGAGACTGAAGGCCTGCTGAAGAACGACTGGAACGGGAAGCCTTTCTGCTCTTACCTGCAAAATGAAAACATTCATCTTTTAAGTAGATATAAACATGTTCACCCAATTGTAACAAAATCCATTAACTTTAAAAAGCTTATGTTTTTTTCCTCTTTGGTGAAATACTAACGGAAAAGATTTCTTACTCTAACTACTACAACAATGACTTCTAATATAAAAATCTGGTCAATATTAATAGACTGTATGATTCAGCATTACTGTATTTTTTTGCCTTGGCTGCATTTCTCCACTGTTTTCTTTTTGTTTCCTTTGTTAGCTGTTCATTTTGGCAAACGTGGAGAAAACTGCTTTGGAGAAGGGCCATACATTTTACAGTTTTTTAGTTACATAATGCGCAAATGTTCTGTATCATGTCAGATTGCGTTAGTGGAAAACATGCTCACAATATCAATTATTTTTAACAATTTTGCCAGAGCCAAGTCATTTGGGAAAATAAACTACTCATACAGTATAATCATTATGTCCTTATTGTTCAAGGTTTATCTATTAACCACAGTCAAAAGCAGAAGAATGTTTATGAAGGAGGCGTGGGGTGCTCCTGGGATAAGCTAGCTCTTTGACTCCCCACCAAACAGGCTGATTTATTGTTGTCATAGCAGCAATCCCACGTATAGATATTTGGATGGGATACCTCAGAAATGCTGGAACAAAAGGCTGAAGCAACTTACCATCTATCCTTTGGCTAACAGAGTGAAATGGATGGATGAAATGGATGCATGCCACATAGTGTGGCTTGCCAAAGAGTTTATATGATGGGATGACAAAAAGAAGTTCAGTGGATGGAATACCATGAAATTTCTCAACAGTTCCCAGAAATTTCAAAAAAGTTGAATATCTTGGTGTTTGCTATGAACATTTAGGTACAAAGGATTATAATATTTCAGTTACTTTAATTACAATGCTTATATTCAGACAATGAGGTCTGCTTTAAAGTAAAACACCCTTCAAAATTTAAAATGCAACACAAATTCAGGTATCTGTGGCTATTTATTAAAATCTATTTGTTGGAACATCAGTAGTGATGTATATTCAATTCTTTGTTTATAGTGCTAGACTGTAGTGATATGAGACTGATTAAAGATACATGAAATATGGTGGTTTCAGATAAATAAAACATTCAATTGAACCTCGGGCTGTTTTTTTTTTTTTTTTTTAAACAGTAATTGTTTAAATTATCACCTTTAATTTTTTCAACTGACCAAAACATCCAAATAAACTGTTTAAATACATTAAATAATATATGCATATGAAAATGATGACTGAAAGTTGATAGACTACAGAAGTCATTTGATGATATGAGGAAGAGTAGTGATATCTATGCACAGGAAATTTTATCACACACATGTATGCTGAAGAATGACAAGATTAAAACAATTTACATGTTCAGGGCTCAACAGTGCAACTTACAGAGAACATTTTAAAGACATAATCTGTGTAATGATTTTAATTACATTCTTTCATTTAAATTTAAACTGAATATTTCCTTTTGATAATTCTCAACACTAATAAATATTCAGATTTAGAAATATTTATTAATGTACATTAACATATTAATGAATTTAGGTGTATGCACTGTGGAACCCTGAAACTGGAAGAGGAAATGCAGAATGTTTACTAAATGTTATGCAGCTGAGTTGTGAACAGCATTTAGTGGCATGGAAGGAAAAACAGACAGAAAAAGAGGCGAAACATAAAAATCAAGCAAGCAGCACCAGAGTCCTTTTTTAAGAGGTGGTTTTTATTCCACAACTTAAATCTCTACTGTGGCAGAATGCACACTTTACTGTTGAACTCTTGATGACACATACACACATAAAGGGGAACTCAGTAGTTACACTAGAAACCAACAGATAGAGAAAGAAGACAAACTTTGACAAAGCAGTGATTTATGAGTTATGAAGCTGTTAAAAAAGATGTTCTGTGTTGAAGAATGAGAGCATACAGTCTTATGCATGGAGAAAGAGCAGTCTCAAAAATAAACAAAAAAAAAAAAATCTCACAAATAAGACCTCAATAAACTTCTATAATCAGAACTCTCTTAGAATCTATGCACTACAATTTAAAAATATTTTCATCCACATCTTTTTTTAGGCACATACTGTATGGTTGTTTGTGCAATACAGTCACTATAAACACAAGGAAAGTGACATCTTGCAATGGTGTGAAGACAAGAGATTTAAATGGCAGCTGTGATCTGTTACCTGACTAGTACATTTGTTAAAACCTCATCAGCCTATAGAATCACCACTGAAAAAAAACCCAAAAACAGGCATTTATTGACATGCTACTCTGCAGGCTCTTTTTCTATATTAAAAAAACACTTAGCAGAAATACTCTATGAGCCCATTATCATCATCCTGGTATCGTTCTATCAGTCTTGCATCCACAGGCGGGAGAGCTGGGAATCTGAGTCCATGACTGGGCAGTGAGTTTGTTCTCATCAAAACAGTTCTGTGCATTGGGGAGGGACTCTCCCTTTGTGCATAGACTCCCAGCATTGTGGGGTGGACTAGGCTTAGTGGTCTGGGGCCTGGCTCCCTCTCAGTTACAACTGGACTTTGGCTCTGATGATACAGAATGCCTAAAAGATGGAAAGAGTGGTGAAGAAAGTGGAGTGAAAGGATAGTAACAGTTAAGAGTCTCTGAGTTGTCAAGGGGTTCTTTCTCTAGAGTACCCGTACTAAGGGGGTAAAGGTGGGTGCAGGTGAGGTTTTAGGGCTATGGAGGTATGGCAGCAAGAAGAGTTTTTTGATTGGCAGTTGCTGGTCCAGAGGAGTGAGAAGGGCGGGATGTTAGAATGCAGAAGCATGGCAAGAGATGGAGCAGAGGTGGAAGTCCACAGAGGAAAAATGCGAAGGAGTCACTGTGGCACTGGGACTACATGTAGGTTAAACCCACACTAGGCCTTAGCTAAGCTAATTCCCAGTGGGCCCTGGGTAACGGTGGTCAAGGCTAAGCAAAACTGTCATTACCATTCTCTAGGTTCTCATTGCTCTCGTAGCACCCGGAGTCCCGCGGGGAGTCTCCCACCAGACCCCGTCCCTCAGACAGCAGCTTCTCCTGGGAGCCTGACAGGCCGCTGCGCTCTGGGTCACTGCTGCCTGGAAACACAGAAAATTGCAACATCATTAAAATTAGGGTTGGATGTTTTCCCATTTCCTGTGACAAAATAATTTGAGCCATTATTCAGCCCGTGTAGACAGCTATGTTGATTAATTTAAATAGAAGTGTATCTGTCCCATCAGACACTAATGAGACAGAAAACTGAAAAAAATAAAAACATGGCCAAAAACACGTGCTGAGTAGAAAAGTCTTGAGATTTCTTACAACGAATGAAGTCGGATTTAATTTTGAAGTAGATTTTCATGCTGCCATTTTATCATGATTTTGCTGTACTTTAGCTGAAAAGTGTATCTAGGTAATATGGACCTTAATACTTTGTAACCACAGTTGGGTACTGAGGTTTGAAAAAGGCATCTTTGTTTCAATACCTATGAGTGACATGAGTTGATTTTCGTGAGAATTCCCAGTAAATACCAGCATTTGAATTTCCTATATTGAGCCCTAATCCAAATACAGGTAAGATGCATGTTTTATACAGCAAGGGAGTTTACTTAAGTTGGAATAATCACCCAAAGATGTTCTCAGTCATCGATACAACGTGTGTTACAACGTGTGTTGATACAACGATACAATATTTGTGTTTTGCTCAGTCTACTTACTGTCATACTCCTGTAGCAGCTCTACAGCAGTGAGCAGTACGGCTCTGTGCTGAGGGTCTCTGATGTTCAGTTCATCCAGGTCCTCCTCTTCCAGCAACTTGAACGTGTCCAGGTCCTCATAGCCATTGAACAGGAAAGTGGGCATGTGCTCCTGAATGACAGAAACGTCAGAGTTTTAAGTTTCTTTTGAGCAACTAGGAATAATAGTGTCTAAAGATTGAATATAAAAATACACTAAAGAAAAATATACTTTGGACCTGAGTCATGAGACCAGTGACAACAACTTTGGAAGCATAGAATGCACAGTTCACAAAGATAGAGGTGAGGTAGGGAGAAAAAAATCAGTAGGATACACATTGTCATCTGCTCATAATTTCCTATCCACATCATGTATTTTTAAACCAGTGGTGAGTCAAATCTAAACTGCCATTTTTATTTTCAGATGGCATATAATCACGTTAAACCATGGCTAATTCAGTTACGGCTGCGTCAGCTGTCAACACGCTTTAATAGGGCATAAACTTTGTCATGTTGACAGGCATATAAAAGTGAGTTGTATCAACCTTAGCCAGTTAGCTGAACTAATCAAGTAATAGCCTGGAGTATGTGCCCACAATCCCAAGCTGCTTTAGCTGTGCCCAAAATGGCAAAAAGGACTTGAAAGGGAAACCCACCAATGTAAATGTGGGGACATGAAGAACTGAAGGTGGAGACGATTACATCAAAGTAGCCTTCCACCACAGAAGGCCAAGTTTTACACACAAACACACACCAAAGCTAGTTACTCTAACCACTTTGCTATCTAGAGAGGGCGCTAACAAAGACGGAAAGTTTAAGATCTGGAAACGCCCTGTGTTAATGCACAGTCAGCTGACACTATCATCCAAAGCACTTATAACTACTTTTCCACTTTGAATATTGCTGGGCTTCTACGTTTGTGTGACCCACACACTTTGTTGGAAGAATACATAGACTGTGTGTCACCAGTAAGACCATCAATTACAATGGTGGAGTCCACTGCAGAGAACTGTGTGTTTTTGTTCTATTTCTGCTGGATGAGGTAGGACTAAACAAAGCACCAACCAACACAAACATAGGCAACCGTGTCTTCTCACTCACAGCATCCTTTGTCTTTTTGGCCAGTCAGAAACCTAAACATGTTCCAAATCCAGAAACTATTTGGTAGAGCATCCAGCAGCCAAAACTTACAAGGATGTGGAGATTTACACTTAACATTTACAAGCAGGCACAGGTCATATCCGTTAAACACTTTGGATTGCCAGTTAGCATGTCCAAAAGTAGTAAAGAAGCTCTACTCTTTACACCTGATGATAAGGAGCTTCATCAGGAGATTATAACACACACAAAGGTTTAGATTTATAATGTTAATTATAAAAAAAGTTTTTTACTTGGATATGTGATTTTTGGAATTAAGACAGACACCAAGTCAACAATATTAAAATAAAAATAAATTTATTAGCAGTAATGTTTTTTATTCTGTTTAATGTTTTGTCAAGGTTTGATTAAGATTGATTGATTGACTGGAATTATTTTTTACTCTTTCAGAGTAAAGGGCACAAAGTAAGGTACAGAACAGTAAGAGAAGTTAACATACCTGCTAAAGAATGTGCACAGGTCTCAAACTGGAAACTCTAAAATGTTCTACATGTGTTTAGTCTAACTTGCCCACACCAGGAATCCGGTGGTGACTTAGGTAAGGCTGTAACATTAATAACGTGCTCTAGATCTTTACTCTGTGACTTGACCATTAATCTGGGCCGAGACAAAATGGGCAACTCGCAGAGTCTCTTTTTCTATTTTGGGAAGTGAGGCTTGCTGGCTGCCTGAGTGGGAGGAGATGATATCACGCTCACAGCGACGTGTAGGTTTTTATGAAAGATGCGAGTTCTTTGTTAGGGCGTGGCTGTGAGAATGTGGGTGTTAATGTTTATGCATCTATGTCACATCAAATGTCCTGTGCCATACAGCCTGTAATTGCCTACACTGTATTTATCTCTGCGTGTCTGCAAATGTGTTTTCATCACATTTGGCTAAAACAATATTTTCATTTACTTCTTATAATTTGTTTTCTCCTACTTAGATGCCAAATGGGTGGGATTCCTCAGGTTGGACGAGACTTTTGCAACAATGCTTTAAATCCAACCTATTCGGCAGCAGTGTAGGGCAATTCTGTTCTAAATCTGGCATGTCTGGTTTTTTACCTTGAGGTTAATACGCTCCAGCAGCTCTTCCACAGAGGTTGGCTTGGGCGGTCGGCCCTTCCTCCTCCTCCTCACTGGCCTTTTGGGCTTCTCCTCCTCCTCACTCAGCACGTCCACATAGATGAACTTGAAGGTGCCCACTTTGTTGTTCAGCAGGCCCATCCATGTTCCCATGGGTGGCTTACTGATGATGTCAATCACATCACCGCGCTGGATGACAAAGAAAAAAAATACAGAAGAGTGGCCTGACTTTGGCATTTACGTTTTGACCTTGTTGACCCTGAACAGTTAAAGTAAATTCTCTGCTCCCCATCGAAGCTCCCGATTGGTCTGATGTAGCAGCTCTTTGGCCAAAAGAACACTTTGGTTGCATTCAGTAGTTCTTAAGTATCAATATGTTTAATAAATAAATAAAGGTTCAAGTTCTAATGTGTTCTATTCATCATCATACAGTTTCCATGAAGTGTAATCACATCTGTGAATCCTGCTCCACTGCAGGATTCACAGATGTTCACAGACCGTTAACTGTGGGTCATTAGAGATACCTTCTTTTGTGGAGTCTTTTAGAGTTATAAAGCTGTGTGAATTTAACTCAAATCACAAGTTTATACAGAGTAGCTGTGCCCATGTCACAAAGTACCTTCAGTTTGAGGGAGTCAGTGTCGTAGGGGCTGGGAGTGAAGTCAGTGTGGACTCGGGCACGACCACAGAATGGTCCTCTATAAGGTGGCTCCTCGTCATCACCATCCTCTGACTTCACACTTTCTCTGTTGCTGGCTGACGAGTCGGTAGTGCTCACAGTCTGACCACCTGGACACAAACACACACATGGACATTTATATAAACTATAAAATGACTGCCTGTAAATCCATCACTGGCTACTTGTACTAAAGGCAGTGATATTCATTGTTTAACTGGAGGTTTCACCTACACTCTCCATCAACACAGTCAATCCTGATTCAAAACATCTCTTCATGGTCACTGTATAAAGGCATGTGTGTATCAAGTAGCTTTACAAGGCTAGATGAGAGATCATGGATACATTATTCAAAGCCTACATTGACTTTATTTTGTCATTTTTTGCTACATTTTTGTGTCTGCAGCAAGGGTTAGGTTAACGTTAGGGTTACAGGCTCTTAAATTGTTGTGTTACAGTAAAGCTGAGACTTTGGTGCATATTTCTCTCTGTATCTGAGGGAAAGCTTTTGAAATCATGTCGACAATCATGTGCCATGTATGTATTATAAAAGCTGGATAGGACTCTGCTGCTCAGCCTTGCAGCCGATTTTTCCCAGTGGCCACTTGCACCCTTTCTTTTATGAATTTTTGATCCATAGAGGTTTTATATCTGTGAAACTTTCCTCAATCCGAGAAAAGCTGTGACATACTGTGATACTGTATATGAGGGTACCACCCAATAAAGCACCAGGAGCTTGAATACTATATCCTGACTCCCGTATTCATTTGAATGGAGTTTGGCTTACTGCTGAATTGTGTACCTATGCACGCACGCAAGGAGAGTAGTACAACTTCCAACTAATCATTACCGTATGTTTGCCTGCCTGCCTGCATGTTAGTGTGCATGTTCAATGGCCCAGAATCACTGCAAGTTGGCAAAGTCTTCAAGTCTTCACTCTGAGCTTGAAACGATGGGGGGTATTTTACTACAAAGACGTGACGGAAACAACAGGTTGAAGTAATCATAAGTTGTAATTAGATAAGATGACCTGAGAGGGCAACACACTCGGAAACTCTCTGAGATCACAGCACACAAGGCATCTGGTGGGATTGGGTGTGATCAAGAAAGAGAATTGCTCTTCATGACCATCAGTCCGCAAAACATCATAATTGGTATACATGTGATGCCAGATGGAACACAAAGGTTACATCATCTGTGTGTATTTGAAACATACACCAGCCAGTAGCAAATGATACGAGCACCATCTAGTGTTAAAGGGATTTTGCCACTTTTATGTGGATGTCCAATCAGTGTTGATGGTAAATGTAGTCAACTGAAGCAATAAATTCCTCAGTTGGTGCTATATGGACGGGGAAAGCTGAGTTTTCCTGCTCACTGAGCCTGTTAGCTGTGCCTTCATATACCAGGATGCATTGAGCACATCCCCTCCAATCAGCCACTGTTGTGCTTGTGGTGTGTTTGCGTAACACAGCAGACGAGTACAGAGACAGTTTCAGCATTACATGTCTTTCCTGACACTTACAAAACATTTTTCCTCATCGACTCTGTATCGTACGATACTCTACAACCTACCTGAAGGGGTGAAAAACTGCAAGCAAACGCTGTTTCTTTTATCTATTTTGGACGGAGTGGACAGAGCCGGACCAGATTGTGTTCAAAGCTATAGCCGCAAGTTACAGGTAACGTTAACACAATACGTTAACGTTAACTGTAACGCTGATGTGCTGTTCTGTATTCCGAGTTAAAGTCCGATATAATATTCTGTCAGAAGACAAAGTCAGGTTTACTAAAGCACTGCAAAGTTTGTGGAGTTTTCAGTCTTCAGGCCTCATGTCATATTTTCTTAGTTTTCTTCCAAATATACTGATGTTTTTAAGTATTTAGTAGTATGATATTTTATTGTCTGCTTCTCCCTATCACTAACCTAACATAGATGGGAGTGTTTTGGGAGACCTACATTTTACCATCCTTGAAGGCACTACTACCAATATAGCCTTTAGTTCTTCCTTGACAACAATCACATCACTGGACGTGTCAAATAACGGTGCTGGTGCTGGAAGAATAGTAGATTTTGCAGCTGCGCCCCAGAGACACAGAGAACAGTGAAAACAACTGTTGTTTTCCACACTGTATCTGTAATTCAGATAGGTAGAGATAAGGTTGAAAATCGGCAAAGTGGCCCTTTAAGCATTACAATAAAACATCTATTAAAGCTATACACTAAATTATAAATCTTTAGATTGCCTTGATGATTTACTGACACCCTAGATGTTCATTACCAAACTACAAACTACATGACTCAACTACAATCTTAATTATTTGCTCCACTTGAAGAAAGAGTGTTTTGAAGTAATGGAGGACTTAGAATAGTTGAAGATGCAACATAATATTTTGAGGAAACAAAAATAAGATGTACTCAGCATGCTGCCAAGAATCAATTTAAAACTCTTAAGAACAACAATTATTCTTTAAAAAAAAAAAGGAAAAAGGTCTTACTCATCGAACTCTGTCCGCTGAGTGAACTACGCAGACTTTCCACAGAGCCTCCGGCCTTCAGCTTGGGCTTTTCCAGAGAGTCAGTGTCAGGCTGAGGGGACTGTGGAGAACCAGGTGCTCCGTCTGGACTGGACTGGAAAACGGAAAGCGAGGCAGAGATGCAGATGGGTAATTAGAGGACACGAGGGAAAGATACAAGGGAAATGTTGTGCAGTTAAGAGATACTTTAAATAACTAAATTAGATAAAGAAATTAAAACTTTACTCATAAATTTATAAAAGTTTCTCCCTCTCCTCCTCATTTAAAGAACCATTGAAATGGACAGTTAAAGCTTCACCTACTCAGTTTAAGCTTTACTGTGCAGAATAATGTATGTGTGTTTGAAACTAGAAGGCTGTTTTCACATTCATCTGCTGATTAATTATTATTATTAATTAATGATGAACTCTTCTGAAGTTAAGAGAGCCTTGAACGGTGAATTCTATCACCATACTGTATTCTACATTGGCTGTACATGTTTTCATTGTTTCAGTAATCCACTAGGTGGCATTGTGGCCTATAAAATTGCCAGCGTTGGGAAATGCTGAAAGGGCAGTTCTTTTTTTTTCCCTGTTCTTTCCCCACCAACGGCTCCATGACTTGTGCCAGGACATGTGGATCACAGTGTTGAGACCACCATGATGATCGTGGTTCAACTGCGCATTAATGACACATTCTGCAGGGCGGCATAGAACTGTAGGGCTGGACAGGCCACTGGTAAAAAACCACTGGATGCCCAGAAAAATTAGGCCAGTGCAGATGAGACAGCCATTATACACTCTCACACTTTAAGTCTCCATTTCCTAAGAGCTAGCCTGGGGGAGACTTGCATCACTCCATGAGCTCAGCATGAAGCACACACTCCACCCTACACATTGGGTCCAGAGAGAGCACAGCGAAGAAAGAAGTCCAAATGTGTGTGTATGTGTGTTTTAGTGCTCTGTGTTTATTCTGTAACTAACACAAACACTCCCACTCACTCACTGCCTGTGGACAGAATATGTGGCTTACACTGCAAAACATTCTCTAAATGTTTGCAGAACACGAGGAGCTTTCATTTCTTTACAGCTGTGGCGAACTGTTTTAAGGATTAAAGACAGAATGTGTGGATTTGTGAGACCATTTATGTGTTAGCTGCTCCATTTAAAATAAAGTTGAGGTTCAACTTTGTTTATACATACCTCGTTTGCCCTAACATCAAGGGGAACTGTAACTGAACTGCATCGTTCAATCCTATCTGAACAAATACAGGATTCAAAAACTGTGCCTATGGCCATGTGTGTTTTTGTGTGTGTCCAAGTGTGTTTATGTCTAACCTGCTCAGACAAGGAGCTGCTGTACTTCTTCGACATACGTTTCCTCATTGTCTCCTTGACCGACTTGACCTTCTTACCCAGCGAGATCCGAGACGTAGTGGGTGATTTGACCACTTCTCTGTATATAGCCTCCTGCTCTTTATTCTGTGATATTAGAGGAAAAGGGAGACAGAATATAACAGAAAGTGTTATATGAGAAAGCAGAAGTGAAAAATGAGGAAAGATGTGGATGATGCAGGAGAAATTGAACAGGGGCAGACAAAGGGCAGAGAGATCATAAAAACAAAGATGAAAACAGTGAAGAAAAGGTGATTTAGTGTGACAGGAGAATTCAACTTGTGCTTCCTACAGACTCTTCTTATTTTTACAAGCTGCCAGCACTTACATTGGCCTCTGAACCTGTGTTGACCACATGGAGCGAGCGGTTGGACAGGTCAAAGCCTCCGAAGCTGCACGTTCTCTGTATGGGGGGGAAGCGAAAACACAATCAAACAAGTCACACTCAGAAGATCACGTAAAAGTGACTCCCCATCCACACCCGTCAAGGGGTTAACGCACAATGATTCATGCTTGGCACAACACAGGCATCAGTTTGATTAATGTACATGGGAATATGGTTTGCATATATATACAGGGGCATGATGTCATATGGGACTGTGGACAGCCAACAGACATGATGTAACACAAACTATTTTATGAGATTCTCTTTAAATTTGCGAGAGGTCCTAGGAAAATGAGCCATTATATTGACCGTGGGGAGCACATAGTCAATTCCAAAATGTGGCTCATGTGCTTTAAATCTTTGATCACTGGAGAAAATGTCTCTTGATGTGGCCAAATGCATATATTGTCCTTTTAGGCCTGAACATATAGTACATGTATTGCACCCAAGGCTGATGCAAATCATCTTGTGGTTAATTATGAGAAATGTAAAACTGGGCTTGCTATGCAAACATGCACAACACATAGGTTGGTTGCTTAGAGCTGACAATATGCTATTCTCATCAGAAACATTTTCAGGGAGAATAAATTGTTTCTGCTGAGAGGACAGGGTGATATGGGGATTGTTTTTCTTGACTTTAGGGGTTGAAAGCAAGATAAGGGTAGACACGAAGGGGGAACTATGACATGAGAGGAAAAAGAGATCCAGAATCTTATCACTAAACTGACTTAGACTTTCCTCTTCTAAGCTCTGCAGTAGGTCACACACAAACATGTAGACACAGACGTGCACATAGGCATCTGCCAAAAACACTCAGTTCAAGTGGGACACTTGATGGTAGTTCTCCTTCGCTTCTAAACTGCTAAACTCCCATGAACCCTCGTCGAAGATCCTCCAAGTGAGAAGGCATTGCACATTAAGAAAATAGTTTTTATATTAGATGTCCACAGCTGCAGTCCACATCACAACTTCCCAGGAAAAGCACAGTTTGGAGAACAAACATGTTTGAAGAGACGTCCAAAAAAGAACTCTGAATGTGATGGTGATGTTCGATGGAATGGACATGCACCCAGAAAAAAATGTCTGTCAAAGATAATCATAAGGGAAAAAAAGGAAAAAAAAAAAAAAAAAAATCAACGAAAAAAATCACATCTGCAACCATAGAGGCACGGGCCAAAAAAGGACACGAAAAGCAACAACAGAAAAAGATTTTTTTGGATGAGAACGACCTCACTGGTACACGATAGGATTCGGGTACACTCAAAGCTGCAGGATAGCTCTACTACAGTATATCACCACCTGACCTATGTGTCACTACTTTTGTTGATATATGATATAAGTGGGAAACATGTAAGTTACTTGCAATACAACCAGACTCTTTTCATGCTGAATCACATTACAAAGTAATTAACTGGCATTTTACATTCACTATGGTATTATTAAGCATAAGTACATGTAGTTTAACCTTTTTTTTAATATACTCAGCATTACAAAATCAACCTGTAAGGTGATAAGTGTAAAAAGCATTCAGTCATTTAAGTTGACTTAATAAGCCATTCATAAAACCCATTCGTTAAATATGCCTTTGAGACTACTGCTGTGCAGTTCTAAGGATGAGCAGCTCCGAGCTTGTACAACATCTCCTCTGCCCACAGGGATCAGTGTGACTCTGTGAGTGCGCATGTTCTTCAGGGATCTGACATTTATAAAAGGCACTTATAAAACCTCAGCTGTAACTTAACCTCCCATGTGGGGCACTGCACATTCCATAATCATTTCATATTCAGCCATAATAAAGACGGTTTGAAGCCAAAGGCATTCACTTAAAGGTCACAGAAGATGACATTCCTCTAAGGGTAGTTATGTCTGTGACAGAAATGCCAGCCCTAAAAGTTTTCAATACATGAGCATGGCTGCAATACTTTGATGTGGTTATCTTTCTGGTCTGACACAGACGATATTAAATGTAAGTCGAAGACATTTGACTTGTCATGTCTCTTGTTTGTGTATGTTTGTTGTACCTTTAGCTATAATCTCTGAGCTATTCTGCAACTTTGAAGTACACAGAGTCCTGCTCACACGATGTTGTCGATTCAAACCTCATGGTCTAAACTCACAGACTTCTGCTGGATGCGTAAGAGCACACGCTTGGTGCAGCGGTCCACGCTGGCCGCCCACTTCCTGTCCGCCTCACGGTCCTCCTCCAATAGACAGCGGCGCTCAGCGCGGCTGAGGGTAACTGGGCGGACCAGCTGGGCCCAGTTGAGGTGACCGTACAGGCTCCGTTCTACCACATAGGTGATGTTAAGCTCACTGACTGCCGTTCGACCACGCAGCCTGCGTGACGGGAACACCCAACCCCCTCCCCCACCTCCAAAACCTTTTGATTTGGCTACATCACAGCGTGCAGGGGAGGAGGGGGTGACAGACAGAGGGGAGACAGGGGTCTTGGCGTTGCGCGAGCGTTGGTACAGTAGGTGCTTGGTGGAGTAAGCGTAGTTAGGGTCAGGTTTCCGGTGTGTCCAGCTGCCAAGGTGCCGGTTGGCAGGTTGATGTTTGGGGCTGCCTTGGGGACCATCATCCAGGGAGATCAGGAGACGGGACTGGGCATGGGGTTTGGGACGAGGTTTGGTGAGGCCATAGAAGGCATAGAGGGCCTCGTTGTTACTTACCCCATGGGAGATGGAGCTCAGGGCCTTCCGCATCTCGCTGTCGGTCGTGGAACGTGACAGCTTCCCTTCGTCGTCCAATCCACAGCCATCCAGCTCTGAGAAGGAGGAGCCACTACCTCCCACGCCGGAGCCTCCCAGGCCCCCGGAGCCAACTGGTGTTCTCCTGGGTGGGCGGATGAGGCCGTGGGCACTGGAAGACTTACTGAAGGTTTTGACCAGCTTGTGTCCAGACCAGGTGTCCAGGCTGCTGGAGGAAGGGGAGGTGGTCAGACTGTCTGTATCTCCATCCAGAGAGAGTTGATCCTGGGTGAGGGAGGGCAGAGAGGCCTCCTGGGGCAACAGGGGCTTCTTCAGGACCCCTGTGTACAGAGCTGTATTGTCCTCACAGGTGGGAGGTGATTCCAGATTCAGAAAATCTACAGGAGAGTAAGACAAAAACATCAGATGGTTTGTTACTCAGGAGGATTTAGACATCAGATTGTGTACAGTCCCATGACCCATCTGTGGTTTTCCAAGCCACAGCTAGCCAGTAAAAATTTCCAAAACACATTCTTAAAGCCTGAGTATCAGGCAAATCCCGTGACAGACAAGGATGTAAAACTAAGGCAAACAATCCTTCCTTTCAAACATCATAATTATTCATTTCCACTAAGATGTCAGATGTACAGTAAACACAATTTTTACACACAATATTACCTTAATGTAGTCTGACAAATAAACACATGAACTTTAATTGACTGGTACAGTATAAACAAAATACTGACATGTTTAAAATATGCTTCACCGTAAAATAATCCAAATTTGTCATTTTCCGACAAGGGGTTACAAACCTTCAGAGCCATGTTTCTTGCCCTCCTCCACCTTAATAAGTTTTTTCCTGACCCGGCGCGTAGAATTAACCAACTTGTGAAGCCGTTTGAACTTCACAGAGTCCTCTGATTGCTCATCATCTGACTGTTCGCGAGACTGGTGGGAGAGAGGCAAAGGGAAGGGATGATATGTTTAAAGGGACAGACAGTCAGTCACTTTTCAGTTGAATAAACCTTTAAAAGACACAGGTAGGAGAAACAGACACAATCAATTTCTAACTGTTTTGAATTTCATCCATATAAAAAGTAGTACACGGAAATGAAACACAAACTTTGACAAATATACTCTTGAGGATGCTGTTATAATGCGATAGATGGGAGCATTGTTTAGGGTGGATTCAAAGTTAGTGAGGTGAGAAATGGAGGACTGGAAGGATGGCGGCACACTGCATTGTGGGAAGCACATTTTTATAATAAACACAAAACAAAATGCATTGAAACAACGAACCGAATGACACATAAATCTGTATCACAATGAGCAGTTTATTTGGTGCGATGTTGCCTTCGGAGGCTGTTTACTCCAGAGGAAATGGAAGGACACTGGTCGTATGTTATGAGTGTCAGCGTCTAAGTGTTTTCTCTCAATTGATGGCCACTGCACAGTCTGCGCAGTGGTAGTGGAGTGGAAAAGAGACAGAATAATGAAGTCACTAACAGTTTCATCACTCACACACACCTCCAAGCCATACTCCCCAAATCAGGGCACACACATATAAACTGTCCAAGCTGTGTGTGTGTGATGATGATGATGATGATGATGATGAGCTGAGCTTTGGCATGAAGCTTGTTTGACAGAAAGCACTGTCATTATCATGGAGCTCAAACAACTTAATTTGTTTCTATTTGCCACTGGTTTCCACAGCAACACCACCTCTCTAGTCTCACACTGCCAACTCCATGGTTGTGGTTGACTACATCGTTTACAAAGAGACACACATGCATGCCTGCTCACATACACAACCGTAGGAAGAGCGGGCCTTCAGGGCTTGGCTCTCTGTC
Organism: Thunnus thynnus; assembly: GCF_963924715.1. NCBI lineage: Eukaryota > Metazoa > Chordata > Actinopteri > Scombriformes > Scombridae > Thunnus > Thunnus thynnus. The sequence goes on from NC_089534.1 coordinate 17,577,852, forward strand.
TGATAATATTCAGCCCTATCCTGCAGATCCGAGCTAACAAGCGGGAAACCGCTTACTCGCTGTTGTTGAGTTTAGACCACAAGCCTGGCTTGGAGGCTGTTGACATTCAGTGGGGATGATGTTAACTGTGGCTGGGTTGAAGCAAGCAGATCTGACACTGTTCATAAATCCTTGATGGCACCACATCACCTAAGCAACATCATGACCTTATTTGTTACAAAGTAACATCATGACTTTTCTATGTTACAAAACCTTACCAATCATTGCCAAGTTGGAAAAAACAACACATTAATCAGTGTTGCACTCTGCACTTGCCCACTTTCATCACCTCTTCATCACTTTCAGAATGGTGTGATCGACTCTCAGGTCCTCTGTTGGCCCAGCAAACCAGAGAGAGCTGGGCTATACCCATTCATTTGGCCTCTTTCAAACTTCAGAAATAGGCTCCGAAAACCCATAACTCCCCTGTCCCTCAGCCCAAATCTCTGTGTCGATCCCTCAACTGAACCACACAATTCTGGCTGCAGCGGTGACTCCTTCAACTTTCCGTTCACCCTGGAAGACGTTTGAGTTTATTAGCTTCAGAGAACCTAGTGTAATAACAAGTCTGTGTCTGAGAGGTTTGATAAAGGAGACCATAGAGAGACTGTGAGATGAGTGAGTCTATCAAAGGTTGGATTGGAATCCATTCCTGGATCTTGGTTCCTCTAAATAACTATTATTGAAAAGAATAAGAGACAGAAAATCTCATATGAAGTCACTTTGTACGTTGACCTGCAAGCATAACTATGTGCAGCAAAACAGGCTGAGTAAATTCATAGAATAAAATATACATAAACATATGTCTCAAAAAGGAGAACAAAGTAAAAATCCATCCTATGTTGTTTATTGTTCTTCTTGTTGTGTGACACAAGGAGAAAAGGAATGGAAAATGATAAAGTAATGACAATATTTAAGTCCTAACTCAGCCCTGAGGAAGACCATACATGCAAATGACCAGACAAATAGGAGAAAAGAGACCCACACAGAAAGAAAGCCAAATTTATGTGGCCGTGAATCAAGTAGGGCTGAAAGGCTGTCACGTCCATCAAGGTCAAAGTAACAAATCCATGGCCATAACTGCCATTTCACTTCACAAATTACTTTGAGGATCGTTCCCACGACTTTGGAGGTGCAGTTAAACTCAGAAAACTACAAAATACCATCATCATGGTACAACCTATAATCTCTCTTCCCATTCTGTTCCACAAAACAGAACAGGACAATCTCAAAAGAAGCTAATTCAGGCAGTTAAGTGCACCAATGTGCCTTAATACTTACCACCTCACACAGGACAGCAGGGTTCTATTTCCTGTCTTAACATCCAACAGGTTAGCAAGAGCGAGTCCGGCAAATCCATACTGTGCTGACCACAATGTCACACATGCACGATCCAAAATAATATCTGTGTCCGTGTGCTCATGCTGACAGATACAGATGCAGCCTGTTAGTGAATTCAGCTCTGAGGAATGAGGGGCTGTTTGGAAGTGCCGTGCCGCACAGCTTGCAGAGAAAAGGCGTGTTGTGCATGGAGAACAATCCCAGCATTTGAGCCCCTCTGACCCTGCCTTGGCCCCCACATCGCTAATGGCCAGGCTTGGAATGTGGGCTCCAATCGCCGGGGGAAGACAGACCGGAGAAAGACAGCATCACAGAGAGGAACAGAGAAGGCAAAGAATTGTATATTGCAAAGATGTCAGCTACAAGAATGTAATGTATATTCACATGTCTACATATAGCATGCAGGCGCACGCACGACTGTTAACTGTTTCAATTTGAGGAATGACCTAATTCCATTCATTAGAGGGGAGAGGGGGCAGTACGTGACACCAATAGAGGCCCCAGCAGAGTTGAAATATTTCCTGAAGTGGCCAATTTTGGAACTCGGGGGCAGGGGGGAGATACAGAACTCCCCCCCTTTTCAGGGCCTGGGGGCGAGTGTGAAGTCTTTATCTTCTCTCTTTCTCTCTCTCGTTTCCTCTCTGCCTCCAGCTCTTGCATTTGTTCACAGCCTCCAGAGCCAAGCTGTGTGTTCCTCTAAACAATGCTCCTTCAGTAACTCTTTCCCTCGTCTGTAAAACCTCCCCAATCGATCAATCTTCCTCCGACACTTCCTCCGCCGCTGGCAGCAGAAGGGTACGGGTGAGGATTAACAGGCTGATAAGCCTGATCAGAAAACTCATGCACAATTCAAACGCACACATCAAACAGCCAGACAGCCAGACAGAACTTTGGCTGAGGTTAGGCGTGGAATAATTAACCTATTTTTCAAATGGAAGGAAATCATCAATCATAACCTAGAAGAACAAATTAATAATAAGGGCCCTTTGATGATAGATGAAAAAACTATCTGGATTAGTCTTTATTCAAAGACTGACTGATTCAATTACAGTAACTGATATGTAGATATGATTTCCTTGCATTTATAATGCAAACCATAAATTACTAATTTGAAGAGTCACAAGGGCAGCTCTGAATGTGTAAGCACATCTGTTAATGAAGCAAATTCATCCACTTTAAACACATTTTAATGATGGAAATCAAAACTTGGTCAAATTCTAAGAATGCCTGAATACTGTAGGGGTCAACCTCCTATTTACCCATAACAAGAACATGAAAGATGCATCACACAATCAGTAGATAAGATTAAATGCAAGAAACTTTCCAGAAAATGTCAGTGCTGTTTATCCTGGAATTAGTAGCCCAAAAATAATATTACTCATGTGGAATTTTGCATAAATTCACATCCTGTTTAAAAAAAAAAATAGAAAAGTGGGTCAGTGTGAGAGTGTATTACTGCATGCTATTCCCATATGCTGCCATACAGTAAAAGCTGCTGTGATCACTGCATCAGAATTGACCTTACATTAAAAAGAAAAGCACACCAACATATGAAAACGCACACAAACACAAGAAAAAGAGCTGACTGATTGTCAACAAACACCAAACCCTATCCTACGGGACCTGATTGTCTGAGCTTCAGCTCCGAAACACTTAACAAACACGCAGCATCCTCAAAAGTCTCAACTCACTCAACAGTGACCGGGGAGGTTCGGAGGCCTTGTCCCCAAAGATCACAGCTGACAAAATCACTGACTAAAGCCTGTGTTGCCTCAGAGTGGAGAGTTTGGTGGATTTTGTTTGACTCTCCACTTGCCTTTGCAAAAGTTACAATTACACTTGATTGATGGAAACAGACCCGACCTAAATTTCCATAAAATCATTACCTTGTCACCACAGCAGCCAATTATAACTTGGTTGGGAAAAATTTCTTATCCAATTTATCCATGACAGGATTGAACTGATGGATAAAATAGGAAAGAAGACTGGCAGTCCTCAGTGTTAACCCCAGAAAACAATTCACAGATGTAACACCTTGAGTATTATGATGCACACGACATGGTAGAAAAAATGTATGTGCAAATGTGGATATATTGTCGTTTGGCCAATGAATGAAGAGCAGAGATAGAAGGGGAGATAAGGGAGGGAGGAAGAGAGTAAGGCAACATGAAAGTTGAGTGAAGGTGGTTTATGCTATGGTGTATAAAACTGCCCAAAATGTGAAATATTTCAAGTATGTTTCAATAGGGAAATCTATTGGTGGATTGTACTTAAAGTAGACATCAAACTAGATTAACAACACACACACACCCATACACACACACATTGATATAAAAATGGCCATTCTTCTTCACAACCTCGTTGGCTGAAATATCAAACTGAAAAGGTGAGAGTGGTCGAGGTGAGAGTGTTAAGAGAGGAAGGGTAAAGGGGACAGTTCAGGGTTTTGGGGGAAGAGGGGGTTTGGAGGGGGGGGAAGGGGTGTACTTACGTTGCAGTTTGAGGACTGGTTTAGATTGGATGCAGATCCGTCAGTCCACTCTGCAGTGTCAGTACTGCTGGACTGTCTGCTGCGCTCATACTCCTTCAGCTACGTGGAGAACAAGAGTTTAGAGAGGCAGAGGAACAGGGCAGGGCCACCCACTCTCACCCAGCATGCTACATCTCTCTGGACGGATAGACATCAACAGTGTGCATTCACAGGGCATGTATACAGACAGACAGGCACACAGACAGAAGGACTCAACCAGTGATGTAGTGGTAAATAAAAAAAGTACTGTAGCCTAAGGTTGGTCAAAGACGTCCATTACAAATTACACATTAAGAAGCGTTGGGTTTTTAATTCCCTATTCTCCTAATAAGTAAATTGCTTTCTTTTACATGTGGTATGACTTTTTGTCATGAAGATTTATGTCTGCCTTTCCAAGAAGACATAAATCTGGATAAACTGGATAAATCTTTACTCAGATGCAGATTGAATTTCTATAACATTTGTAGTCCACTACATCCCTGGACACATACTATATACCACTGTATTGACAATAGCAGAAACCAATGTGATGCTATTGGTCAGTGATGCACAGAACACACTATGTAAAGACACACAAGCACAACGACAGGTCGAAACAACTATCCACAAAGGCTGATAATTGATTTGTCTGAGTGTCAATCATTTAAGAGAGAAGCTGAGATCAGGCAATAGAAAATTAAAGTTTTTGAAAAAAAAAAGAAAAGAATAGGAGGATAATTAACATCTGCCTGGTGGAGAGCAATCCAGCACTCAAATGCTGCTGGAGAGTCATGCCACCCATAAGCAAGGAATTATAAAAGTTGACTGACAGGAAGGAAGGAGAGAAGATAAAAAAAAAGAAGAAGTAAGGCAAATAGAGAAAAAAGAACGAACAATCAACAGAAACTGATTGAAAATCAGATCAAAAAGCAAGAAGTTGAAAGGAAAGCCAAATGTATATCCACCATATCCACCTAGAGAGAAAAACCACAATGCACCGAAGAAACCCCCCAACAGATGGGGCTATTGAGTTACCATGACCATCACCCTGCAATTATGAACTGAGCAACACACCCACACTCACTCCAAGAGATCACACCCTAAAAATCCCCAGACTCCTGAACCTGCAGAAGCATCAATGATCCAGAGTTTATGTTTGTGTGTGTATAAAGAGGACAATGCAAGATTAAAATGTGGGGCCTCGTAGTGGTTAGTAAGAGTGAGTCGTTTTAGTAAGCCAGAGCTGTGGTGGGAGTATGGAGCACAAGGGGGACAAGGCTAATCCAGGATGAAGTGAAGGGATCTGGGGTTTCAAGGGAGGCTAAAAACCGGCAGTCCTAAGGGGTGGGGGTAGGGGGGATTGGGTGGGAACAGGAAATGGGATTCAAGAAATGAGACAGGAAGTCAATGGAGGTTCCTACCCGAGCGAGAGCTTCTTCTACAGTGATCATCTTCTCTTTCACCATCATCATCAGCTGGATTCGCTCCTCATCACTCATGGTGATCTCACTGGCCACGTAGCCAATGTCCTCTCCTGAAAGGGGCAAAGGGCAAAAAAGCTCAAGGTCAAACGTGTTGCAAGAACTCTGCAGCACATTGCATCTTTAAAAAAAAAAAAAAAAAAAAGTGCCACACAAACCTTTGGATGTCTGTCGCATGACAGGTTTGTGCTGAGACTTGCGGAAGTTCTGCCAGAAAGATTTGTTCTTCTTCTTATTGTCCCATTTACCTAAAGGAGGGCAGGTTCAGTCACATAGGGTTAGCATATACCTGATACACAACTTAACTCAATATTCCAATTATATTAAAAACATGTAAAAGATATTGTTTCTGGATACTCTCAGCAGACTACGTTTATTCAGTAAATGCATGTGGATAAGACCATCCTTTCAATTCTTGCAACAATAAAGAATCAGCTTTACACAAAAATGCCTGTCTGGCTATTGCTATCTTTCAATCTCATCACAAGGATTGTTAAAGTAAATATATTAAGTCAGCATAGAAGACATGTCTTTCAAAGACATGAAAATGCCTTTCATATTACCTCCAGATCCATCTTCAGAGCTGGATTTGTGCAGGGGCATTCTAGAGAAAATGAGCAAAGAAAGAAAGCATCAACATTAGAAAAATGCAAACCTCCATTCCTGTTTACACATAAACAACATGCCTCAGTCTCTGTCAAAGGCAGCATTTCAAAGTATATATGCTGTATGAAGTACATTTTTGGCAAGGGGGTGAGGGGCTGCAATTCTGTCTGTTCACCACTTGGGGTCAGTGGTGGTACTTAAGTGATAGTGAACCAGGCTCCTGAGGCTTGAGAGGGAGAAGCAGAGGAGGAGAGGAGAGGAGAGGAGAAAGGTAATTGGAACAACTTAAAAAGTGCCAAATAAAGGAGAAGGTCAAATGCAAAAGGCAGAGAGAGGGCAACCAAGTGAAAGTGAAGAAAACAGGGTAAAGAGGGAAAGTATGGAATAGAGGAAAAGAAGAACAGAAGGAGAGAGGGGAGGAGGAGGAGGAGGAGGAGGAGGATAAACCACAGGGCAGACTCAGCCTGTTTGTGTTTCCACTTCCCTCCACAGGATAGACAGTCACGAGGAAGACAGAGGGAAGATTGGGAGAAGAGGGAGAGAGGGCATATGAGAGGGAGAGATGGAAAATAACAGAGTAAAAAAAAAAATCCTGACATATCTATAAACCTTCCAAAATAGCCAGAACTAAAGGGGAGAAAATAACAACTCAAAGGCTCCTTGTGACACATGAATTGCCCTCAGCTTCCAATCAAAAAGTCATGTATGAGCAGCCTCATCCTATTTTCTATGTCGGCTATGTTAGGCCAGAGCCTGTCTCTCCCTTGTTCTGAAGGAGATGAGAAACCACATCAATGACAATCTATTTCTGTCTTTTTATATATAAAAACACAAGGGAAGGGGGATGAGCTTCAGCTGTTCATGTTCAAAGATGCTAGTGAAGACCTCACAGAAAAAGAGACTTTGTTTTCAGATTTGGCTGAGTAAAAGGGTGAAGAGGAAGTGAACCTTCAGGACGAATCACGTCTCTAGATAACCCCCTACAGGTGTGTGTGTGTGTGTGTGTGTGTGTGTAGGAGTGACAGTGTGAGGTGGTGGCTGCATGCTGCAAATACTCCTCATCCTTTCCATTAGCTGAGAAAAAAGGAATAAATCATAGGGGGGGGGGGGGGGCAAAGGAGAGATAAGAGCTACAAAGTTGAGACCCTATGAGACTTATTAAGAAAATCTCTCTGCTAAAAGGCATTACTGTCTTTTACTGTCTCTCACTGGCAAAGATTCACACACCCACACACTCTTAACATTTGAGCCTGTCACACATGGACATACAGCTGTTGAGACATGCACTGAGACAGGTGGCTGTCAGTGAAGCAATGGTAAAGTGCGTGATAGGATCAAAACTGGATGAACAGGTCACTTCTCTCTCTCTAGTGGCTGAATGTGTTTGTGTGTGTGTGTGTGTGTGTATACAGTATGTGTGCATGTGTGTACATATGTTGTTCAGACATGGTAGCCCTCTCTTGGTGCAATGGGAAATCTTCACGTGGCTTAAGCCTGGCTGCCATGGCAACATAATGAGATGCTAATTGAATGGAGGCCTGTATGGTTTGCTCCTCTGCTCATCCCCCTCTCAGATAGGCTAGGGCCAAAGCTAATGCTAATAGAACTCACTCAATAGAAGCTTTTCTGTGGCAGTGCTGCCCCCCTCCTCCATGCTCTATAAATTAACCTCCCCGTGCGGTGAGCACATGCGTGCACTCGCACACATCCGCGCGCTCACACACTTTAAAAGAGCCTGAATGTCTTTCAAAGAATGTGTCAGTCCAGGCATTGTGTGGCTAGGCAACTTAATTGGTTTAACCTTAAATCTTTGGCATGCCTTTCTATTTCAATTCTGCTCTTTGCATTGAGCAGGGGACATTTAACTGCTTTTTATCTCATCGGCATAAGAAGCTAACTTTTTAATTTAGGTGTAATATAAAATAGAGGATCTCAACTTTGGCTGAACCTATGTAGGATAGGTAAAAGCTGCTTTTCATGAAACATCTGCATTATGAAAAATACAACGCTAAAAGTGTTAATGCATCTAGACTGAAACAAAACTTGGATAATACATTGAAGCTATGTGTGAATTGCAATGTTTATTCAGTCAAAATGATATGTCTGACAGTGTTTTTCCTGCCTGGGTCATTTTCAAAATGATCACCTGTGAGTGAGGTTCCACCTCTGTGTGTTATAGCTATGGGTGTGTTTAAAATATATGTTACAACTGCTAAGTATGCAAATGCAAATGTATGAAACAGTAGTGAGCCAGTGGCTAGTCAACCTCAGGAAAAGAAAGGATGAGTGAATAACCTTTAATTGTGTAGGCAGCTATCATATGATACAGTATGAATCACAGGTCTAGGAAGATGATGAAGTGGTACATGGCCAGATTTGGACAAACAGCTGCGTGTCTCCATTTTTGCTTCCCATCGGCAGTTTTTACTACACTCAGCACAAATCACATACAACGTAATGTAGAGTGTATGGTGACAGTGTGGGATTTTTTGGGGTTTTTTTTTTACAAGCCTGGCCACCTGGAATGAGGTGATCTCCGGTGTTCTAATAGAGACAATGAAAAGCAGCAACCCTGTGTGACAGTGGCAGTGTCTGCAGGAAGAACAGAGGGATGACCTCTTTAGGGGTCATGAAAGAGGTCAGAGGTAAAATGGAAGGGGAAGACACTGATCATATGGCAGGAAAATAGAAATAAAACACACACAACTGAACATCTGCACATGCCTTTGTATGCCTTTTATGGGTATGCGTGATTATTTTCCTGACGTACACGCGCTGTCTACTATGTGTTCCACTCTCAGCAGCAAGTAACAGTTCCATGAGGGCTGCAACACTTGGTCCAAGTGGTAAACATGCTGGTAAGGTAGTTTAGTTTTCCAACACAATACCGTTTTCCTAAACAGACTCTTCACATGGCACGGCTTACATTTTCATCTGCTTATTAGTTGTGTAAGCTGGGCTTCCAGAAGCACGGCCGCCTCGAAATGTATTCTCTCACAAACCCTGTAAGAGCCAGTAATCAACCATTTGTATTTTGTGTTTGTGCACATGTATGCTTTCATCAAGATCCATTTTACCTCTGTTGTTAACCTCACTGATAAGCCTGCTGCCCCCTCTCTGCAACAATACCCACCAATCAATCACCTTCCAAAACAGGAAGTCCCCAGCTTAAACCCTCCAGCCTACTGAGAGCGCTCTGTCATCACCGCTCTTGCATACCAGGAATTATAGAAGCTGTGCCCACCTCCTGCCAACAAAGTGACAAGGAGGCACACATACGGAGGCGGTGGCACAGCGCAAGATGAAGTCTGGGTAATCTCCTCTGGGTGCTATTGTCCTGCATAGAGGTGATGATGGGGGTATCCGTGTCTGTGCGTGCATGCCTCCTATGAGGCTGTGGGGATAGTTTTTGAGAAATGAAGGGGGCTTGTCTATCAGTCTGCCTGCACATGATAAATCACTCTACCTGAAACCCATTCACCACAGTGGAAAGTGGACAATAGGAAATGTAATGGAGAACAGAGCTGGGTTGAATGAGAGGAGACGGGCTAGCTGTGAAAGATGGATTACAAAAATAAAGGTTTCTATGGTCACTGGGAGGAGGGGGGGGATTTTGTCCTCGAGCGAAAAACCTTTATAAATGAGGTTAATTAGATAAAAGAGATATTAAGCTCCTCATATCTACCTTTCACACCAGAAATGGAGATTAGGGCTTCATAACAGGAGAAGAAAGAGTAGAAGTGACAGAGGTGAAGACAGGTGAATGCAGATCTGCTCTATTAAAGATTAACTGAAAGACAAAAGCTGATACCAAGTCTGAACGTTTCTGAGAGAGAGGAGATGTGAGGAAAAACAGCATGTGAAGCACAAGACATAGAAGGAAACCAGACTGACAGGAAGAAGAGAGCGAATAGTACAGTTAGGGGCTTTTACTGGGCCTCTCTCTTGAACAGCAGAGAGACGTCATTCGAAATTTGGCATCTGGTTCCCATCATCCTCAGCATTTGTCTGTGTAACATATACAGCCATGGGAGAAGAGATCATGTCTGTGGTATGTGCTTCCTCTGCTGCACGTGGTTGTCACGTGAACATGACAATTCCACTGGGGGTCACACAGGGGTGATGGTCAGAAGCATATTTTTTTTTTTTTTTTTTTTAAAGAAATATAGAAATGAAGGCGAAATTTCTCAATCAAACTAAGGTTTATTTAGCCTTTAGCCCTGACAGACTCATCATTGGGACTTGACCGATTTCTATCTACTCTTCTTCCCCATATCTTTACGCTTCACATTTACTTCCACTTGTGTGTGAAGGAAGTGAATTCGATGCAGTTTGACAGCAGATAATTTGCTGACCAATTCAGATGGCTTCGAATGCGTGTAACGGTGATCTCATACATGGTGAGTCGTGGTAGAGGAATTTCATCCAAACAAAATACAGCGCTATGCAGCAACAAACGCACTTTGTGTTACAGGAACCAGTGAAAAAGGAACCCCACCCATGCCCGCTTCTACTCCGCTCTTTCGTTCATCCTCCTTTTGCTGTAATCATATGGCCATCACCCTCTCGGTCTCCCCCTCTCCCCTGCTGGACACAAAGGCAGGAAGGAAGCAAGGCCAGCCAGAAAAGAGAGAATGGCTGCTGGACTGAGCAGGTCAGCCGGAGGAAGCAAGTCAGTGGTTTTCCTTTAACCACAGCAGGGATGTGACCAAGGGAGCTTAGGACACCCAACTATGCGTCATGCGTTGTGTGATGTCTAAGAATGTAGAGGATTGATTTCCTAATAAGTGTGTAATGTTTTATTAATCAAGGTTGATTTTATCATCACAACTGTTGTGATGTTTGAGCAAAAATGAGAGAGAAAAGAGAGAAAACGTAGGTGCATAATTGAACAGAGAAGAGGGAATAATTGAGTTGGCTTGTTTGTATTTGATTACACTAAATACATAAATTAATCTGACATTCTCTTGATATAATTCTTTCAAAATTCAATCAAAATTCCTTCTTATACTGTTGAAATATTACAATGTAATACCGAAAAAGGTTCGTGTCTGTCTGCTTACCTCAGTAAATCAATATTTTCATGTACATCTACATCTACGAAACTACCTGCTCTCTCACATACCACCACACTCATCCATGAAGTCAGAGTTTTCCCCCCCTGGGCAAGGTCAGTGACCTTTTGTACAAGCCATCACATAGGAGATCTATCAGTCACATGAGCATCTGGAGGTGCATGTATTTCCATTTGCTTCACTCCCATCTTTAGCTGTGAACATGCAGAGAGGCTAAGTGTGATCCATGATTTTGTGTGCACGCATGTACGGTTTGATGCTCTCCAGACGCAGGCTGCGCCGCACATTGTTTTGACATGCAACAGACACACATATCCGTCTAAGCGTTTTTCATGGTTCTATACTGGCTCCGGTCACATGTTACAGTAATGAACTTGGGGAGGAAAAAAAAAAAAAAACTTACTTTCTGTCTGTTTCTGGAGTGGACACTTCACTGCTGAAGCCTAATGACTCCTGAGGACAAGGGCAAAGAGACAGGTGTCAGATTCAGTCAAAGCTTGTGTAAAATTGGCACAGTGAAGTTACTTTGCAGTTCAAAATGTTTTGTGCGCATCGTGTCTCTTCATACCTGGATCTCAGTACGGAGCTGTAGAGAGGTGCTGCTTGGGTCCTGTTTCTCCTGAGAGAGAAAAAAATAAGGTCAATGTCAGAGAACACACAAAATTGAGAGAAATCGAAAGGTAAAACAGGTTCTGTATATGGAGAAAAAAGGTCAGTTGATTTCAGAAACAGTGGATGAGATGTGTTGTTAATGCCCTCATGTGGGAAAGACATTCTTCAGTCAGGTTCAAGTAGACACACCTGCATATCAGTGAAAACAAATACAAGCACGTGTGTGCACACCACTGATCCACCCATACATAGCTCAACAAGTCAAATCTCGCCAAAGGTAACAAAACCAGCAATACCTGTTTTAATAGCTTTCAATACTATTAGGCAGAGGTGGTGTAGCCTACTGGAGTCTTGGCTTTCTAAGCAGAACAAGAATTGATAAAAGTACCTACGTAAGTAGCTCCATAAATTCCACAGTGTGATTACAGTGACGTTAGTGTACTCCTCCCTCATCACAAGAAAACATCTACTGGTTTGTCTCAAATGTTTTAGAACATAGCATACTATATTTGGCTGGCTGAAATGGCAGCAAACAAGGACAAACTATATGGAAAAGAGTAATCCAGGCTGGGCAAAGCTTTGGCCATGAATTAAAGGAACTTAAATAAAAGGAATTTTTTAACTGTGGAAAACAGCACGATTTGTGACCTCTTTTCACATCCAGAATGTTGCTGAGCCTCTCCAAGCCACACTCTCGGTCAGGCCTGTGGATGTCCTCATCACGGCATATCCAGATATAGATGTGCCTCAGCCCAAATACTTCTACAGGCGGACATGTGCACTACACACTTCACAACAAGTCTGCAACTTAGATTTCAACCTGCAGTATGTGATTATTTAAAGCCAGTACACAGCCTCAAGGCATTGGTTGACTACATAGTTCCTTGGTTGTGCGTTCTTGTGTGCTTTGAACTCTCATGGAGGAGATTACCTAACTCCCCTAACACTCACTTGCCCAGTGCTACCACAATCTTGTACTCTGGGATGCTAATCACCACTGAAACAGATGGGGTTAGTGCTTTGCTCTGGGGTAGTGACCAGATTTTCAGATGGACCATGAATTCACAGGCCTGCACTTTTAACCTTAGGGTTACCATTGCCTTGGCATTCTTAAATGTGCATTGGTCATTTTCTTACGCATTGCACAAGGATGTTATCCTCCATGTGCCTTTAATTCTTTTGACATGAGCTAGAGGGTAAGCGAGGATAACCAAATCCCTGTTACTCACTCCAGTTATACTAAGCTACTATAAGGAGGCAAAATAAAAAAAAATATTATATTATATTATATTATGACAGTAATGCATACATGTGGCAAGTTTGAGATGTATGCAGTATGCAGACAATATGGAAATGAGTCCGTCAACAGAATGCTAAAGTTGAAGTTATATTTAAAGTAGCTATTTGTGGTGATGTCTTTGTTTTTATATATTTTGGGCCATTTTAGAGGAAGTGTGAGCATCATGGTATTGTTGACATTCGTTGGTTTTCCATGAGAAGTTCCCATTTCTACTTTCTATCTGACTCTTAATATATTACATTGGCCAGATTTACAGGAAACCGCTCATAATGCAGACACTGATGTTGTAATTTCTATTGTGGTACATAGTGGATGTTAATAACACAAACTCAATGAATATCTATATGATACACAATGATATACAATATGATATGATCTAAAATGATTATCTTGTACAGTTAGTACATGGATTTAAATTCTTCTCTCGGCATGGCAGTTGTGGTGGATTTTAACTGGTAATCCTACAGGAGGATCAGTATATTTGGATAAAAGAATTGACATCAGCCATGTCAGGATGGCAAAAATGATCTCAGGAAGCAGGTTGAGGGCTGTTAGGGGACTAGCTTCCTAAAACCATTAAATGGTATATGCTGTTGCCACAAAGAAAAGACAAATGAAATCTGGAGTTTCCCCAAATGGAGAGCGGGAATAGAAAACAAGTTATTATGGGCATCATCTTCAGTAAAAGGAAGCTGAATCTAGATTGCGTCCTACACTTGGTCTGTCATACTTCCTAATCAGAGTGCCCTTTCGTTCGACCTTTTTTTCCTTCTTTGACTGAGCTTTGGGCAATGCAGACCTAACTTTTCACACCCTAACCCACTAAGCATGAGTAAGTGAATGGCTAATACACAAAGGACTTAGTCAGAAGTGACATAACCTCTTTTAAGAGCCCTCTAAGAGCCTGTAGCCACTGGGTCATATGAGCAGAGGACCTAAAGTGCTGAGGCGGCTAAAAGCTTCAAAATTAGCCTGAAGCCTATACTTATCGCAACAGTAATCAACTAAAGGCAAACTGTAAAGATATTAGCGAGTCTGGCTGGCTTTATCTTTAACTCTAATTTTAATATTACAAGTCATCCTGGCCCATTAGTCTGTTTATCTATTTGCCTGTTACAGTGATCAAGCAGGAGAGTCACGAGTCCAGACATTTTTCTGGAATGTAAATCAAGAACCCCCAGAAGAAGAGCCCCAAAACAATTTGTCCATCCCAGGGAATATGGTGATTCCCATAAGTCAGAGAGCAGGTACCTGTCTAAGGTCATAAAAACTCCATCTACCAGACCTGCAGTACAGGATGCGGTCTCATTACACTGCCAGGCTGTGCATAGGGAAAAATCTGGGATGGGGCTGTATGACTTTCACTCAAAGAGGCAGAGCTTATGTGAGACAAAGAAACAACACATCTATCCATTAAACAATCAAAGCTTTGGCAGCCAGCTCCGTTTAAACAACTGAGGTGCACAGAATAATGTGGGTGTACTCAGAAAAACCCACATAAAGAAGGAGAGGCACCATTAATAAGGTGTGTGCTCACATGCACACGCACAACCACGAATACTTTCTCAAAAGGTAGCGGCGGATTGCTTTTGCTATCAGATTCTCTTTGATGGCTTCTCATGTCTGCAGTGACAGGAGAGATATGCTAGTCTCGCCGATGGATAACTATGGGCACCCTGCCCACTGGTTGTAAAATTTATTTTAAAACGCAGTGTCAGCTCACTGCCTAGCAAACACGCCACACATGGGGACACACAAAGAATACAAAACCTGACACAGACCCTGATATAGCCGCATACATGTCACCATAGACATAAATGTAGACCAGATACTCAAGCCAAGGACTACCTACACATACACACACAACTCGCCTCCACTTCCACAGATAGAGCTCCTAAGGGACAGAGACACAAAGCGGCTCTCTGTTCCTCCTACTCCTCCTCAGCTCCTCTTATTCTCTGTCTGTGCATGCCATCTCTGACATGGAAGGAGGGGGTGAGAGGGTGAAAAGATGAGGAAAAGATCAGTGAAAAACAAACAAACCCTACATCCCATTTGCCTTGCACTGCAGATCTGTGAGAATGAATTTGTCAGCTTCCCATGGTGAACTTGGGTTTCTCTAAGACCTGTACGTCGCTCATGGAGAAGCGAAAGTGGATGGTGAAGAACTTGCCAGCGTAGCTGACACAGTTTTTGAAAGAGAATATCAAATCAATGCTTTTTTTTGAAGGGGGTTGTCTATATGTGTGTGTGTGTGTGAGGCTTAGATCTCACAACACACTCCCAGAGGGGGCATGCTATCCTTTACATGAACTTACCAGCATCAGCTTGAGATACTGACCTACTTACCCCGAACTGGCACGTTTGCGTGTGAATGTGTTTTCCCTCCAGATGTCCACGAGGTTGTTTGTGTGTGTATGTGCATGCAAGTGTGATGTGAACGCAAAACTCTGATTGCCAAAGCGTGACTGAATTCAATTAAATAAAAGAGAAGGACGGCAGAGGGGAAGCATACAAGGGTGAGCTTCAGCTAATGAGGATCACGATGTCTGCCGACCTGGCATCTGAAACGACTAAACTACAACACAAACACACACAGAGAAGCATCAAAAGCTCCTGTAAAGTGACCGTAATTCCAAGTGCAGCATTGCTTTCCATCATTAAGCAGGAAATACAGTTAAATTCTGCTTCGCTGCTGCAGGAACATAATGTTAATGAGAGGGAAAGGACACAAATACAGTACAGACGAGCGTTAAATAGCTGCAGTGTAGTCATAACATTACTGCAACACCCACCAAAGGCATGAGTTCCCAAAATGCAGTCAGTGGCAACCTCAGAGGCAAAAGTAGGCAAATATGTGGCAACACTAGAGAAACCAGGTGGCTTAGTGGAAATATGCCAACTGGCATGGTTGGGTGAATCTGGGTGGGCAAGTTTGAGGTTGCTAGGTAAGACTGCGCTTATGGAGGGACAGACACCAATTGGAAAACATGGTGCAAGATCAAAAAGACGTTAGCTGTGGGACCAGTATGGCCCGATACGAGCCTGCAGAACCGGCTCATAGGAAGATCAACACACACGTGCTTGTGGTTGCACAAAAACACACAATCATGCAATGCCATTTTACGTCTCGCACACAAAAGCAGGAAACATGTTTTTCAGTGGGCAGTATAGACCAGAGTCTGCCATGCCACCTCTGAGCTGCTGCAAGAAACAGAAAACCATCAGCACACTCAGTAACACCTCTATCCACATCCTTTCCAGAGGGCTTGAAAGAGTGTGTATTTGTGTGTGTGTGTGTGTGTGTTTGTGAATATCCATACTTGCAGCACAGGCCTACGTGCGTCGACTGTGTGAAGCATTCCTAAGCCTTGTGGATCATCATTGTTTTGGTATTTCAAGACAAATTCCAGAGTTATTACAAATTCCAATGACAGAGTCAGGATCCCAGTCCTGACTAATAAATCATACAATAAAAATTATAAATACACCACTTGCTTTCCACAAGGGTTATGCCAATAATGGAGCCACGCCAACATCACTTGAAAGCAATCTTATAGCAACAACGGCCGCTGTTTGAGCACGTTGACTTGCTAAGTTTCTAAGCAAAAGACAGAAAGTAGAAAGTACAAATAAGCAACAGAATTCATGAAAGAGTTTGTCTTTCTTCTACTCTGTAGTTTTAACCCTGCTGAACTGACCCACTTTGACGAACAACTTCATGCAGGCATTAGCCCATTTACCACACTGTTCCTCACCTCATGGCAAAACAAAACACGAGTCTGTACTTGAGTCTTGACCCCCAACTGTGCTACTCAGTTAGAAAACCATTGCTGAGCATTCCTGAGGCTAGCAGATAAATCTGACACCAGCTGTGGTGTTTTTGTGTCAAAAGTGTTTCAATTATGATTTCCACACTGTTAACAACAACTGAAGGATTTTGGCCAAAGCATCAAAGGACTTAATCTTCTCAGTTCATCTTTGTTTATCCATGACTTCAAAATTATCAAAGAATCTGTTGCAAAGTCTCATTATGGTTTACAGCATGTAGAAATGTGTTTAAGGTTCTCCACAACCACAAATTCCCCAAAAAAACAACTTGATTTTTATTTGATGTACTTCATTTGTTCTATCACTGTGGTTCGAGAGAGAGACTAATAATCTCGCTTGATGTTTTCCGCTATTGGCTATACTCGAATATTCACCCCACCAACCAGTCTGTGCACGCCTCCTGTAGCTTTTATGTCCATGTTTTGGCATGTTTTATATTTCAGTAGCAACTACAGTCATTCTGAACGAATGTACCACTGTGGATGTTTACAGATAAAATCTGCTATTTTTGGTGTTGGACGTAACACAATCATGGCCTTTAATTTTATAGATTTCTTTATAGATCAAATTTGAAAACTTTTTCACTTCCTAAAATTAGTAAAGGTAAAGACCTGATCCACCTATCTTGACTTTTGGGGTTTCATTTCTGGAAAGACTGACATGAATCACAGGCTGGACAAAAGGTCGACAATATTGCCTCTTTTGATCAGTAAGACATTTCTACATATAATCTGAAATGAATCTGTTCTCTTACCCTTTACTTTCACCCTTTGGCCTGTCGATTCACTGACCTGTCACTTGGAAACAACACATTTTGTTTAAGTTGCTGAACTACGTTTCAGTATTTCCTGTCACTTCCAGCAATAAGCCTTATGTATCACCAAATCAGCAAGCCAGTGAGAGCCATCCAAACTCTCATTGTCTATAGGAGGGCTGGAAAATGGTGCATGGTAGCGTTAATCCATAGGTCACATTCCCAAAGGGGATGTTTATTTACCCCTTTGTGTCCCTGCTACTCATAAAGCTAACATGAAGATGTGGAGGAACAACTCAGTGGAGGCCAGGCAGGAAGTGGGTACATCGATAGTCATCTCTGAAAGAGCCTCTATCATCAGCTCCTAATAGGGAGAGAACCTTGTTTTACCACAACAGAGACAGCAATCACTTTGTTAATTGAGAGGCCCCTCAAGGGCTGGCAGACGTGTTGTGCAAAGAAAAGCAAACACAAGTACAATGTTAAGTTCCACACATTTTTGCAAAAATGTTAGTGTTGCATGAGCATTTCCCAAAATGAAAGAAGGCGAAAGAAACCAAATGGTTCCCATCAAAAAAAGATTAGTAGACTGGCCTGTGAATCAACTTGAAGATGTTTTGGAGAACAGAAACTTGAATAAGAGGGCTTCTTCTTTCTCTTTGGTGTGACCATACTGATCACAGCTGGGGCTTTCTTGTGGGAATTTTCCAGAAGTAAATAGCCAAATGTGATGTCAGAAGACAAGGTTAATGTATGAAGACTTTGAATCAGACAGTAATCATCAGGCATGTCTTGATCAATGTTTTTTTTTGTACCCAATCCAGGAAGATCGTTTTACTAGAGAAGACATATCATTCTGTTAGAGTTGTTTGAACTACAGAAACAGTCCACTCAGGATTGTGCAGTAGTATTAAAAAGTTGAGTTTATTGCCTTGCAAATGATTTTTGGTTGTGTACAGATACTAGCTTGCAGAGAGTACATAAACCCAACAATAGCCAAGTGCATCATCAAGTTACTTATGGAATTGACATTAATTTGCAATGGCTGATGTGACTTGTGATTAGCAGAGTTTGTCAGTTTAACTGGATAAAGATGACTGAAAATCAGAAGCTGTTGCTGGGGTGTTTTGCACACTTACAATATGCCCACATCAGCCCAGATATCGATCCTCAGGATTGGCACAGGACATCTCTAACCCTAACCCATCATACTTTAACCTCAGGCTCCTCGCTTATCAATGTCCAGTTCTCTTAACCCTAACCCTTAACCTCTGCCTCCTCTTATAGTCTAAGACCAGGAAAGGCCTCAGCTAAGGTGACCCTTGCCCCATAAGTCCCATGCCTACTGACCAGAGATGTTCTGGAGTTACCCTGAAGTCCCAAAAAGTTACACTAGGAAAGATGTAAGAGAATTCAAGTTAGCAGTCAAAAATAGAAAAGAACTGACCTATACATTTGGTGTAGAGACAATGAGAAACACAATGACCGGAGAGGGAGTGGGTATGGTGACTTGACTGCTGTACCCTTTACAAGTAACAGGTCTTTCCCTAAAGGCCACGTCCCTCAGGAGTGCCACTTGCTAAATGTCTCCCCATTAATGTCGCTCTTGGACATTGTGACCTTCTTTAACTGTCTGCTATTGGTCCTAAGGGAGAGGGCTACATGACTTTGGCTTGCAGCCACTGGTTTCTGGACACACTTCACAATAGTCATTTGCTCCTCTCTCTCTGACTGCGCGTCTGTTTCTCTTTCTGCGCTTATTCTCAGTTCATCTAAGTCTCATGTGCCTGTCTCCTCTTGTGTATTACTGTCACAATGTATTTCACTTTTTTGCTCTAGTTCTACTGCCCAACAGCCTTTGAGACCATGAAGGGGTCAAGCCCAGTGGAAAAATGAAGCTGAAAAGAAAGCTGGCCATCAATAATCTTTAGCAATATTATACTGAAATAATATTGCCTAAGAAGAGAAATTTTGCCTGAACCTATTCTTACCCTTGGTAGTTTGGTAGAGAAAAGGCTGCTCTAGACTTAAATATTCCCAATATTTCATTTTAGAGAAGGACTGCACTGAAATGCAAGGCAAAGTTCAATCCATACTGCGTAGGTTGATCCTGGGTTTTTGAGAGCTCTCAATAAGGTGTTGTCTGACCCATATTCCTTCCTTTATGTTTTTTCTCCTCTTCTCCTATATTTTGCTGCCAAACTTTGCAGAGTGGTGGGACAGCTGCAGGCTCTCACATTCTCCACTCCTCCTCTTCATTCCCCTCCTCCTCCTCCCTTCATCTTCTTCTGTTCACATCCTTATCCTCCTCCTGTGCTGGGCTCCAGGCTCATGGCCCAGTCAGCTCTTTCTCTCTCTTCTCCTACAGGCAACAAAAATCTGAACTGATTGCTTCCTCTTCCCCCAACTTATCTCCTCAGGATGAAACCTTCCCAAACTATAAAATGTCCAGAGTTAATTCATATTATTGTGAGGCTCACATGATGGAAAATGATAGATCAAAATCTATGCCCACACAGAGAGAACACTTAACCTATGATCAGATGCAAAACATATCCACGCATCCACTGCTTTGATTTTACGCTTTCCAACCCCTCTCCTAGAAGCTGTGAGAACAGGATGTCTGCCTGCAGTCATTAAAAAGAAGAGTACAATAAATCAGCTATCCACCAAGCTGTACCTGTCAACCCAACCAAAACCACATGTGTGCCTTCAAAAAGAAGAGGCCTATTAAACAGGAAAATCAGTAATGGCATATGAAAATATATGATCAGAGACAATTTGGATGGGGCCTAAAATAAGAAAAGCTGTCAGTGTGAGTAAATTCTGTGGATGTAGAACTAAATCATTATTTCGTCAGGCAGCCACTACTGGTGATAGTTAAATGACTGTTATTGTATTTAAGTTGGATATTTTACTTTCAAGCATATATATGCTGTAGAGTAGCAGCTTTAGGAAGAAAAACACAACAAAGTGTTTATTTTTTATTATTTGCTTTAGAAATTGATTACCAAATGGTATTCTCTCGGGGTTCAAACCAATTCCTCTCACCATGAATTGAGTCATAAGGAAATTATGAAGTTAGCATAACATTAAAAACTTAATTTGTATGTGTGGACCCACTGGGTAGTGTGCTACACAGAGCTAGGTCCTCTGTGGCAGCACCAGCAGCATTCCTTCATACATTTGCTTGCAGCTTGGCAACCAAAGGGGTGCCCCACTACCCTACATCCTTGTGAAAAGGATGTCCAAACTCCCCTATAGACCTCCAGAACACCACCGCATTCACATACAGAGAGGCCGCACTGCCTTTGGGGAAAGTCCTAAGCCTCAGCACACATTTATGTTGGTTCCATTGCCATTTTTTCTTGCCTGTTTTTCTTGCTGGCTCTGATTTTGGAAAATTACACTGTGAAAAGCTATGAGACTACTCTATAAGGGGGATTTTTAGGGTCCTTATTAAGGGATTTGCAAAAAAAAATTATCATTTGTCCAAAGCAATTTAAAAGGCGTGCAAGCTGAGTTCAGAGCAAGAAATTTTGTGGCTGACAGCTGTTTTTGCTCAAACCCTGTTGCTATGCAAGTTTTTTTTTTGTTATGTGTGTGTAAAAGAGAGTTTGTGTGAGTGTGCATTTACCATGTCAAGCTCTTGGGACACACGTCTTTTGCGCAGCTCCTCCATGCGGTCACTGACGTCACTGAAGCAGGTGTTGTAGTACTCAGAGTACTCCTGGGCAAGGTCATCTATGTTGCCAAGAGAACCATCCTAGAGAGAGGAAGAGGGGGAATGGTTTAGCCAGTGGACTATAACATCCTGAGGAAGGAAAGTAGTCTGATAATCAAACTCTACAGAAAAAAGGGTTGTCATGGTAAAAAACTTAAATTTTGACAATTTGTCAAAATGAGTGAATCATATTTTTCACAAAAGACCTGAAACCAGCCGTCAGAAACAAAACAACATATTTCCACAATGTTCTGAGTTGAGAGGGTGAAATGAGGAAAAGGCTAAAGTTTCCACAGCAGAAGAAAAACTAAATCTGTTTCAGCTTCTGAAATCTGTGTTTACTTCATATTCATGTACCCTTTCTTTCAGTTTCTATCACTTAACAACATCCCACCAGTGCTTCTGGGAAAGGAACAGCCAAATCGAGTTAGTACACTGTATGACAATCACATCTTCTCCATTTACCCTAAGCACAGCTTTATAAAACCACCGTCACATACACTTATAATTAGTGGCTTATAAAAAGGTACCTACTAAACTCGTAAGCATACATTTTGGTAAACCTGGCATGGCTGGAGGATGGCATAGTAACAGAGACATAATCACTCACGCATAACCATTTCCGACACTGCCGCACAGATCTAATGAACTAGCTGAATATTTTGCTTGTTCTGCAGGAGATGGGGGAAAAATTGTGAATTTGTGCCTGATTTTGTTTGAGCATGTGCAGCTTCAACTACTGCGGTGAAAACTGAAAAAACACACAAGTACAGAGGAATATATTGTCCCCATTCAGTTATCTGCTCA
This sequence comes from Thunnus thynnus, assembly GCF_963924715.1. Taxonomy (NCBI): domain Eukaryota; kingdom Metazoa; phylum Chordata; class Actinopteri; order Scombriformes; family Scombridae; genus Thunnus; species Thunnus thynnus. The sequence goes on from NC_089534.1 coordinate 17,599,931, forward strand.
CGCGCTCCATACAAAACTGAAAAAAAACAACTAAAAATACCCCTCAATGAAAAGGTCTGTATAATTTGGACATTTACTCATTCTTATCAGGTCCCATTCAGTGAGCTTCTGTGGCAGACCAAGGTTTGTTCCTGGGTTTTGTGTTTGTCATATATCAAGGATGCCCTTTACCTCCTCAGACATTCACTGAAACTAAACACACTCTTCCGGCTAGCTGTAGTTTAGATCAGCGCAGTTCCTGTCTTTGTGTGGTAGACGTGTTTAGGATCGCAAAAGGAAGCCGTTCCACTAACAGTAAAGACCTTACCTAACAGAATACTGGCTATAATGTTGAAGGACTGGCTTTGGAGTTACTTTTGGAAATATTAACAGTGTTGTGACTTCAAAGCTGGGTTCTATGGACGCATGTCAAAGAATGGAAACAGAAGGGGCCTGTCTCATGAGGCAGGTTTATGAAGTTAGATGGGATCAGTTGCTTTCACATAAAAATTTGCAGGATGTCAAGCAACTTCTTTTGTACAATGTGGGAGAGAAGACTTGACTCCCATCTCTTGCCTTGGTAAAAATGTAGGCCATTCTGGCAGTGATGGCCAACTTCTGAATATTCATTAGTGTTGATCTAATCTGTGCCAGGCAGACAGCTAGCATTGAGTCACTGAGCAGGGTCCGAACAGTCTCCCTCAGTCTCTGTCTTTCTCAACCGGACTCCCTATCTGGGTGCCAGGCCACAAATGAATGGATCACTGTGAGTGTGAGTGAGAGTGCCACACACACACACACAGGGACATAGGGCCTTCTTCAGAGATGGGTGTCTAGTCGGAGAACATTAGCATGCACACACATACATGCAGGAGATTTCAAAAACACTGAACCAAAACAAACCGAGGAAGGCCAATAACACACAACTCGGCTCAGTGGAACGGGTTATGAAAGGGCAATTCCTGATTGTGAAAGGGTAATTCCTGATTGTGCATTGAGCACAACATCGCTAACAAGCACACATGTTCCCTCTCAAACGTCCAGTTTTTCTAGCTGTGATCTATCCTCCCACTCTCATTACTTGAGAAATCCTGTGCTGTCCAGACATATGGTTCGAGATGACAGAGATTCCCGGTGGGAACACTCCCCGAGCAGACACATGCTTTCTCTTTCATTCCTCACATTGACTGGAAGCACACTCTCATTACAAAACTCCAGAATGTTTTAATTACCAAAAGCATGCCAAGATTGTGCTGATCTATATATTACACTTAAAAGATAAGAGTAAATGCTCTCCTGTGATTACACCATCTAATGATTGACAGAGGGCTAATCCAGTTGGCGTTAACAGTGATAGATTGGTTGGGTCATACCAGCAGAAATAATCAATCAAGCTCTGCCTTCACTTCCAATAGAAACATTGAATGTAAACTTCAGCTATGTGCCGGTAAAGATGCACATGCCCCGTTGTTCTCTGTGACTGTATGCATCCACGTGTGTGCTAACAGTCATGTGTGTGCAGACATGACAGAGATTCCTCCAATTCCCCAGTGCCATTAGATCACAGGGGTCCCAACACAGCTGACCCTCACACCCCACCTCCACTACCACCTTGTAAAGTGATACTGCACATGCTCCGTTATGTATATCCACTATGAGACGGCAAGTGAAAGCAAGTGTAGAAAGTGAAAATGCCTTTGTGAGAATCACAACTAGCGAAGGAACAAGTTAAGCCAGTTACCACTGGCTTTATAAGGATGTTACACTGACTGTGCGTGTCAGCAGATGAGCGAGTGTTTAGTCCACGTTTTAGAGAGAATCTGTCAATGTGGGAGTGTAGGTGGACGAGCAGTGAAGGGGGCTGACAGTGCCCCACACATCCAGTTTAGAAATGTGGGCTGGAGGGGGGTGGAGGCAGCTGGACAAGGGATGATTTGTGGGCTACTGACTCCGGCAGCTGTGGGGTGAGAGGAGGATAAAACATCTGGAGTCTAGAAAGAGAAAACCTTCATCTGTAAGAGAAATTCTATGGATGAGTATTAAATCTCCAACAGCTTATGTGACATAGAAAACATATGGGTCTGTGTGTGTTAGCATACAAAGCTAGCTTATGATCCTCACAAAAAATTCCAACTCTAAAAATATCTTCTCAAAAGTTAAGAAATTAATTAACCAGCATTATAAACATGTACTTTCATGGAGTTATGTTTGAAATGGAGACTAAGTAAGACTGTTTCAGCTGATGTAACTGGTCCTCCACCCTGAATGTAAGGAAGGCCAACTCCCCGTGTTGACTTGAACAATAGCAACAATAGTCATACAAAAAACAAAAAAACACAACACCCAAGCAAGAATGTGTAATAGAGCATGTGTTTGTGTGCATTTACGCATTTACAGTAAAGAGTGTGCATGTGTCATTTGCTGTCTAAAAAGATACTCTCTGTTCCATCAAGATGGCTACTCCCAGCTGAAATTTGTCAGACCTCAGTGAACAAAACTGTGTTGCATGTCACTTCTGTTCCAAGACTTTGCGCAACTCAAAACAGAAAAATGTGAAGGGATACTGCTGTAAGACAGTTGTGACAAGTATTGGTTTGCATAAAAGCCATAATCACCATGAGATAGTGGCTGACATGTTGTTTGACCTTCAAAAAAAAATTACTTGTATTGCACCACAGTGGATGAATATTTTGGTAATGTGTGATATGATTGCTACTAAGTCATTTCCAAATAATTTACACAATAAATGCTTCCAAGGAATGGCGAAAATTAGACCCATGCCAGCATTCCAACATTACAAATATAGTTAATCCCCTATCTCTCATAGAAATAAGTCAAATACTCTCAGTTTTAGTATAGAAATATAAATGTATATGCTACATATGCTCACAAAAAGGCAGTCTTGCTGTACTCATGAAAATGGAGACAGTATGAAGGCCTAGTATCCCCTGCTCACTTAATCAATTAGCCATGGAATTCCTGGCATTCTTACGACCGCGGAGGTTTTGTCTTTACAGACATTCAACAAGTCAGTATGAACCAGCATCAGTTTAATAAAGAGACTATGTGCTCAAACCATCTACATCTCATGCTTTCAGACTATATTTATAATTACTGCTGAAATAACACCACTTCATTCACTCAACAGCACGTTCAACCTCCACCAACTCAGGTAGTTTCACTTATGAAAAGTATCAGTTTACCTAAAATTTGAGGTTTTTACCCAAAGTTTGAACTTCACAGCCTGGATGTAACTTATATCACTTTCTGCAAAAACTCTGCATTTGAAACAGATTAGTGACAATGGCTTCAACCTTTTTTGACCCCTTCATAACAGATACAGTCTTGATTTTAGTTGTCCCCATTCACACAGTGCTGCTATTGTAGTAACATACATGTCACTGATAAACCATATAAATTTAAGCACATGTGTCTAAACAGAGTTGTTGACTTGATCAAGTAATTGCTAAAAGTTTTTTTACTCAAGGTTAGGGTGGGGTGTAGCTGGGTCACATCAATCTGAAAGTGATGGAGCCGTAAGCTGTGCCAAAACACCTCTCCTGGAGAGATTCTGCAGTGTTCACTTTTGCGTTTAATAAAAATAAATACTTTAATTTAGTTAACATGCTGCCCAGAATGTGCAGTCCATGGCTGACGAGTGACGATTTCTCTTGGACAGGACATCTGAATGCCACACTACTAAAGCAATCTTCAGTAACGTTATTAAAAAATTCCCCAGCCAGCATGCAAGGGCACTGATAACTTGGGCCACCTTGCAAGCTCAGAAATCACTGCCAAGGCGCACAGCTTATCTCTCAGTCAAGTTACACTCAATTCATGTTTTTCACATCATGTTAGATCTAAAAGAAAGTGCTTGTTTGTCATAACCATAGAGAAAGACATTCCAGTAGGCTAATACCCATTAGCCCTGGGCCTAACGTGTTTGTTCTGGTCTATCCTTTGGGCTCACATTCCTGACAGTGCCGTTCATCATACTGGGGCTCAGTTACGTAGGGGTTGAATGGTAGTGTACATGGCATTAACTATTGTTACGGGGCCGGCCTTGTGACTACCCATTCTCTGGGGAAAGAACAATGACAACAGTTTACAATGGAGCCATGCATCTGATGCAATGTTCGAACGTCAGTAGTATGATCACTTTCACTTGCTACGCAACCTTTGGACGGGAGCGGCAGGTTGACATTGCCACTAGCTGACTTGTATTGTGTTACATTGTACTAATGTTTCGTTAATAAGTGAACCAATAGAATTACCTAGATTCACCCTGAGTCATGGATACACCAGCTTAAACCTAACCCGTCAGATATCGCCTGTCTCACAGGCCCCACACAGCTCAACATAAAAGCAATGTGGATAATCCTTTACTCCACCCAGCTTTCTATCCATCCAGTTCATCCTGCTCCTCCAAATAAAAAGATTTGACAATCCCCAACTTTTTCCAAGACTGGTACAGTAGTGCCAACCATTCATAGAAAACAGACCAGAAAGAGAAAGATAAAAAGGAGTTATGAGATATGAGAAACTGGGAAAAGGATAAATGAAGACAGGTGGATAAAAGTATGAGAAGGTGCTGTTCATGTGCCAAGTTGCATCACCCAACTTCTGTGGCTCGGCAACATGCTGGAGGTAGTCTAGTGGAATTCCACAATATACACAGACAGGTGAGGTCTGACTAAAAGATGTAGCATTGACCATGGGAGCAAATAGGGGAAGACTGTCGAGGAAGGTGAGGCCAGGGGCCACAGCCCATCCCTTTTAGAGGGCTTCCTGAGGATATCCGTGGCTTGAGCAGAACACTGCTCTGCCATCCCAGCAGAGGAAACCCGCCAGATCTGTGTGTGACCTCAATAATGAGACCAGACAGGGAGGGCGAGTAAAGGAGAAGTGAGCCGAGTTGTACTTGGCAACAACAGTAAAAAAAAAATCAGCTATGATAGACTGTGTTAGAACATTACTGGCAAATATATAAAGTGGCCTAGCTAACCGTGATTTTGTAGAACAGGACTGAAGCATGCATTGCCACTCTGTATGAAGTGTTAGGTGGGAGGAAGTACATAGGGATCACCTCATCTAACTATATGTTTCCCAGACACAATCAATAATCATGTCTCGAGAGCAGAAATCAAATCCTAAAGGTTTAGAGATGAAGCACAGTCTACTACATAATCAGTGTTTTCCAAATGGATAAACTCCCACCCACGCTGTGAAACACCACAAAACTCTTTTCAAAACAGAGAAGGATTCCCTGCAGGCAAGTAAAATATTTCCACAAGGCCTTGGTTCAAGATGACCTTTCCAGCAAAAAACGGGATGAGAGGTTTCTTTCAGAGGAGCACAGAGGGAATAATGGATAACTGTCAGCTCTCCAGGTTTGTGATCAAATCATTTAGTCTGGGAAAGAGCACAATTAGAAGCTTGCAGTGGGCAAAGATATGTCTGAAAGTCTGTGCTGTATTCAGAAATTGAGAAATACAGCAGTTATTCAAGAAAAAAAAAAAACTGAACCCCATACTCACAGACCATTTGAAAGAGGAAGTGAAACGGAGAGGAACTGGAATGGATTATCGCTCAGATCTTAAGAGTTTGCACATATGCACACCTCAAAAAACATTACACACTATATGCTGAGACAGAATTCTCTGTTCCCAGTCAAGCAGTTTTATTGTGGCTTATTTAACATTCAGTAAAGATGTGTTCCGATCTGAGGAAAAACCCTCGGTCCCTGAAGCAGGGTGGGACTAGAAGCAAATCCCTATTCAGACATCTGTAAATCCATCCACTTAGAACAGCTATAGCTCCTGCTTCATACCGTCCAAAACTTACTTTGACTCTTAATTAGCTCAAGGACTATTTACGCGGCTTCAACCACAAGTAAATGACTGGCTTACTTAGGTATTCTTATTAAACACATTCCACAACAGGCTGCTGTGTATGGTTAACCTCAGACACGGGCCTCTCCGAAAAATACTGCAGACTAGCGCACCCTTTGATTTACAGTCAAAACATGATGAAAACTTACTTTTGAAGGTGCGAATGTAGATGCACTCTTTGTTTTTAATGTTTTTCTCTGCTGTCGCTTTAGGGTTAAGAGTAGCTCTTGACTTTGGCATGTGTGCTGAGACATATAGTTATCAGTAGAAGACAGAGTATAGAAAGCATCTACTAACCTAGATCTTTATCAGGATGGATGTGTATCTGTACAGGTATGCAGGCCTGCTCTCGTGTGTGAGGAGCCAAGACTAAATACATTCGTAACACTGAGTTAAGTTAGGTCAACTGGCTCAGGGCAAACCCAAACTTAAAAGGGCATTCCGATACAGGCTCCAAAGCAAAACAAAGTCATTGAAAAGTCATAGAGCAAACTATATATATATACACATAGCATAACCATTATTCTTTGAGACTGCTGGTTCTGCTCAGTGTATTCTTCTCGTAGGGTGTTTAAAAATAGAAGACCGAGCACATTGTTGAGATAAAGTTCACCATAAAGGGCAGTTTAAGTGAGACTTTGCCATATTAGTGACTTCTTATTGTTACATTGTGCTATGTAAGCCAATGCATTTATAATCAATCTCAGTCACCTTTCTAAAAGAGTAGATATATAATCTTAAGTGATATTTGATCACCAGCAAAGAAATGAAATGAAGCTTAATGAGTTGCTGGAAACAATTACATTTACACAAAGTATATCTGCACTCAACTCTTCATTAGAAGTCCATTTACTGTCTTTACTAGACAACAGCAATGAACAGAACATCATGCATTATCATGGTTGTCAACAGGGTTAGTTCTAGGGTGAAAAACTGACCTGCTAAACTTTTGAAAGACACTGGCTGTCAGCAGCCAAGAAGAACGATCAAATTCCATACTTTCACGCTTTTAATCTTTAGAGTATAAATTTAGTAGGGATATAAGATGGTCTCAGCTATGTTAGCAATAGAAAATGTAGAAACACTAGAAATAATTTAATTAAATGTTAAAAGTAGGCCAAGACTTAAAATACATGTAGGAATTATTATATATGACTTAAGTATAGAATGAGTATTTTTGCTATTTAGTTGGATGATGAAGAAACCATTCTGAATATGTCACATGAAAGTAACGCCAGACTGTTTCTACTACCGAAGCAAAGGGTGGAAAAAGTAGATAATGACTGATAAAGTCTATCTGACTGAAATGTTGTATTTATAATCATGGGAGCCAATTAACAGTGTGTGGATTATTTTTCTACTAAAAGACAATCTTGTTTTTTTTCCCCAGTTATCATCACACAGTTGACTTATGTTATTCTGAGCTGCAGTGATGGAATGTGTAAAATCATCCACACTGCCAGCTTTAACTGCGGGGATAAAATCAACTTTGCACAATTAAAATGCAGCTAAAATCATTATTATGCGTTTAGGGTCGTCGTAAACGTCGCCTGGAATGATAAAATGTTTCTACTGACCTATAAAAATATATACTGCTCTTTTTTACTTGTCACTTTATTGTAAACTCAGGACTTTTGTCCATTTCAGGATCCTGTAGGAATGAGGACTCTTTTTTTTCCCCCAGTGATCTGATTGGTCTGTGGTCGGAGTGTTGACAGGTTGTGATCCAATCCTCTGAAGTTAACCTGCTCCAGAGCAGGTGAGCTGTTCAGCATAAGTTGCCATGGTGATTTATCCCAGTTAAAAGTGAACCAGCTTCATGATACCAGAAAACCTGAGTTATAAGCTCAAAGATAGCTTGCTAAACCACTAGTCTCACCAATCTCAATAGTCCCCAGGCTTTCCCAAGATATAAACATGTAAAGTGATACAGCACTTGGAAACAAAGTCCAACAACTGTTGAAGTCAATGATTTTGAAATAATGTGGGAGTGCTATGTTCGCTGGCAGGATCTTAATGATTTTGAAACAGTGCTTAAGTATGTTTATTGGCAGGATAGTTAAAATATCAACAAAAAAGCAGCTAACAGTTTGGTATTCCTGTATATATTCTGTGAGTGGTCATTATTTAAAAGTTCAAAGGATGGTTAAGATTGACCACAAAAGTAGTGGAGATGGGTAACTTCTGAGTCATGAACAGAAAACTTCTAAGAGGCCTGTTGCTGTGTGTGTGTGTGTGTGTCCGAGCTCAAGGGGAAAAACGTCAAAGATGAACCCAGCCTTGCAGACATTTGGCTCCAGAGCAATAAATCAGGATAAATTGCCTGGCTGGGAGCCAGGTCTCCCACCCGGTGTCAGAGGGCAGGACAGCCTCCCCCTCCAACGTGCACACAGACAGACACACACTCTCCCCCCCGCATTTACACACCATTCACATCTTCAGTGCCAGACCAAACCAAATTAACACCTCTGTCTTTAAACAGACTGGAAGTGACTGCAACACATTTGTTCAACGGATCAATCAAGACCCCATGGGCCTGTAAAATCAAGACTGCTTCATGTGCCAAACAAAAGGGTAGTGTTTCAGAAACTGCCTTACAATATGCAGCATCTCCAAATGAGAGCACAAAGTCACATGCATTTAAGGAACAGACATGTTAACACTGCACTCAAAATCTCTTATGAACAATTAGGGGATTGAAACAATGTGGGAAATCTGACTTAACTAATATAAACATGTTAATTAGTAAATCTTTGTAATGTTTCTCTAACAATCACAAAATATGTCCAGGATTGAATGACCTCAAGAGAGCATGGGGAACTCTTCAGGAATTCCAAAGAACTTCTAATCAGCATTTCTAACAATAATAATCACTTCTATATTTGGTGCTATTATGACTAAGCCTATACAAAACAGAAACACATATACTCAGATTGAGGCCTCAGCAACAAAATCATGTTTAACTTGGACAAAATATTGAGCCTCTGGCCTCACAGTAAAGCTAAACTGATCTCCTCCAGTGGAAACAATGCAGTATGGAAATATACCAAATGCACATCAGCCATAGAGAGCATGCAACACACGAATACGTAGTACAAAGGGTTAATCTTTCAGTGCATAAACATACCATATTCTCATTTGATTCCTGTTTGCACTGAGATCCGACAGACTCAACACAATTCGCCACCAGCAGCCTGCAACCAAACCACCTGAATCCCACCACACCACATGTGGAGCGCTGGTGGATTTAAAACGTGGGCCTATAGGAACGCGCTCTCGAGTGTTGTTTTGATGCGTGATTTGCGTGCACAGACTAGTTGGCAACACTGCATCAGCAAATCAGTGTCAATGTTGAGGAAGAGGGTGAAAAGTCTCAGTTAGTTGCGAGTCTATGGTGTCAGCCTATGATCATGTCACCCCTCCCCCCCCCCTGCCAAACTACCCCCCCCCCCCCCCCAAAAAAAAAAACTTACCAGCATCCCCATTACGTCCGTCCACAGTTGGGAAAAACTGTCGGACCCAGTAGCGCTGTCTGCCTGGGGTTCCTCAGAAGGCGCACCAGTCCCCTGATCACCTTCCATGATGTTGGGATATTTTGTGTTCAGTCAGACCAATCTGGTTCAAGGCTTAAATCCAAAGCCCACAAGCAGGGGCCCGATCAACCGCAGTAAACGAGATCTCGGTGCCAAGGCTGTTTCTAGAGAAAGTTGCCCTTGACGCACCGGTGAAATGCTCCAACATTGCCTGGCACGATCCAAAATATAGTGCGTAAAATGCGCCCTGACATGTTTACGAAACTCCCACAACAACTCGTGCGCTGAATTCAGATAATAAATAATCAAAAGAAAAGAAAGATGGCCTTGTGTTGTGTAGAACCACAACAGGTCATTCGTCTGAAAACTTCCTAGCGGGATGTTTCTCTGCTCCACAATCCGCACTGCACGAATCCGTGCCCGGGCATAAACCAAACCCCACACCGGGGAGGGGGGGGATAAGTCGTCGAAGTGGATGAAAAGTTTCCGGAAAGTTATTGGAATCCCTCGATGGGTGACAGAAATCTGTCTAAACTAGTAGAGCGAGCACACATACGCATATTTCCATTAAAATTTCGAGTGAGAACGCCCGGAGCAGAGAGCAAATCCTCCAAACACTGCGCCTCCCCCCTCTCTTCATCCGCTGTCTCTCCCTCTCTCTCTCTCTCTCTCTCTCTCTCTCTCTCTCTCTCTCTCTCGCTCTCTCTCTCTCTCACACACACACACACTCCTCCCAACAAAACATTACAACAGAAAAAAGAAAACACTTGTCCCTTTTCAGAAGCACAATAGCCAGGAATTATCTCACGCCCCTAATGAATTATAATAATATTCTTATAATAAAGTGACTCATGTGTGAGTAATCTAATAGAACTTTACTATTTTGCACTTCTTTTTGTTTTAACCCTGAAATGTTGTCAAATAGGGATTTCCAAATGTATCTGTTGTACTCATTGGCTAGTTTGTCATGACCAAATTCTACATAATGATGATTTTTTAAGTCCCTGTTGATCTCTATTAAAAAATTTTAAATGGTAAGTTTATAGTTTTGCTGAGACCTGTTATTCTAAAAGTCATTTTGGGGAGTACAGTTCATTTAAGAGTTTTTTTTTTTTAACAAGCCAGAAAAAAAGCTTTATCTCATGCTGACAGGGCTTTCCACCAATACGTCTCTCCAGCCAGAGCTGAATGGGATTATGGACAAAGCACATTCTCCAAACAATTGTATGAGAAACAAAAAAGCGTATGGGAAAAATGTTTTTAAGGGGGTGACGCACACGGTGCCCTATGCATGCTTAGCATAAATCTCAGTGAGATACTAGACAGTGTCATAAAAACACATCTTTAACTTTATCATTAACTGTAACTTAATTTGAGTAACTTTTGCCAAAGGATTGCTGCACACACACACATAAGAAAAACAGTTGATATACAATGTAACAGTGGTGTTCTTTGCACTGCCGATCTCATTTAAATACATGTAGGATAAAGTGAAACATGTTATGTACAAGCATGAAATTGCACAGCTATCCCCGTCTGATCAGCCGTTTGTTATGCTCTGCCAGCAGGCAACTCTATTGTAATCAAGAGGCGGTGAGACAGTCTCTGGCTCTCCCTGTTGTTGTCAGAAGCACATTTTCTCAAAGCAGCAACAGCTGCTGGGTCTTGTGACAGATGCCAGACAAGACTAGAGAGAAACAGGGAGTAAGACTGAACATTTTAAATCACAGCTCCTCACACGGCTTTCTTCCCTGTCGTAAACCAGACTAAAATGCTGCCTCACCTGCCTGTTTACCGGATCGGTCTACAACACCACATGCAACGAGAACATTCATAAAAGTAACAGAAGGGAACAGAACAGACTTTCACACATTCCTTTGTGAAACCATGTTAAAATCATTTACACAGTGATCCCCAAAGCTACAGTTTCACCTGTAGTGCAAAGGGATATATGATAAGAGGCCTATTGTGAGTGTAGTGAAAAAGGCTCCCACATGTTACACTAATGTATTTTTATTTTTGCGGCATGAGATAGTGAGTGTAGTCTTATTTTATTGTTATTATGGGACTTGTAAAAAACGGGGTTGCCATATGTCTCCCATGCACCAGAAATACAACCTTCTTGTTTAAGTACTCCAGCGTGGTGGCTTTGATTATTAATTTATATCGTGCTTCAAAGTGTGTATAGGTGAAGAATGATTTTACAGGCTTTGGATGAGCGGCAGCTGCTCCACAGTATCCTGCTTACAGTATAAACACACAGAACACAAGCTCACACAGGAGCAGCTTTGTTGGCCGGCGAGTCGACAACCCGGGGGTCTGACCTCGCATCTGTAACCTCAGGGTGACAGCAGCAAGTGGTAGGACTGCTAGTGTGCCTGTGTGTATGTGTGTGTGTGTCCATACTGCCATGACATCATTGCTCTGACCATCAGTCTTTCTCTGTTTCCAGAGAATGGTGAGTACATTTTGTCTTTACAAGGCACCACCCTGATCCTCCCCCTCCTTCCAGCTAGTAGGAGGTGTTGGATGTCACCCTCCTCATCCACTCACTCACACACACACACACACACACACTCCCACCACTCTATATGCACGAACACTCTTCCTGCCAAAAAAACCCCCCTTACCCAAATACAAGACAGTGTGACCCAACCTGGAGCGCCTCAAACAGAGAGGTCAAACTGTTAATGAGGGGAGGAGGAAGCCTGTTGACTCAGTGCACACCCATCAAACATCAGTAGTATGTGTGTGTGTGTGTGTGTAGATGCCAGCTTTCCCTCTCTCTCTCTCTTCACACTGACCACTAATCGAGGTGTCACGTTGCCAGACTACAGGAAACAAAAGTCGCTCGCTAGTTATTTCACCATATGCTGATTGACAATTTATTACATGTTAGAGAGTCGTTTCCTTTGATCAACTTTTTTGGATGGGATTCCATGGGAACCCTTTGTTCTAAATGAGGATATATGGACACGCAGAGGATATGCCTGCAAACAATTCACAGTGTCTATAAATTTGTCCTGTAGAGAGGCAAAACCTCTTTCACGGTTCTCAAAATATATCGAGGGTTCTTTCGTGAAAAGGATGATGTCATGAACATAAATTGCTCACATAGTTTGAACGTTGTTTCGAAAGCTTCAATAACTTTTACTTACGCTGTTCTGACTGATGTCAAGTCTGATACTTTATTTTGACGCTTTCACTGTCTTTAATCTATTTTTTTTTCACCTATCTCTCCTTATCATTTATTAATAGCTTCGTCGTGTTATCACAGATTCTTCCTCTTCTCCTCTTGTGCTGATCCTGCTGGATTCCTGTGGAGTGGGAGGAAAATTACACTGTGTCATCAGGATTGGGACGGAGCAGGAAAATCTCAGGAGTGAACAGGAGATGATGGGAGGAATTTATATCAGACGGACGTTTTAAATGCCACGGTTGTTTGTGCACGGGGTTGTGATGTGTGTGTGTGTGTGACTATTTGGTCGATATAAACCAGTTAAAAATAAGTGTATCTTCAAATTATGGAGCCAGGTAAGTAGCTTTCAGGTGTTTGGATGTCCAACACTGTAGAAAGTATCCTTTTAACGACTAAACATGTCGCCTATTTGAATTAGAAATACTCAGATCCTCCTTTAGGACAGGCCAGGACAAGAGAAAGAGTCTTGCCCCACTTGCAGAGAGATGAGGGACGAGCACTGTGTTTCTTCTTTCAACTACAAAGAATCAACTAATCTTCCATCCGAGTCCTTTCATTAACTACTCAAACACTCCTATAGGCTAAACAATGTAAAAGACTCAGATAAACTTCCGTTGAGGCACTAGATTTTCTATAAATGCACCTGCCCTGGATTACGGCGTATCACAGTATGTAATTTCCTACTGTAGATGACACAGCAAGATTATTACAGAAACCAGGCCGCATGTCTAAACACACTCATAGGGGTTAAACATACAAGGCGAGGACAGAGAAAGGAGCGACTAAAGAGGAGGAGCAGAGAAGAAGATAAAGATCTCGGGAGGAGTTCGAGAGTAGGAGTGTAAACAGTCGCTCTTTCAGTCTGGTAGGTTAAGTAAATATAAAACACATTAGTATCAAACTGATGAAAGTTATATGATGATATACGGGAAGAAAACTATGGAATAATGTGTTTAGAAACGTTTGCCTTATATTGAATAAAACGCGGGAGGGCCAGAGATATTTTAGCCATAAGCGGTTCGGGCCTAAAAAGCAAGTAAGATGAGACATGAAGTGGAGGAAGGAGACTGAGGAAGAAAAGGGAGACAGAAAAAGAATTGAGATAATGCTGAAGCAGAGCAGAAATATTCACAAGAGCAGAGGAGTACCAGACCTCCCCTGATAGTGAGAGTGACCCTTTTTGGAGGTCAGTGACCCCCAGGCCTTAAAAATAGTCCTTTAGGGAGTCAAAAACCGTGCCGGCAGGGAGTGATTAACAACATGGTGGAGAGACATCAAGGCACCCCAGTCATACTTAAGGAATGCCATTACACGACCACGCAACACTGACGCATGTATACTCGCTGTAGTTTTCATGATGAAGATGCACCCTCTGTAGTGTGAAAATATCAAATGGCTAACACCTTTTCACCTTTAACATTTAGGACATGAAGTCTTCACAGGGTGATTTATGTTACACCAAAAGGAGAGCTCTAGTACGTTTTAGTTTAGTGTAGCATATAACATTTTTTACGATAGTTTAAAGTGAGTACTATATTATATAAAATTTGCATATTGAAGCCACAAGTCTGTAGTCACCTCACGTTTTGCTCTGATTACCACATCTTCATCTATCATCTATTTGTCTCCCTCCTTTTTCAAATCAGCATACAATATATAGGTCCATAAAAGCTTAATTGGATCAAATGCCTTGAACTCTTATCTCTTAGTTCTCTGTGTGCTCTCTCTTGGTGAAAATAATTGGGATCAAGATTTTCACATCATTAATTCAGCTCAGTTAGTGGGTCAAAGGCCTGACGGTCCCCAGGCGTTTGTCTTTGAACCGATCTGAATGTGAGCATTTGTTGTTCTAATTTATCTCTGTGTGCACATATACGTGTGTTAATGCGTATTCCGATGTGCAAGAAAATGTGTGTGTGTGTGTGTGTGATGTGTAGGCGGCCAGGCCAACCCCGCCGCGCTTCACACGCCGCTGAGTCCTGTGTGGGAGTTATCACACAAGCCAAATTAGCATGACAACTAATTACTGTTTCCTTGGTCCCTTCCCCCAGTTAAGCAACTCATTAAATCAAATCAACACACCGGTCTTTCCACTGAAAACAATACTTTTCAGGGAGTAATAATGAATGCCTGGCACTTGGCTGTTTGTGTGCTCTAGGTATTACTTTTCATAGGGTGGTCAACCATAACATTGGAGTCTTTTGAAAGCTGGGGGAAACGTTAACTTCAAATATCACCACAGGAATTACCTCTGGGCTAGAGAGAGGAAGACTTCAAGAGAGTGAGAAATAAAGACACAAAGTGATATGTATGCAGCAACAGGAAATACTTGAGAATAAACACCAAATGGAAACAGAAAGAGGAGATGAAGGTCTGCATGGGGTACGGGGTGCACGCGATAACCAGCTGTGTGTAGCAACCAGACACGCAGTCTGTCAAGGCTTCTCAAACAGCTCGTACGGTATGTCAGCCAAAACAACCTCGATATGGAGCGTTGTCAAGGAAAGCCTGCCAGATCTGTGTACTCGCACCTACAGATTTCAACACAATATCCTGTG
Source organism: Thunnus thynnus (assembly GCF_963924715.1). Taxonomy (NCBI): domain Eukaryota; kingdom Metazoa; phylum Chordata; class Actinopteri; order Scombriformes; family Scombridae; genus Thunnus; species Thunnus thynnus. Next base: position 17,615,091 of record NC_089534.1, read on the forward strand.
AGGGTTTTAATCTGATGCAGGAATTCAGGACCAAGAAGTAAATAACAACATTTATCAGAGTCACTGAGATGTAGTGAGGATAAAAGAAAGAAAGAAAAAAGAAAGCCTGGAACGGATCAAGAGGTTCTCAAGGTTTGTAGCAACATGACCTGCTGCATGACATCACTGTTAACTCAGACCAAACATTTTCACTGGAATTCTTTGTGTTGCAGACCTCTCACAGTCTCCCTGTTACATTTAAGTGAATTTGACATTTAATTGTAAGAGTTCTGTGTTGTGTTGGCTGGCTTTTTCTTGCTTGTGCGCTCTCCAACTCGATGACACATGCACATATGCAGACATACATGCCTACAGAGTCTACACAGTAAATTATAGTATGCCTCCCACAGAAACAAGAATTTCCCAGTAGTATTTAGAAGTTGTAATCCATGCTTTCATCAGTGTAGTGGTAATTGCAGGCCCCTTTCATGTGCTTTGCATAGAAATACTGCTGATGTAAAAACAAAGCATATTTCTGCTAAGCCCTGGATTCCCAGATTCTCCATGCGGTGCACGCCTCCGTGGCCATGTGGTAGGTGATTATGTTACACTATTGTGTGTATGTGTGTGAGTGTGTGAATTGAGATTCCAGGGTGTTTTAATCGGGCACGACTGAAAGGACAGATGTTGTTTTGGATGTAAGCGAGCTTCCAAAGGTATGAGCAGCACTGTGTGAAAGACCAGAATCCTTTAACTGAGTGTGTTTGGTGTGATTGGTGCAGGTGGGGATGTATGTGTGTGTGTGTGTGATAGAGAAATGCATCTTTGTTAAAATGTTGTGCACTGGTGTGCTTGAAAAATAATAAGAACAGGGTGTAAAGTGCATGTTTATTTGTTTGTATGTATGTCTGATAGAGTCCACAGGTGCAGACAGTGGAGATGTGTTGGCCTCACAGTGGATGGGGTCATGAGACTCAGCTGGCAGCTGTGTTGGTGTCAGGATGGCAGTGCCAGGCTGACAGCTAATGTCCAGTGTGTCACACGTTCTACTGGTCATCTCACTCTGTGTACAGGAACTCTGCACAATATACAGCAGACCAGTTTCACACTGTGGAAAGAACATTGAAGGGGAATTCTTTGGATCCCCGTTAGTCGTTCCCTTAGCAACAACTATACTGTTCCCTGAGGTCCATATAGCCAATGTTCTTTCCTGCCTGTCAAAGTAAGGAAGTGGGTTTTCTTTGAATATGAAGCACTGGTAAACTTCTCCCATTAAAAGATTTAGAGCTGCAACGATTAGCTGATCAATCGATTAGTTGATCGACAGAAAATTTACTGTTTTGATAACTGATTAATTGTCTTGAGTCATTTTTTAAGAAAAAATGCCAAAATTCTCTGGTTTCAGCTCCTTAAATGTGAATATTTTCTAGTTTCTTTAGTCCTTTATCACAGTGAACTGAATATCTTTGGGTTGTGAGCTATAGGTTGGAACTGGAATTGACATCTTTCACCATTTTCTGACACTTTATAGATCAAATAACTAATTGATTAATCAAGAACATCATCTACAGATGAATCTATAATGATAATAATTGTTATTTGCAGCCCTAAAAGGATTATTTATACAACCAGTTTTGAACAGGAGGATGCTTGGACCATGATACATGCAAAGAAATCCCCAGAATGTTTGTTAATTCTCTGAGACTCTGAGAACAACTCTGAGATATTTTATCAGTTTAGCCTGACTAGATAGCGCTTAGTCAAACTGTGTGGATGAGATTTTTTGCCACCAAAACACTGATTTTGTCTTTGGCATCTTGCTTATCAGTAACTTTCCCATGATTATGTTTTGCTATCTTTTCTTTCACTTTAGCTAAACCCTTTCAAAATGTCCCTTTCTCTCTGAGCTTTTCTCCAAAGTTCCTCTATCTGAGACAGGGGCAGTAAAACGGGCCACAGCAGCGCCCCCTGCTGTTGTCAAATATACTTACAAGCTACAGAGCACAGACCCGCCTTGACCGTACAGGACATTGGACTGTCTATTAAATCCTCTTGCACATCCTGTTAGTTACGCTGCCATATGTTAGCCTCTGAGCTAGAGGCAGTAAAAAATAGGCTTGGCTTCGATGTTATTAATGACCATGTGTGCTGAGAACACACTGCATAATTATCCCCTGCAGTTTCATCCCAGGCTTAGTTTTATAGTATATGCTCCAGCTTTATAGGACACAAATACACACACACAGGGACACAGACGCGCACATTGAAGCACACACACACACACAGATAGGGTAGCTTTGTGTTTACATACAGTTTCACTGCTAATAAGACAGTAGCCAGTGGGGCTCGGTAAAGACTTTATGTGTCTGTCTCTGCCTTGCTTCTCAACCTAAACACTCTCACCTGTTGTCTCAGCTACTGTCAAACATGGAGTGAGACACCACAGAAAGAAGCTTGTGGTAACAAATGTTGGTATTGAATTAAAAGTATTTAACTGACAAAATGAGATTTTGGCTCTGTTAAGCTGCTTCTTTGGAAATTGGACAATTATCATTAAAATTTGGAAAGGTGTTTTCTAGCTACAGCGGTTACCTTGATTAGTGTAAACTCGAAAACAACAAACAACATTTCTACAGAGGTTTCTACAGAGTTGGAGAGAAAGACAGAGAGTCTCTTGTGAGTGTTATGTGAGAGGGATTCCAGTTCTGGAGATGCCACATTATCCCTGGCACACACACTTCACATAAACAGATGTACAGCACACACTCACACTGAATAAGTAACTGTAATTCTGTGCAACCCACATTCATAATCTTTTGGTAGAAAATATTTCACACAGTGAACCATCTATCATGAGCATTCGCAGCTTCACTTTCCTTGTAGATGTGTATCAAACTGTTAGCAGCAAAAAGGCTGCAGACATGGCTGACATTTGGTTATGTATTAGATGTTATAATAACTTGTTCCTTGGCCAGCCCCCGGCTGCTCTGTGGTGCGGCCTTCTGTAATTACTGTCAGTATTCACACAGCAATCATATATCTCACACGCAACCCGCAACACATGATCTGTCACACATACTTGGCCATTTGCACATTAGAGGCAAATAAACGGTCATGTTAAAATACATGCTGACGTGCAAAAAAATCTTCTGACTCACTACGGTGGATGAACGTCAAAACCTCAATGCAAAGAGGTTTTCAACTATTGAATGCCAAGGCTCTCTGTTGAAATATACCAGTCTCATGTTAAAGATATTGGTGAGTATTATGGCATCACTAAAGTCAAATAGTTTCCCCATAACATAATTCAACTTCAAGGGCCAACAAAGGGAAAATTGACCTGCCTTTCTGACTATTTCACAAATACAACCTCTCAAATAGCAAATATTCAGAGTATAAACGCCTACTAATAACCTAAGCTGCTTACAACTCTAAGGAATTGTTTTATTCTTGTTCGTCCATTTTAATTCAAACTGTAAACACACCTTTCACATGTAGAAAACAATCTCTGTCTACTCTTGTTTCATTGTTACAAATTCCTTGGCGCAGGGCTTATCTGTCCACCAAACTGCATGGAAATCCATTTTCAGATATCCTGCTGACAAAGACACAGACGAACAATCTAAATAACAGACAAAAAAAACAAAACACATACGCTCTTTCACTGACCAGACAGTAGTTTACATTTACATTTTGTCCAGCAACCACAACTACCCCCCTCCCACCCACACCCCCACCCAAAAAAAAAAAAAAAATCCCAAAAACTAATCATAAGTTTGTTGGTTTATCTCAAGTGTCAAAGTAAGTACTTAAAATCTGTGATAAATATGTGGTGTTGATGCGGCTCTGTTCTACGGGTACCGCAGACTAAATGGTTGACTTGTGCTGTGTAACTGGCTCTGTACTCCGGATTTAACTGCGGTCTGACAGCATGTACTGTATGTGGCTTGGGCAGAATACATTATACAGTATAAGACCTCCCTACTGACATCATTAGCCAACGTCTAACCTTGACATTCAATTCCTTTCACATTTCCTTCCCAATAATTCATTACTGCTGCTTGTGCTTCCTCTCTGCCATCCATTTGTATTGCTCTGTGACACCACAGCTTGTAAATCTATGTCATTATTAGTGATTGCTGTCTCATCTTAAGGGATCACTTGACATTTGGGTTAGGGTATGCTTTTTTTAAAATGAATTTGAACTCCCTGTTTTCTAATTTCAGTTCCATTTTCATATAATTTGAATGTGATAAATACCAAAATAACGATGCATCTATTTGATTCAAAGTCAAAACTATTTGAGCGACAAAATTGATAGGAGTTGACAAGCAAAGATGACTGGAGCGCAGAGCAACCAAGAAGCCACTAGGCCATGTGTCTCTCTAACATTTCTCTAAACAAACTCTCTGGTCACAGTCTCAATCTGTCTCTGTCTGTCTGTCTGGCCGTCTACACGAAACTCAACCACACAACACACAAACATAGTGCAAGCTCAGCTCAACCACTGGAGCCCTGCACTTTCACTGGAATTTCCCCCCATTTTAGCCCAGAGGATCCTGCTTACACGGGCAAAATATGAACCCAGTGGCAGCGTTGAACCACAAAAACACAAAACAAAACAACATTTGTATATTTTCCTAATTACTTAAAAAGGTTCACATGGCGACGTACAAGGCGCTGGTCAAACTTGTGGATTGTAGTCTCGAACATATAAAACTGAAGCTAACATGAAGAGATGGGATAAAAGATATTTCCGTGAATGAAATCTTCCTCCTCTTGTTAATCCTCTATGGTCCAATAAAGTGTTTGGTTTTATCTTCTTAAAACAATAGAGCGATATTTTAAGGTAATTACATTCACCCTGCAAGCAATATCGATTTATGTGCCTTGGCTTATCATAAAAACGTCATTAAATGTTTTCTATTATTGCCAAAACAATGACTAAGTCAGTCAGGATCAATACCAAAACAATATATTTTTCAAAACACTTTTTTCCCTATTTGACAAAAGAAACCAAATGGTATACCTGGTTTTACAGACATATTTTGGTCAGTAAAAGTACTGAGGTTCACTACTCAGCTCTGGTTATAATCCTAACATTTCCATGAATCATTTCAAAAGAATATCAGATGACTTCTCTCTTTATGAAATAGCACCTTGACTATCTTTACAAAACATCAAGGCCATATCAGGGATGAGTCTGTGTTCCTGTGCTGTATTTGGCTGACTCAGAACCTGTGAGGTGGTAAAAGGGCTTAGAGGTTACCATGGCAATGCCGCAATGCATGGCATAAGCTGTGGTGATGGTTGCTCTGGCCTGACGAGAGCTCATTACAGGCTGGCGGGGAGTCCTGTCTGAAATCTCTGGTCCAGACTATCACTCACAACCAATTAACACACCTTTTTGACTCACTCGCACTAACTCAATCCCTCTATCGGTCTCTGTTATCCGTGTCCCCAAAGATCTTATCTGTGTGTAGCCTGTGCCAACATGCTAGCGCACACAACAACAACAACAACAAACAACCCCACATCCAGGCTGATAGAAAAAAACAAAAACAAATGGAGCAGTCAGCGGTCATTAGATTTGTGTGTTTAATGATTGTCCTTCCAGTCTAGCTTAGAGGCCAGCCAATGCACCAGTTATGAGCCTGCTCCACTGCCCCCTCACCTTTCTGGAAGAGCAGTGCTTCTCTGGAGCCAAGACGACTCAGCGGGACCAGAAGCAGTATAAAGGTTAATGGGCCCACTGAGATTAAATGCAGGTTGAGTAAAATTGAGTTTCGGATACAGATGGCTCTGCCTGAGGTAAGGATATGTTCTCAAACAGGAGATGGCATGTTTGAACACAGACTGCATGTGTCTTTAGTTGGAGAAAAATGGCAACTCTTCAGTTACTTTAAATGCATTATAACATATGTTATAATAGACATAATAGATGTGTTAAAACAGGGATGCTATTATTTTCATTATCAATTATTTCTAGATTAATTGATTGATCATTTAGTCTATAAAATGTCAGAACATAGTGAAAGATGCCCTTCACAATTTCTCAGACATCTTCAAATTGTTTATTTTGTGTGACCAACAGCTTAAAATTCAAAGAAATTCAACTTTAAATGATTTTTAAAAAACAGGTAAAGCACCAATCCATCACATTTGAGAAGCTGGGACTAGCAAAAGTTTAGTGTTTTTGCCTAATAAATGAATTTGATTATCTATGATCAAACTATAGGTGACCTTCAAGTGTCACAGTCACAGGACCAGTGTCAAGAGGGCAGCCAGAGAGATTGCTGAATCGATCTGGCAGGCTGCAAAACATGGGCAAATACATATGGATAAGATGATCAGACAGGGCAGGGATGGTCAGAGGGATGAAGACAAGGTTAGGGTCCCTGCTGGACATACAAACACACACACTCACACATATACACTCACTCACAGGAGGCCTGTGTTGATACAGGAGTTTTCTGCCGCAGGGCTTGGTGGTAAGCCAATATTGGCTGAAAAGATATCCATATCCTGTGGCGCAGACCTGGCATATAGCCCAGATAGTAGTATATTACCTTCCTTATCTCTGATTATCATTCCCCTGTACTGGTCTCTCCATTTACAACATCAGCATAGCATAAATGTATTTATGGATCTGTTTTATCTGACATCCACCAGCACCAACCCTTAACTAGGATGGCATTAAACTGTAATCATTAACAGAAGCTCCTTGGGTCATTAGTCATGACCTTCCAGACTTCCAAGACAATGCTAAACTTATTTGTTCTGCATACTTGGTCAATTACATTATAATTTACAGCAGAGACAGATAGAAACATTTGGATAGAGTGAGGGGATGTTGTGATTACATTCCACGTTAGGCCGCAGGGCCACCCCAGTTTCAATTCCTTTCTCTCCTCTCATTTTTTCTATACACACATTTTTTCCCTCTCTTTGTCAGAGTCTGGAATATATTGAGGGACAGCTGCAAGATGATCTGGTCATGATGATCTCAGAGAAGAAAAAAAAAAATATGAGCACATATGGCTTGTAAAGCACAGACCTGAGATTTGAGCAGAACCATCTCCATATCATATCTGAAGGGGAATTAAAAGAAAAAAAAGAAATTCGGAGCAGGGCAGGGATGTTTCCATGGGTGTGTTTTCTTGAAGGAACGTATCTTACCTCTCTGGCTCTGGTCCCAGAGTCTAGAAGGGGAGTGCGGGGTTGAACATGTACAATGAAGACTAGTGTAACCATAACAACAGAAAAACCAGCATGCAAACCAATTCAATATATTTCATTTTGACAATCGATATTGTTTTATATAATTAGAAGGGTTTTGGGTGATGCAACTGTGTAGCAATTAAAGACACCATCAAAAGCCATATTTATTGGTATAAAAATACGCACTATACAAATGCACCTTTGTAAACAGGCATATCTAGACTGCTCTTCCAAACCACCGACCCTTAAACAACCAACCTGCGAGTACACACACACACACAAACACTTGTCATATGTTTTACTGAGACACTATCCCTGACAAGAATATCAACGCTGGGTGAAAAGTGTACCAGGCAAAGGCTTTACTCACCATACACTGAAGCTCAGCAAGATCTATGGGGATAAAGTCGGGAGAGCTGAGGCACAACAACGCATCTTCCCTTTTGCACTGAGTCACACTGAAATTTTTTATTGTAGCTTGAATAAAGTCAGCCCCAGCTCCGACAGTGTTTAGTTCCAGGATATAGCTCAGTCATAACTTCAACCAGACTCCTGGTTTAGTCTGTTTATGTGCACAAATGACTGGCATCAGAAAGCAGGACATGTGGTGGAAATAAGTTTACAGCTGTGGCCTGGGTTGTGGCTATGATGTAATGGCAAAAATGAAAGGTGGGTTAACTATGGCCATTGTCAGAAAAAAGATCAAACTGAAAATGGTAATTACGAAACTATATCATATTGAAACTTAAAGTGGAAAAGATTGAGGAGAGGTAGAGATCGATGGAGGGAGGTTCCAAGATGATGTTTCATGGGTCCAAGGGGCAGGACCAGCGATTTTACAGTCCACAGCTGGAGCAACGGCTCCCCCTGGGGCAAAGCAGAGTTAATACATAGACCCTCACTATAACATTTGCCATTTTATCCACTAAATGCCACAAAGTACTGAGACAACATCCATTTTTGGGTAAGGATATTATGCCTGGCATGAAATGTATGTTATTGTCATACCATACCCTGTGAGCAGCACACTAATTTCCTTCCCAATTAAAGGTTCCTTAGTTTTACAAGAGTTGTGACCATAACAAAAAAAACAAATGACAGATTATGAAGTTTTTATGATGAATTTGGGTTTGAAGAACTATAATTACATGAAATCAAATTTGGTGTTAAAGACAGACTATACCCTTCCGTGCTGGTACGCTACCAGAAACCTGCACATTAACCTCTACCAACCTTTCCTCTTTCTCTCTCTCCTCTTCTCCCACACTCAAAACACACTCTGTTTTCACTTCAACCCATTTATGTGTTTACAACAGCCATTAAACACCCACCTTTGAGTAAGACGTTAATGCAGGGCGAATCCAGAGAAGAAAGATAATTCACCCGGTGATTAATTACTGGCTCTTGATCCCTTAACACCTAATAAGAGTTCACTATTTATCCACACACCAACATGCACACAAGAGCACACGTGTGCTTGCAAATGCACACATGCACACACACACACACACACACACACACACAGGAAAACACATAAGAGTACACACATTCTTGATCTGTATCCATGGATATGGTTGGTGCCTCCATGATTATTTTTCCATCCATGGCTGGTAGCACAGCTGTCCTAGGAAGAGGCAACCATTCATTTATGGATCGGCTGTTGCTTGAATCAGAGGCAAGGGCTGGACAGCACTCTGCCAACCTGGACAGAGGCCACCGTTCTGGGGGAAAAAGGATGAGCTGTGCTCCCGTGCCAGATAATGTCACCACAGCACTGTGACTGGTGTGTCAAGCAGGATCTAATGGGTTTGAATATAAGCAAAAAAACATCGGTGCCAACAACAAACCATAACACGAACATAGCTGCCTATATTGCCCACGGAAAAAAGCCACAGCACACATGTGCCAGAAGCCAAAAGCCTCAAACCGAGGATGATGAGCATAACCACTGGCCTTCCTTACAGGAAATACTCTAACTACACCCTAATTAAACTACAGCGTACACAAAACTGACCATTTCAAGCTGTTTCATAACACAAGTCGATTTTCAGTCAATGTTTGTCACCGAAATGCAAAATTCTGACAAACACGTACCTCTTCCAACATTTGCAAAGTCATTTTTTTAATGTTTTGAAATCTGCATTGTTTACAGTACGTTGGTTAGTGGTCCTCTGATATTTTATTGGCACATACCTGTTATTTCGCATTAATGCCACCAACTTTCACTTTATGCATCTGTTTTAATACCTTTCATTTGATAAACATGGCCAGTTAACGTTTTAAGTGTCTAAAATTAATGGAGACGGTTAGTCTCATGCTAGTTACATGCTAAAACCATAGCTAGGCTAACGCATCCAAAAGATAAATCTTGACGACAGAATGCAGATCAATCACCTTGTAAATCTACTCTGGTTATTCAATTCCCATCAAAACCCCAACATTTGTTTGCATAACTGTCTCTACGGTCTTCAGAAATGTGTGTCACGTCACCACAAGTGCTTGTGCTCTAACCCAGCACCACTAGTGGTCAAAAGCTCCACAATATACCTTTAATTTCATCCAAAGTCATCCTGTAAACATTGCCAGCCTCCTGTTTCATTGTATCAGACAAACATGTGGTGAGTGTGGGACTTTCTCATGTGCATGTGTGCAAGTCAGAGGTCTTTGTCATGCTGCGTGCTGATGATTTGCGACGCCTGTGAAGAATCAGAGGGTGGAGTTTGACGGGGGTCGGGGCAGCTTTAGTTGTTAGTACAGATACATAGTGTGAGAAAGTCCTGACGGCGAGTGCTGGCTGCTGCTGATATGAGTCCTCTGGGACTTCCCCCTGTGCTGAGGTCATCCCCTCACACTCCAACAGCCATACATCACTGGTGACATCACCTGTGATCCTCGCCAAGACGTTACCATGGGCAACATAAACAGGGAAAAGCATGTGCGTGTGCACGCCTGGTGTTAATAGAGATCATCAAACTTTACTGGCATTTTATGAGTATAGAGTGACGTGCTATACGTATATAAACATATATTATCTAAATATCATCACACAAAGCTGGCTGCGTTGTTTTCTTAAAGATGAAGTCCATAAAAGAATTGTGCAACTTTAAAAAAAAAAAGGTTAAATAAAAATGTGGGCTGACGGTAAAGCATAAGATTAACCTATTAAGTGCTAATCATGTGTTTGATGTGTGCCTGCATGCGTGCCTCTGTGTCGGTACGTGCACGTGTGTGCATGCCTACAGCCTGTTCCGTCCCCCTGCTGTGCCAGTCAATGCTTGGTATCCTGGGAAGTGGGGCACGCGGTGCCAGCAGTAATCAGAGCTCTTTGTATCCACACATACACACACATACACACACACACACACACAAAGCCAGGCTATCAGAGAATGTTCCTTCTTTCACCAATAATAGCTGTAATCCTCTCATCTCAATGTGACGTGTAACCTGTGACACGCACAAAACTCTTTTGCTGGAGATTTATACCTGGCCTCTGACTTGTTTCAAAATAGATTTAATGAGCTTTTAAAGCCAGCTTTTATCAGAACCACTGAGAATTACACTGTAGTCAGAGCTAATACAGATGTGACACAAAGCTACTGCACAGAGGGGTAGTGATCATTTTCACAAACACACAAAGACAAAGGTACACACATTCATGTCTGTATGCACCTACCATATGCACCTCTATACATATACATACAATCACACATAGCAGCATTAAAATATACAGGTAAAGAGAGAAACAAATAAATAAATGATAAAATACATCAGAAATCTACCTTGCAAATCCTCTATACTCTGTGCAAAATGTACTACTGTTGCAGACTTGCAAACCCACCAAATGCAATTACACCATAGACTGAAAAGGTTGGTGAGCATTTGCAATGATGATACAGTATTTTAGGTTCACACAAAATCCATGCATTACGCTGCAAAAATGAACACCATTCTTTGCTCTCTGGAAAAAAAAAAACTAACTAAAAAAAAGACATTTTTCACAATTTATAAGCCTACTTCCATGATTAATTTTGCATACCTGTCCTACTTGATTATTATTAGACAAACATTGTGATCAACATTTTATGCAGTACAGTCAAGGAGCAGATTACTTGCCTCCAGCCAACACATTGAGGGACAGACTGACTGTCATAAAATAAAAAATGTCTTGGATCCCATGCTGGACCCCATACAAAAATATGTCTCAGCAATATCTAACAAGGGAATGCCTCTCTGTAATTGGAAGCAACTGTAGCAATGAAGAGCCATGAGGCAGACACTGAAAACGCTTATGAAACTGATGGTACCATCAGCAGGAATAATAATAAATGTCCAAAAGGTTTGATGCATCTGTGTGTGTGTGTGTGTGTTTTTGTTTCACATGATGCACATATGATGAAGCACATACCCATATTTCTTTGCGTGCAGGCCTATACCGTATGTTGCATCAGCACCGGCCATTCTCCCTGCGTACCTCAGGTGCCGTAATCTGTCTTGCAGAGAGTGAACTGACTTTGACAAATCTGTGATGCAAAGCAGCGGAGATGTACGAGCGAGGCGGCTCGCATGTGTGCTGAGATAAGAGCGCAAACATAAAAAAAAAAAAAAAAAAAAAAGCACGGGTTGGGGGATCAAAGACGGAGAGACAGATAAGCTTGAGGTGCAGCTCTGAAGACTCATCTGTCCTAAAATAAAAAGAGGCTGGATGAATGAGAGAGGTGAAGAGCGAGAGAAAGAGAAGGGGATCAGAAAAAAAAAACCCATCTGGAGTCCTCGCACATGTATTCAATCCAGCTCACAAAGCTGGCAGAACCTGTTCTCCGAAGACATATAAAGACTTTATAAAAATACTCCAGATGGTTGCAATGTAGCGTACTTTGACTTTATGCCTGAATTTCAGTGAATTTTATTAATATGCTAAACCTTTTTTCTTCTTTGTTCTCGTTACTGATTTGTATTCTACTTAGTAAGTGTTTTTTTTCTATTCAATTTAAATGTAAAAACTTGAGAAAATGGATAACTGTATGGGTCTAAATGACCTTTAGCTTTTTGCACAATGCTTTACTTTCCTACCCACATTTATTTACATGAATTTAACAGTTTGAGAACGTTGCACAATCTGACACATTCACGTTGTCCCGCTGTTGTGGTTTCTTTCTCATCAGTCGTGGTCTTGGTCTTGTCCCATTTCTGTCAAATTCTCTATTTTTTATTGTCGTACACAATGAGTTGACATCACTGTTGAGTGAATGTTACTGTCCTGACCAAAAACAAGCCAGAGCTTTGTTACTCAGTTGAACACACTTCAGTCTTCTCTGATTTGTTTGCTAGCACGCCTACAATACAGCGCTTCTTGTGCCAAATAACATGACCTCATTGGTTGTAGCGCTCAGTCTGCCCAGTGACATACTGTACTAATGTAATACATACTAACTTGGCTGAGGTCAGACCGGTAAAGGCGGCTACCACAGTATAGAGATGATCTCTGTCAAACTGAATTTCAAAACGGGGCCAGACTCTTATCTCATCATGATTATGTTACTCAATGAAGTATTTTACATGGAAAGATACAGTCACTGTGAAAATGTATAAAGACTTGTAGGAAAACCAATAATATTAACACTGATGTCGAGCCACAAAGAGAGGCTATTCAGACTGTAAACCCATTCAGCATCGGTCACACTCATGCCACTTGCATTGTAACATCATCGCTGCTCAGCTATAAATCACACAAAGATGCAGGCTTAACTGGTAACAGCCAGGAAGAAACTGAAAAGTAGCAGCGCAGACAGACACTAGCCAGCTGCATTGACAAGAGGGAAGATGGCTGAATTACACATGCACATATGGTTGGAACTGCACAGTCAAACAATTCCTTGGAGGCTGTGGAGGAGATGAAGGCTGGTGTTTTATCACTGTCCCAATAGCTGCCACCCCCAAACTCTCTCTCTCTCTCTCTCTCTCTCTCTCTCTCTCTATCTCTCTCTCTCTCTCAAGATGCTGAGCGCCGCACGAGAACCGCAGAGGCAGATGTTAGGCATCCACGCTGCCTTGCCAATTGCTTAACGCTAATGATGTCAACATCCACCTGTTGCCGTGGCACTTGGCCCTGCCCCGGTATGGATAAACAGGCGCAGGAGTTGTTGCCCAGCTCTGGCAGAGCATTGCAACAGCAGCTGGCATGTAGGGGGTTTCAGCTGGCATACAAAAAATGAAAAAAATCCTCCTTTTAGAGAAGCAAATCCAATCCAGGTCAAGTGATTCTTTTTTAAAGTATAGCTTTTCATTACGGATTTCAACTTCAGGGAGTCTCATCGGAGTCGATATCACAGATGACTCACAGATGAGCTGAAAGGTAGGAGACTTATGAGACTGACAGAGAACAGGACTTGCTTTGACAGCTAAAGCAAAAAAAAAAAAAAAAAATCCTGTTGAAAACTTGACACACACTAAGGCCAAAGCCCTCCATGAAGCACTGACACTCTCCTCTTCCAGCCAAATACTAGAGCAGCGTATGAATCAGTTCAATGCTGGCTTCACGGTCAATGCCATGTGCATAAGAGTGTATGTATTCTGAGTGTGTGTGTGTGCAATTACATGTTTAAATATGTATTAATGTCCATGTGTGTGAGTATGTATTATATGCACTTGCAGTATGTGAGCTTAACTGTGTCCTTGCATGTGTGTGAGGGAGCGCTTCCCGTCTCTGTGTGTGTGTACAGTATTTGTGTTTCCTCTCATACATTGGGCATTCACAATGACATTGTTCCTCCTGCATCGGGGGGGGGGAAGTCTACCAGGGGAACTCTGGCCTCAGCATACTCCCCCTGCTCACATTTCTATCCGTCTCTCTCTCCTCCCAAGCCCCCCTCCCTCCTTCTCCATTCACACCCCCTTCCTCCCTCCATCCGTTCCCTTGTTCCTTGTCAGCTGGTGGGGAGATCCAGATGTGAAGGGGGACTTGAACAGGAAAAGGAGAGGGAGAAAGAGAGAGAGAGAGATAGAAATCCACATCCCTCCCGTGACAGACTTCATTGTCCAAGACCTCTGGACAAGCCTTTAGACACATACACACAAACAATTATGCGCACCAAACAATGGACTCCCTCTAGACGACAAGGCCCGATTGTGTGTGTGTGTGTGTGTGTGTATGTGTGTGTGCATCTGGCGACAAAGCAAATCAATGAACAACATCTTGCAGGAGATTTGGTGTTGATATTTAGTTGGCTTACTTACTAGGGGTCTTGGCCAGGCGTAAGGCCATTGTTCTCATTCAGTGAGCAGAGAGGAGAAAAATCAATAAGAACCTGAGAGACTGATGACAAACAGTGATGCAACAGTATGCCAGCGCCGCTCTCGCTCCTTTTTTTTTTTTCTTCCCACTTTCTTTCACTCCGTCTCGGCTAAACTTCCACATTTACATCGTCGGGTAGGAGAACGGGAGCAAAACAATGAAATTTGACTGACACGCACACATGTGCATACCGAGATGGAAGAGGATAGGACAGGTAATTGCAGAGAGTTACACCACATATTGTACGCAATGGCAAACACATGTACGCTTCACACACACGCACGCACACACACCGCATGAAGCCATGTGTAATAAGTTAATAGAGTGAGTCAGCAAAAAGGGAGCGAGTCAGTCAGAAACAAGAGGAGAACTACGATCGCTCTCTCACTACGGGAGCATTTTCTCGCCAACTTACTAAGTTCCTCTATGTTCTTTTCACCGTATCCCAGCTCCACTCTCTCATTTCAAAATGCCAAACAGAGCATATAAACCTCAGCGCTTACCCAACTAAGAAACATTAGGACAAAATCTCTGACAGAGCCAACAAATGAATGACACAATTATATTCCATTGGAAAAAAAAAAGCTCGGAATGAAGATGTCAATACTCACCGAGAGGCAACCCGAGTCTTTCCCAGTTAAAGTTTTCTGCTGAGCTAACACAGACTCACTCTTTGAGAATGGGAGCAACAAGTAGTGTACAGTGGAGAACAATGCATGTCTGCTGGAGCGCTGCAAAGCGTAAGCAGAGCAGAGACACAGAGAGGTCCAGTCATCGGGCTGCTGCTCACATGGGACGGGGAGAGAGGAGGGGAGGAGAGGAGAGGAGAGGAGAGGAGAGGAGAGGAGGGAGGGTTAGCTATAGGATAGTCTACAGTATTTTGGATTTTGGCAGCGGGAAGGATCTCATCCTTCACTCCACATGTCTTGCTCTTTTTTCCCCCCTTTCTCTCCAAAAACGTTACGCCGCGTCTCACATTTCTCGTCTTGTTTTAAAAAATCGACTTGGTTTGCCCTTCCTTCCCTCGGTCCACTCCCCTTTCCTCTGCTTTCCTCTCCTTTTTGTTCTCGCTGTCTTTCCCACACACGAGCAGTGCGTCTTTGTCGTCTCTGCTATTCAGCTCTGAAAAGGCTCCTTTAGAGGTGTCTTCCTGTAACAGTCAAAAATATAGAGCTTCACCTAGGCACACACAACTGAGTAGTGCAACCATGCTGAGATAAGACACTCATACCTGTACACAAACATACAAAATCACCCAACTTGCTGCAAGAGGGAGGACAATCTCCTATTGACTTATTTGTCTCTCCCGGTCATACATGCAATCATAGAAACAGAGCAGAAAATTACAGGGCTATTCAGTATTTGGATCCCTCTCTCGCTCTCCCTCTCTGATGTCACTCGTTTTTTTTTTTGTTGTTTTTTTTTTTCTCCCTTTCGCTCAAAGGCCCTAATTCACAAGTGGCCCAGATACCACACTGTACTGAAGGGAAAGGAAGAAAAGCAAAAAGAGAGTCAGAGAAAGAGTAACCTGATACAGCTAAAAGCAACAATTATTTGAATGAGTCACTCAGCAGTGAGGTTTTGGGGTTTTTTTCAATGTTAATTCGGGAGAGAGGGACCATAGAAGAAGAAGGGGAAAAAAAATCATCCCATTTTGGAACACTCCACCTCCTGAGGACTCCCTGAGGTCGTGGGAGAGGAGGAAGGAGAAATGGAGGGTGGAGGGAGGGGAAGGCAAGAGAGGGGAATGGAGGGGCAGGGGAGGACAGACACAGGCTTGGATGGGTACCAGAGTGACTTCTTCTTCTCATCCCCAAATCCACTTTCCAGGACTTACTGATCCATCTTGTGCTGACAGACCAAATGACATAGGGTACGCTACTCTTCCGGACACGCGAGGTGACGGTGAGCAGACACTGACACAGTGGCAAATAGGAAACAGATTATGGGCATACAAGCAAAAACACACATTCTAAAGCAGTGGAAACTCAAAATATGATAGAGCCACAACCGGAGCTGACGTGCACCTCCTCAAATATGTAACTACAAGTCATGTGCTATAGAGATACCACTGGGAGACCACAAGAACTTCAATTGGTCAGCTAGGGCTGCTTGTGGTTTCTTCTGTGTTTCCAGTGCTGGTAGAGACTGATGATAGTCAACACAACAAGAAGAAAATTGAAAAAAAAAAAGGATCAGTAATCACCTTTTCAGTATATTTTGTGACGTAGAAAAAAATATTCCCAATGCAAACTTTCTGCTCGATACATTTGTTGCTGTTAAGCACAAAGTGAAAAATAAGTCAAACATACAAAATTGTCTCTTTTCAATTGGCTGTGTTTTATGATTTCTCCATTTCCAGTGCCATCATTACCCAGCATACTGACTCAAAAAGATAATTACTTCAGGTATTGACACTTGACACATCCATCTAGTATTGCAGTGGCATCACATCAACCAACAGGTAAATGATTAGCAACAGTGTCAGTCAATTCCCTTACTGTAGCAAAGACATCTGTAGCAAGACAGCACATGTTTCCCTTTACATTAACCTGAACACAAATGTAGTCATAATCCCAACCAGGCATCTATGCAATGCTTAATCTCAACTACAGATGGCAGCACAATGGGAAATCCAACACAAAACCAGAACACCTTGATGGAGAAGCACAAATCCATCTTATGCTAATAGAAAGTATTAATTAGGATAGCTCAACTGGATGACGCTGTTGTGCAGCATTCATTGCAACTCCATCTGTAAAAATCAGGCTCCCATTTCACCTAACTTACGACATGCAAAATGCGTTTTGCAACATCAGATAATTTCCTCTTGCATTCGTTCTGACACCCGAGAAATACCATATTTATGACCCATGCGTAAGGATGTGAGAGGAGTGTAGCGCACACGAATTCATCAGCAATTTGCGTGTGATAAACATTTGCGAAACGGGGCACTGACACTATCTGCGATCTGCATGTAAGCGGCGCTTGCAAATCGCTCTTGTGAAACGGGCCCATGAATACTTGCAGCGTAATGAGAGATGCCTCTATTAGAAGCTGTAGAAGCTTCATCCAAACAGCATAGATACAGAGATATCAGTCCAGTGACATTTTGGCCAACCTGTATATCTCTTGTATAAACTAATGTTACAGCTGACCTGCATCCTGTTTGGACCTGCTGTCACAACATTTGGAGAAAGAAACATAGAGAGGAGGTTTATGTAAACACACAGCGAAGGAGATATGAAAAAATGCGAGACGAGACTCTCAAAGATGTGCACTGTGGCCCAAATATATAAACAGGCTGTATACAGGCATGCATACACATACAAATGAAGGAACATGGACAAAATGTAATTAACATTCTTTGTTCAAGTGGTTGGACGTCACATTTCCCGTATATGAAGTCAAATACTGAATTTTTAATGTTTCTAGGCCACCGAATGAGGCAATATCGGATACTTTCCCTGAAACCATCTGGTCAGATTAGTCAGTTGCAATCACAGCATTATACCATGTTTGACTCTTTTAGAATTACACCAGACTTTATCACAGCTAATGACACCCTCCAGCATCTTATGTCAACATGTCAACAAGAAATGGCAGATTTTGCTTTTAATCCAGACAAACAAAAAGGCTAAATACATACAGTACGGAACACATTTACACAAGAAAGGGGGAGATGCAACAAACACACACGCACAGGCAGACACATAAAATGTTTATTACAGCAGTCTATGTGGTAAGGAGGTGGCTTGCTGGCAGGTACAGTAACATCAAAGGGTCTATACTTTCCACTGTGGCTGGAGGCTGAGGTGCTATACAGCTGCTGAGCTTGCTTTGTCTGCATGACTCTGCATGCAGGTCAACCTAATTAAGGAAGAACACGCTAGCTAGTACTGTTTTGCTCTCACAATTAATGACACAACAAGATAATGGTGTGTTTTTCTCTGTCATATTATTACTGTTTTGTAAAATGTATCATTTATGCTACAATCTATGCTGTTTGTAATTATTTTATTTGCTGGTCTGCATATGGCTCGACTTCCCCCTTTCTCTTTCCCTCTGTCACACACACACACACACACACACACACACACATACACAAACACACACACAAGGACACAGAAAAAAAACTCATCAGAACCCTAAGAATCAATTAGCAGAATGTAAATAGGCCATTCAATTACTTTTAGCACCAAGCACCGTCCTTGTTCCTCCGGAGGCAAACAATCAACCAGCAGAAACAAATTAACACTCAACAAGAGTACTTGTCTAAAGTCTGATCGCCCACTAGCAATAGATGGGAGGGGATTGTGTGTGTGTGTGAGTGAGTGTAGGGGTATGCGTTCTGCTCAAAAGAGTTTGTACCATATATGTCCTTAGTATTAAAATTCCATCTGGGTTTGTTGATGTTGTTGAAATGCTCAGAAATGTCTAGAATCCACTCCGCTGCTCTTGGTTAGCTGTGCAGCTTGGCCAGTGACCACAGACTGTTTCAGAATACTGATCACTGTGACTGGAGATAACTAGACATACTGTATATAGACACAGCCATGCCCATACACACATACGCACTGGGACGAGTCTCCCTTCACCATCTGCTATCCAAGACTGAAGGGTAATGAGTCTGAACACAGAAAGAAAGAGAAAGAGAGAGAGAGAGATGAAGAACAGGAGGAGCCACGGAGCTTTTTCAGACACAAAATGGAAGAGAATTTCACTAAAAAAAAATTTCAGTCTAAATGACTATGCACACCTGCCAGGGTTTTAAAATGCATCAAAGGATTTTTTTTTTTGACAGCTCAACCGTGGCTGACAAAATTCAAAAGCATTCATGAATTTTAAACAAGTGGCGGTTAAGGAATTTAGCAGCAACATCGCATTTAAAGCAATTTATATGCAAATGTCTAACAAGTGGCATTGCACAGAAGGACTAGAGAAGAATTAGCGCTCGCTCATTGACCTGACCTGCAACACTAATACAGGATCCAATTAATGAGCTACCGGGCCTCCATCTTCACAAACACACCCACACCTACTGTAAACACACAGCGAACACATAACACTACATGTCACTGTTTCATTTTTCCTGCTCGCTCTATGAGGTAATCTCCTTCACCCTGCTAATTTGTATCATTCCGCCACTAGATGGCAGTAAAGATCTGGTCTTCCCTTCGCACTCCAACACACACATACATACACAAATACACACAGATACTATACTGGTAGGCATGCCAAAATGGGGAGTGAACGTGATGAAAGACCACAGTAGAAAGCAGACAACCAGACTCAACCGCAGAACACGTAGGACTGAGGGTAAGAGACAAACAGTCCAAGAAGGCTCTCTCTCTCTCTCTCTCTCTCTCTCTCTCACATACACTATCACTACACACCACAATGTAAAAGTTTACAGCTCCGAAGGCAGAGACGACATGCATATAGCTCTAAAAGGGAGAGGTTATTTTCTGCCTTGCGAGGCCAGTGGATCACACTGGTGGTTGCGGAGAGGTGTTTTCTGTGAGTGGCACCGGAGAGTTAGGGCTTTCAAATGAAATGAACAACCCTTCTGTATTCTGTGTTAGTATCTGTGCTTTTTAGCCCGCGGGGTCAAAAAGCCACGGTGCCTGGGCCCACCACGTCAAGCTGCATGGAACTTTTATATTCTATTTATTTTTTTATGAGTGCAAAGTAATCTAGTGTAGATTGATATTATTATTTATTTCACTTTAGACTTGTGTTCTGGATCAGACATGCCTACTAGGGCACGACTGTAGCAGGTACACTACAGGAGGTTAAAAGGGTTGTCATATATAGAGAGATTTTCTATCTTCGCCAGAGTGAAACAAACTCACGGATCCCTTTTTATACGTCTGTGTGCAGCTATGTTGAGCAGTTACAATTGTGGAAATACACCTCTAATACTAAGGGTTTAATATTTCAGTCTGGCATTAATATTTCTTACAAACATTCTCATAGCTACATAAAAAAAAAAACTTATATTATTGTTCAGAGAGCTCTCACCACTATGACTGTGACCAAATGTAAACAGAAAAGGGGCCACTCTGGATGTTTGGCATGTATAACTATTTTTTTTATTATTACAATTGAATTATAACATTGAAATGACATTACTTTCATTTCCTCTATCGAAGAAATGCAGCTACCCCACTATAAGCACGTATTTAAAATCCAACTATCCATTCAATGGTGGACACTAAAACCGTAAATTCCACACCGTTAATTGTGCAGCCTTAACATAGTTGCATATTATTGCAGGGTTTAAAAGCTAAGAGTTTATATATATATGTCTGTTTTGATGAAAGCCAGGCCTTTCAATGACCACAAGAACACTCTATGCAAAGTCACCGGCTCTCACCCAACACTCTACATGTCTCTTCTCTAAAAGCAGGTTGCTCACCTGGAGTAGATCCTCCTCAGTTACAGTAAAGGATCTTTCGTACAGGTGTATTTACTCTATGTTATAAATCATCATTTTCATCCTCCTCCTCCCCCTTTCTTTTGTCTCACTCTACCTCGCAGCTCAGATCACAGGTTTGGGGCCAAGCAGTTCAGACCAGAGCAGCAGAAATCCACTGAGAGCTGATGATTGCCTGTGATTACAGTCTGTATCCTTCTCTCTCTCTCTCTCTCTCTCTCTCTCTCTGTCTCTTTCTCTCTCTCCGACCATCTCCTCTGGGCTCATCTGGCCAGGCCTGGCTGAGGTAACTGCTCTCCTCGCTTGAGTCATTAACTGGAGAGAGCCGGAGCGAGGAGAAGCTCACAAGGGAGGCACTGACACGTTTCCTTCACCTTGACATTGCCTGGAGGTTACACCATTCATTTCGTAGCAAAGTATGGTTCCGGGAGGCAAGAGGCATGTGAATCAAGGGTTTCTGATACATAAAAGCTCTCTCTGTGCGAGGGGGGGGGACTTACTCCCTCGGCTCTTGCCGTTCAACGTGTGCTGAACTGTTGGAATGTGTGTCGATGGATGGAAGACGCGTGAGAGACTGTGAATCTTCGCGGGGCTTATGCGCGTGTTTGTCGATCTGTGCGCATGAACGATCACGGTTGGTCATCTAATACAGGAAGGATGTAGTGCTGCGAGAGTGTTAGCAGAAAACACAACAACACACTCAAGCCTTAACCTAATCCCGTGTCCTGACACAGCTGTGTGATCAGTCAGTCATAGCAGATATAGCTGCGCACCGTGTCTGTCTCCTCACATTACCCGACAACACTGACTGCCTGTCCGTCAGCCGATCACCAAGATGAAACACTGACAGATTAAAGTCAGAAGGGAAGAAAGTTGAAACATAAGAAGTTTAGAGGAGATTTTACTAGACATGTACAATATAAAACTTGTAAGCATGTATGTGTGCTATATGCTATATTGAATATATTGGGTATGTGAGCCTGCTGGGTAAGATTTACTGGTAAACTGCGCTCATGCCCGACAGTTGTTGTCACTTCATGTCAGTCAAAATAGTGCCGGAATGATCGACAGCCGCCTGTGGCTCTTGTAAATGTGTCTGCTGAATTAACCCTGTACTGCCCTCGGAGGTTCCCTACGATCCTCCCACCTCTCACTCCCCCCCCCCCCACCCTCCCATCCCCCTCCCTCGAGGGTGTTTAGGTAGGGTAATGTTGAGCTGCCAGCGGAGTGGTGGCTGGTCCTGACGTGTGCTTTACCTCTTCGGCTCTCCGGGGATTGAAGCCCAGCCAGCCGTGTGTAATTAAAAGAGCATAAAGACAGATCAAGCTCTCTGTCGCTCTTTCTATTCAAGACTGCCTCGAGGCCGAATCCAATCCACGTTCTGCTCTGTCAAGCTGCAGGGAACTCGTTTATTAAAATGTTCAATACCCTTATCCTTGAATGATGATAAAAAAATGTTAATCGGCAGGATTCTCACAACGAGGAAATCTACTGTGACACTTTATTAGAGGCTGATGATAGCAAATAGACTAAAATGAATGCAAACCACTGATTTAAACATTATAACCTTTTATACAAGAAAGTAAAGGATGTCTATTCATTAAAAGTTGAATGTATTAATGAATTTACACTGTATGGTTTGTGGAAATGATGATTTGAAAAGGAAATATACACATTTATAATTTAAAAGTCATAATGTTAAAGTTTGTTTAGCGTACAGTGCAGCTGGTGATGTTTCATAATGAACTGGGATTCCCTGCCCCAACCACAAGTGCACTGAGCAGTAGTAGGTCGAAGTGAGTCACGTTAGTAGTCAGTCATTTTTTTCTTTTTTCTTTTTTCGCCAGTTTCCATTTCAATTTCTCACTGCTTTTCATCACGTTGAACTATTGTGTTTGTGCAGCCTGCACAAAATCCAGTCTGTCAGGACATTGAGTCCCCACATCATCACTCAATTTCTCACTTTGTTCTGTTTTTTTTTCCTCACCTTCGCCTGTCCCCCAGTCTCTTGGGCGACCAACAGACTCAAAATTATAAAATTATATAATTGTGGCCCGTTAAATGTGTACAACTCATTCCAGAATTGGCACTGGGATACCCGTTTTTGTACTTGTGACGTTTCAGTTTGTCTGATTTGAATTGAAAACATGAGTGCAAATACCACTGTAGGCGTATATGTTTTTTAATTTTCAATTTCCTTTCTCTCATAATTCACCAGAGTTGCCAACAGAAGATCTCTCTCTAGAATTCTGATAAATAGAAGATGTTCTGCATACAGTAGGAGCGATAAATCTGGCAAAGATAGAATACATGTATCTTGGCATACCGCATGAGTCCCTTCGCCAGTGAATCTGTTTTAATCTTTGCTCGCCTCTGTCTCAAATTAGTAATTCAGTTTCTCTTCCTGAAAAACAGCAGGGGCCTGCTGTTTTATCTGCTGAAAAGTATTTATATCAGACCAATAAAATGAGAGTTCAAAAATTCAATTCTCACCTCCTCTGTCTGGCTGCCTTCTTGTCACAAATCTGATTATTTACACCCACGGTGAGCAAGGCACACTGACGTCAAAGTGATCAACACTTCTCTGCAGCTGCTGGAGGAAATAAGGGGGAAGCAGAAGCCCAAACTGCTGAGGAGTCCAGACAGAATAAATGGGGTAAAATGTAGTTCATCTTCATAGTGCTGACTTTGGTTGTAAGATTCTGTTGGCGGTGGTAAACACGGACTATCTATACCCTCAAGGCTTTCCCTACGAGGGGAGTTTGCATACCGAGGAGAAGAAAAAATATTGCATTAAATAACCATGGGTAGACCACAGTTAATGATGTGTTGTATATTTTGCAGACAGTGTGATTGTACATTGGTAAAGTCCTGAGTCTGGAAGGTATGGTGGTTTAGGTTGCAGAGGAATGCGGAGATGACGGTTGTTGGGGTCGATTGCAAGGTGACTGACATTTTGTGTTCTGTCAATGGACTGTAACACAACTGATGGATAAAACAGGAAATGACTCCAAAATGTTCCTGGAAAACTAAAGGTTCTAGTTTTGTATGGTTTGAGGTTATATAATAAATTACAGTCACAGTAAGTGCTGCAATTTATATGAATATGGGTAAAAAAACAACATTTTTTATCCTCACATTAAGTTTTTTAAACAGCTATTTCTCAAAGTGGCCTTCAAGAGATAAATAAGGATTTATAAACGGGTGTTTGTGTCATGAGCTACTAATGGCTTTGCGTTTTTCAAAACTAAATCGAAAGATATCAACTCAAGGATGTGTAATCAATGTATATTTATGAGTGTAATGCGATAGCCATTTAAAATAATCAATATTTACTGCCTTACTGATAACCACGGCTGCTTGTTTATGGCAGCTAAGCCATGCCCTTGAGGTTCTATTGGAAGGTTTGTGTCCTCATACATCAGTGCACACGTACAGAATTGTATATACACACCCACACACACACCCACACACTTGTGTCTGTGATAGCCCCATCGGGTCAGGGACCCCATTACCGCGACAGGTTCCAATCTTGTCCAATTCTAGCCAGCGTGGGTCCACAGACAAAGCCCTGGCATGGGCTTACACTCAGAAAACACTGGCATTAAAAATTTCAGGACTGCAGAGGGAGGATTGAAAAAAATTGAGGAGAGATTTGAGATGTATGACAGAGTGTGGAGAGGGTGTGCTCGCAGTGTCAGATATTACAGTCCTAGCGTGTGCTGGCGGGATGGAATTATTGAGTATCATCTTTATTTACACACACCTCGGCAGACACGGAGGCTGAAGTGCGGAGAAGAGAGCATACTTTCACATGTGGCAAAATGAGACTGTTCCCCAGAGAAAAAAGGACAGCAGTAGTTGGTTGCTCAGACAGACCGACACCATGTTTATGTTCAGTGCCAAAAGCAGAAAGCAGTGTGTGGTGATGTGATGTGAGTGTAGCAAATAGATGTAGTTCTTGGTTTTCTAACAGTCAGCTTTGGTTTCTTTCATTCAACATGACAGCAATCTTTTTCTAACCAAGCAGTTTTAGTCGAAAAGATTTCATTAGCCATCTTTTGAAAAGCACAGACAAATGACCTACTTTGTCATGAAGGTATGAGGATTTGTTGGTCAAAGCTGCATTGTAATAGTCTAATTACACACACCCCTCAGGCTATGAAAAGGCTTGGATCTTTGCCATCAGCCAGGCTCTGTATGAAATATGGACACCTATCCTGAGTTCTTCTCTCTCGCTCCACCTCAGTTCCCCTTGGCTGCCTTTAATTACAGATAGAGGGATAATGGAACAGCAGAGGGGCTAACCTGCCGGGAAAGGGGAAATAAGAGTGAGCGGCGGTGGTCACAGGAGCCAACAGAGTGCTGAGATTAGGAATCACCTTTTCCTGGTTGGGGAGCCTGTATGGGCAGTGTGGGCACAGCGCAGAGTGTCCCCCCCATCCTCCCACAGACAATCGTCAAAAAATGATTGATTGCCGTGTCCTTAAACAAGATGGATCCAGGCTAGAGGCCAAGGGGCTGAGAGCCACGGCTGAGCTGACGTCGGTTTACCGACAAGGTGAACAATGGGATTCTGTCAGTGATGAGACCCTCGCTCGACGTTATTCAAAGAGAATGAGACATAACAGGTGAGCGGTGGAAATAATTAGTAGGCGGCACAACCCCTCTGTTCATGTTATGCCTCGTATTATTTCAGTGTGGTCTCTTCCCGTGGTTTCTCAAGGTTAATTGATGAGAAATAATGGATCACGGAGCTGAGCGATTGTGGTGTGTGTTGGCGGGATGTTTCATAACCAGCCCTGAAGCAACCCATTGGCCCAGAAATTCCATTTAATAAAGATTAGCTTTCTTTCTCGCAGACCTCATTCTCCTTCTTAATTAAAAGATGAAGATAAAAAATTGGTGGGCTGCAAGTATCAGAAAATATCCCCAGGACTTCTTACACGAAACACAGCTCAGCGCCCACATGAAAGGCTGGGACTAATGCATATTTAATGCCAATGGGAAACAGCTTAGATCAGTTCCTTTACTTAGAGCACTGGGAAAACTGAAAATACTGTTACTATAACCCTCCTCTGCTGCTTGGGCTGTAGGAATGTGTGCAGCACGGTGTGTGTAAGTGGGCATATATTGCGCTGAACTTGTGTTTATATACCTCTGTGTGTGTATATATGTGAGTGTGTGTTTGCATGTCTGCAGGGGATGGGGTGGGATTCACTAAGCATGATTGCACAGCAGGACTTAGTTCCTGTGTAAAGTAGCATAACACAGTGGGGAAACACACACACACACACACACACGCACACACAAATCCATTCATTACAACACTACAGGACCAATGTCTCTGCTTCATGTAATGGATTTCTTTTAATACATCCAAGAGAGAAAAACATGCTTGTTTTTGTGCATCCATCTTTATCGTCTACTTTCATTGAAAGATTACACTCACGTTAGCTAAACTATTAAAGCCAAAGGCAATATTCCAATTTTTCTTTTGTTAGGCTGAAGCAGAAATTAACATATGAAGGTGTAAAAATGTTACTTTATTCACTTCACTTGTTAAAGTCCCCTTCAACTCAAAAATGTGATTTGTTTATTGTTACTTCAGTTGCTCATTGAAAATCCGAATTTAAGGGGCGGATCTATGAGTGTGATTTGGGACATCACAACAAGCCAATCCTGGTCCAGTATACAACTTATACAAGTGTGACGTGGAGACTAGAAACCTCCAGTACACTGAGAAATGGACACTACAGTGAAGAAGGAGACATCTTGTGTCCAGCTGTTTAATTTTTAAGAAGAGGAATATTTGCATATTCATAAATTGTCTGGAGGGGATCTTTAGATTGAAGTACTAAGGCTGCTGTGTTGGACCAGCACTATATCTGCAGAAGTAGGTCTGTGTGTTACTGTAATGGTCATAAAAAAGACACATTCCCCTCCCACAAGACTTCAAAGAACTTCAATAGAGCTTACCAGTGGTTTGCATGTTTTAGCCCATTTACCACAAATCCCTTCACATCCCAGTTCGCCAATTTGCAAAACATACTGCAGTGTTTTAGCAATTTTCATGTTTTTTTTTTCTACTGCTTCAGGTACTTATTGGGTTCCTTGAAACTCATCTCATACAGAGTTGAAAGTGGTCACTGATTGCCTTTTCTTCAGTTTCAAAAATGACACAAAATAATATGATAATACACAGTTGATCGCTGATTTGGAATGTGTTCCCATTTTGTGCAAACTCTTCACTCATTCTTCAAAGAAAATATCATGTCTGACTTTGAAGCGGGTAACATTTCTATTTTAGCAATGTCTCAGGTTAGTCCAGAATTGGAAAAACACCTGGAAAATTTACCCAAGTACCAATGAATAAAACCTGATACTTAACTACAATTCTGATCAGGCTTCTAGAGTATATATAAAGCACAGCAATTTCAAAATCAAGTAATTTGCATAAATCTGCCTTAGCATTGTCTATGGGAAAAGGAAATGCATAATTCTCTTCCTGAAAATGTGCAGTCTTATGACTCACAGCAAGATTTCATAAAATATCTGTCAACCACACATCCCTTCTCCCTTTTGCTCTGTCCCACAGCACTGCCATGTTTCTTTCTGCTCCTTTTCTCTCCCAGCCCATCCCCTTTTTTTCTGTCCCTTAATCTCTCGCTCTCTCTGACTCCTTACAGATAAGTTGCTATGACACAAAGGGCGTGACAATTTTCACCAAAATACGAAGGGTGGGTATGTGAGAGGGTACCATGACTGGAGCTTATATACGTAATGTGTCTCTCATTCCACTTGGCATTAAACTAAATCCCTGAGAGGTTGACAGCCCATTGAATTGATTATGTATATTTCTATCAGGCAGCAGAATGAGCTTTCAGAAACCATGGAAAAACACGCATACTGTATGCCTCATGTGTTTGCCTTTGTCTTCATCTTTTATCTTGATTTTGCAGACCTTACTCATTCACTGCATTTACCCGATTGATACTTTGAAGGGTCATGGAGGGCTGGAGCCATTTTATACTATGAAAGTCATCCTTAAAAGTCTGCAAGTCCTTGACAATAGTCAACTTCTGCTGCCACTGTGTAGAGGTATAAACTATAGGTATACTGCTTTTTATTCTTCTAGTTTTCCATGGATGGCGACTTGCACCATCCATAGACACAAAGGTTAGACAAAGGTGACCTTATTTTCCTTAGTGGAGTACATACATCATTGGAGGGCGGAAGGAGCTACATGACCAAAGGGAGCGCGAACACTCATAAGAGGCATCCTCAGAAAGAAAATGAGCTCGCCTTGGCACTCTCCATCCTCGAAAGTATATACGCAAAGATTAATACTGTGACATTCAGAACTAGGTCTGAGCACAGCATCTCTGCTCCACAAAACTCATTACTAACACAAAAGTTCTCTGCTTGAGTAAAACACAGGCTCCTGTTTGTTCATTTGTTTGTAGCTTTTGTCGTACACAAAGCACAAATTCAGAATCCAAAGGTTAGTTAGTTTCATTTCAGTCCATCAGGGTCAAGTATCAATAAGATTATTTTCAATACTAAAAAATAACTACAACCAACAGCTTTTCATTTGACTTAAAATTTTAAACTATTTCACTGTGTCACCATCAAAAGACCGCAAAAAGTTGATACTTCCCCTAATACTTATGACATCATGAGGACCTCCAGTCCACTTCACATACAGCAGGAAACACTCATGAAATCAGGAAGAAAATCCTGTTCTCTGTGGATATACTCTCTATTTATATAAGCTGACAGCACTCACTGACCCACAGTGCCACCGAGTACATGTCATGTAGGTTGAGAGTACCACAGCAGGATGGTGAGTGTACGGGAAGAAGACGGATGCTTCTATTGATAGTGAAGGTCACGGTGCACCAGCGGCAGAGCAGCAGAGCTCCTCCAGCAGGTGGCTCTCCTCTCTCCTGGGGCAGCTAGCTACAAAACATCTGGTGTTTCGTGTTGGTGTGTATGTGAGGAAATGACACAAAACACACAGCTGTATTTTCTGGATCAGATTTCCACTCTCCCAGAGTGACTATCAAGCCCCTTCTAGCTCCCTGAGTGAGTAACTAACTTAATTTTAGATGGATCAAGTGCCACGTGGAAAAAATAAAGACAATGAGTCTACAGACTGCTGCGCAAACAGTCCACCCTTCATATGATTAAGAGTGAGAAAACAAGCAGAGCTCTGCGTCACTTTCCAGTGGCAGTGGCCTTTGGCTTGTTGAACTTTACGGTGAATGCAAATCAGAGGGGCTGGAGGACTCTCTGAGCTGAAGAGCTGTCGAGAAAACTCCAAAAAGGCCAGACGTGCATGTCTCTCCTTCATTTATACTGTGTAACAACCGATTTACACTAGTCATATTAAAGAGACTAAAGTAGCTCTTTTTAAAACATTTGTTCCATCTTTTTTTTTTGGGTGACCTGGGTGATTCTCAGTCACCCAGGTCATGGTTATCCAAGGAGGGTTGAATCAAGGGCAACTGGACTTGGTTGTAGATACTTGAAGAGGTTTCACCTCTCATCCAAGAGGCTTCTTCACTTCTAACTGACTGGTTGGTAGTCCCAGGTATTTAATCTCAGTGTGGTTGTTATGAAGGTAACAGATACCACTTGGTTGGTTAGTGCTCCTGGCTGTTAGCCAGTAACTCATTGGATACTGAACAGTCAAAGGCTAATCCATCTTTCATACAACCAGTCTCACATACAATACATTTGCATTCACTAGAGGCATGGGGGATTATACTGAGACCTAATTCCCTCCTCAAATCCCACTAACTCCATGTTAATTATTCAAAAATAGAAACTCGTTAACACAGTAAATATTATGACCTAATTTTGTCGAGATTGGGATTTGGAGTCATTGGAAGTGTGCGCGTGTGTATATGTGTGCACGCTTCTACGTGTGCGCATGAAGCTGGCAGGTCTGATGTGTTAAACAGGAAAAAAAAAATGTTTTAAGGTTTCCTTTACAAAACTCCTCCCGAGAATATTACTTGACCATCTTTGCAGCTTACTGCAGATTACTGTAGCTCCATGCTTGAAATGTTGCCTTCAAACACAAAAAGTCTGTATTCGTTCAAGCCTTTGAATTCTTTCAAATCTTTTCAAATGCTCTTTTTTTTAAAAAATCAAGACCAATACCATCTCAAATCGGCCAAATCAGAGCAAATGTTTCTCCAGATGTGTTATGTGTGGGCAACATGCACTGATGACTGAGAAAGAGAAACACAATGTGTCCACAGGCATGTCTGCAAGTGTGACTGCTGCATGTGTGTGCATGCACTGGCAGCAGCTGTGTGTGTGAAAGTGTGTGGGCTTGTGTGCGTAGTAATGAGAGTGCAGGCAGTAATGAGAGGCTGTTTGGAGCTGGTTCCACTGCAGAGCCATGCTGGGTACACTGTATTGATCTGCTCCATCACTGGGAGGGCTGGAGCTAGATAATGATGACTATCTCTGATCTTTCGTTCAAGCCCTCTGTGCCTCCATCTCTCTTTTCTGCCTGCCTGCCTGTCTGTCTATCTGTCTGTCTGTCTGTCAGTCAGTCTCTCACTTACAAAATCTTAATTTAATAGTCAAGTTGTCGTTATGTCGTGTACTGCTGTGTATGTACATCGGTCTCCAGAGAAACCTGAAATACATGGGAGACATTCTTTAATGGGGATTTTGATGAATACTAGAACATATCAGTGGAGAGGATTTTATTTTTCTGCTTCATTTTTAAAAAAAAAAATATTGCTTTGTGTTTGGTCCACAGCAGAAGTGCAGTTGTTGCAGCCCTGGCAATGTGCTGATACATAGCCTCAGTTCTCAAAAGGCTCATGACTTCAAAGCACCAGACAGCTTTTATGTCAGCATCAACCAGACTACTGGAAGTCATTTTTATGTCCCATAAGCAGCCAGCAATTTCTGAAACAGCACAGCCCCATTTTAATGTCCTCCCTCCCACTCAGAAACATTCATAAACATGAAAGTATTACATTCATAAACACTGCAAACTCAAACCAGGAAAATGGTCAGGATAGCCAGCAAGTAGGAAAAATGGGAAAGTTTTAAGACTAGAAACAAAGGGAATACCTTACCCCTAAAGAAAAAGAAATCTCAAAACCAAAGACAAACCTGACTCATGATCATCTGACTAATGCTCCTCTTCTGAGACTTACTGCCACAGTATATAAAAGTTTATTTAATTACTTCCCTGCAGAGACACAAAGAGAAATAGAGACAGAAAAAGTGGCCCTAGAAAACTGGAGCACACATCAAGCCTTGACCCATCTACAAGGACAAAAACAATCACAGCTCAAGACAGCCGAAGGTGACAAATCAATTCATAGATCTATCAATCAACCACTGATCAATAAGCCAATTTGAAGCATGTGAAGCTTCAGCAATACAGGCTCCTTTTAAATCCAGGAAGAACCCTTTAATTCCACATATAAAGGTGCCTTTAATCCTGTCGCTCTCTTTTGAAACTACATTATTC
Organism: Thunnus thynnus; assembly: GCF_963924715.1. Taxonomy (NCBI): domain Eukaryota; kingdom Metazoa; phylum Chordata; class Actinopteri; order Scombriformes; family Scombridae; genus Thunnus; species Thunnus thynnus. The sequence goes on from NC_089534.1 coordinate 17,646,531, forward strand.
AATCAGACACAGTTCCATGAATAACACAGACATCAGCTTGATGAGAAACCCGTACTGGTCATTTGTCATCCACATCTGAGGCCTGTTGACAACATGCTCAAACATCCTCCTCCTATTTCACCACATCGCCACCCCCGACTGCTGTTCTAATGCCCCCATCATGTCCGCTTCATGGTTGGCTGGAGCCGTCATTAATCGCCGGCCTTGAATGACGATTGGGTGAATAATGTGAATAATTGTTTGCTGGTAGCCAATAATTGGGTGTTTCACATGTCAGTCAAGTTGATCATAGCTGAATGCGTGTACATGCATAGAGAATGAGCGGCCAGTGGAGCACCGATTGGGTTGTTTTTCTGTTTTTTAATCAATAGTGGAGATGAGGGGGAATTAATATGTGAAGAAGAGAGAAATACACACCCCCAGAACCCTCTCTTGGCTTTCTGAAATAACGTCTCTTCCCTTAATTTCCTCTTTTATAGTTCCTTCCAAAGCTCCATTTCATAAACATATCATCTAAAAAAACAGGCAGTGGTCAAAGCTTAAAAAGTTAATCTTTACTATGTGACTCCTTTTTCAAAAAATGTTCTCCATCAAACTGTAAAAATGAGAGTAGGTGATGATGACCAATCCAGATGCCCAATAGTACAATAAGTCAGCAGTACAAATGTCTCCAGTCCAAAACACACAACCGCACACCCACGAGCTGCTGATATATTGAAGGCTTTCATTTCCTCATCCCTTACTTCACAGTCTAACATCAATATATCTCGGTGCACTCAAATTTCACATTATTTCCTACAGGAGCATTCTTGTCCATTTTTCAGTGACATAACTTCTAGTACGTACTGTAGTAGATGATGTTAAAGGGCTGGTTCACCCAAATAACAATAGAGCACAGTTTTTGTCACTTATATACAGCAAAGTAAACTCATCGGCCACTTTATTAGGTACACCTTGCTAGGGTTTGGACCCCCTTTTGCCTTCATAATTGCTTTAATTCTTCATCACATAGATTCAACAAGGTGCTGGAAACATTCTTCAGCACCAAAAACATTTTGGTCCATATTGACATGGTAGCATCACACAGTTGCTGCAGATTTGTTGGCTGCACATCCATGATGCTAACCTCCTGTTAAACCACATCCCAAAGGTGCTCTAGTGGATGGAGATCTGGTGACTGTGGAGGCCATTTGAACAAAGTGAACTTATTGTCATGTTCGAGGAACCAGTTAGAGATGATTTGAGCTTTGTGATATGGCGCATTATCCTGCCAGAAGTAGCCATTAGAAGATGGATACACTGTGGTCATAAAGGGATGTACATGGGCAGTAACAATACTCAGGTAGGTTATGGCGTTTAAACAATGCTTACCTGGTACTAAGGGGCCCAAAGTATGCCAAGAAAATATCGACCATACTATTACACCACCACCAGCCTGAAATGTTGATACAAGGCAGGATGGATCCACGCGTTCATGTTTCATGTTTTACGCCAAATTCTGACCCTACCATCTGAATGTCGCAACAGAAATCGAGACTCATCAGACCAGGCAACGTTTTTCCAATATTCTATTGTCCAATTTTGGTGAGCCCATAGGAACTGTAGCCTCAGTTTGCTGTTCTTAGCTGACAAGAGTGGCACCCGGTGTGGTCTTCTGCTGCGGTAGCCAATCTGCTTCAAGGTTCAATGTGTTGTGTGCTCAGAGATGCTCTTCTGCATACCTCGGCTATAACAAGCAGTTATTTGAGTTACTGTTGCCTTTCTATCAGCTTGAACCAGTCTGGCCATTCTCCTCTGACCTCTGCCATCAACAAGGCTTTTTCACCCAGAGAACTGACACTCTCTGGATATATTCTCTTTTTCAGACCGTTCTCTGTAAACCCTGGAGATGGTTGTGAGTGAAAATCCCAGCAGATCAGCCAGTCTGGCTCCGACAACCATACCACGTCCAAAGTCACTTAAATCACCTTTCTTCCCCATTCTGATGCTTGGTTTGAACTTCAACAGATCATCTTGACCATGTCTACATGCCTAAATGCATTGAGTTGCTGCCATGTGACTGGCTGGTTAGATATTTGCGTTAACCAGCACTTGAACAAGTGTACATAATAAAGTGGCCGGTGAGTGTAGTATCTAGCATAATTTTGGTTTCATTAGTCCAAGTTTTGTGATATTTATCTCTGAGATTTCTGCCTCTATGCCAAAATGGTTAAGATCCATCCTGAGAAACTGGATTTTTCAAATGTAATTTTTCAGTACTACGAGCACCACAAACAAAATTCCAGTCACGTCTATTGTATTGCAGAGGAGTCAGGGAATCTCAAAGATGGATATTTCATAGGCTGAGCAAATAAAATGGAAACTACCTGCATGGCTAGGTAAGAAAATAGATTTTTTTCATAATTTGAGTGAATGAGCCTTTAAACTCCTCTCACATACTTTATTTATTCTATACCTACACTGCAGCAGCCTGAAGGTGGAGCAACGACATGGTAACACTGGATGAAGTAAATGATCAGTAATGATAAGACGGGACCTACAGGTTCAGCAAAAGCAAAACACTTTACCCAGTTTACCCAAGGCCATCATTTTTATTACCATTACCGCAATTAAAAGCTTATTCTCCAACTTAACCAAGCAGGGAGTAGAGTATCTGAGAGCACTTGAGCAGAAAATGGCAAATTAAAAGTGAACATTCTTATGCTAATGTATAAATAATCTACCTGGACTCCTATGTGTGTGTGTGTATGTGTGTGTTAGTGTGTGAGAATGTGTACAACACTGCATGCAGGCTCATGTGAGAGATGAAGTGTGTGAGAGTGTGTGTATGTGCCTGAAGCAGAGTGTGTGGCGTCTGTAGTAGTATGTCCTTGGGGAGCGGAGCCGTGTTATTACAGGAAGTAATCTCATGAGGAAATGGAATATTCATGAGCACCGTGTTGCCCTTAAAACAAAGCACAATGCCTCTCCAAATGTCTCAAACGGCCATCCATACGAATGTAAAAGCCGATTGGCATTTAATAAAATGAAACATACCACATGCATAAACATTAAGCACTGTGTGAATGTCACTGAAGAGTTCCATTTCAAAATGAGGTATCTACCATTTGGAAAAAAAAACAAGGTATCTATCTTGCAAAGCTACCGCTGGCATGAAAAGTAAAACCCGCCAGTGAATAACATTTGTGCTTTATTGTCCTCAGCCAGATTAAATATAACCCCAAAATAACTACACAGCATTTTAAAATGAAACCCTATGGATACAGTAGACTTTTGGAAAAAAAATATAAAAAAGCCTTGTCCTCAGTGTTGAACTACATTTTTTAAAAATAGGCTTAAATAACGTAGATACAGCCATGACTAAATATAAAACCGTTATTGTAAGGAGCAGACAGGAAGCCCATTTACTTATTTATTTATTTTTGTTACTACCAAAAGCAGCGTCTCAGGAGCCTTGGAGCCTTATGGAGAGGCACAGAAAAAAAAAAGGGAATGAATACGATGGCTATTCTACAAAGATGAATGACGGATTCTCAAGACTATACACTGGTTTTTTTTCCACATACAATCGTTTTTTTCTCTCTCTCTCTCTGTCTCTCTCTATGTCTCTCCCTCACACACACAAACACAAACCAAAGGGCTTCAGCAATTACCCCTGAAATAACCTCCTTGATTGATATCTCAATTACACTACGCCATTCTTGTGTGTTATCTTGTCTCTCACACACTCCTTCCGTCCCCATTCTCAACTGCTCAATGGATGCTCAGAGGAGGAATGAGGTGACCTTGTTTTTTTGTGTGTTTTTTTTCCCCCTTGTGGAGCTTCTTTCCACTGGCATTTATCTATCCGATTTTTTTTTTCTGTCTGTGTGATACTTTATTGATTTCATCTTTCATCTTTATTTGCCTAAATGTATGTTGAATTAGAGAAATGGATGACTCATCATTTATGATTCAGAGTGAAATTCAGCAGAAATATCTTTGAGGGTTGTGTCTCTCACCGGGTTCCCAAAGGCAGTGAGTCAAACTAAAGTGCAACAAAATTAGGTTCACTGAATGAAGTTAGCAGCATTGCCAACAAGGATAAAATCACTCAGTGCTGGAGCTCATAACAGAGGAATAATGAACACAATGATACCAACATTTTTTTTTGCCAGAGCTGCTGTTGCATGTTTGTTTGAATACAAGACAGAAGCCAAAGGAGAACATAATAAGGAAAGATTTCATGTATTTATTCTTACCTGAGCAGATTGGAGAAGGAGAGTCATCACACAGCATGGCGGAAACATACGAGAAAGAGAAAAAAAAACATTTTTGTTTTAATACAAACTCCCACAATGACCGTCCTTGAAGTCACTTGATCAACATCCTGCTATATCATTAAGACAATTAACCGATCATTACCAAAGCATTAACAATTAACGCTGTGTTTTGAATTAGTGATGGTGTTGGCGGCAAAGTATAAGCAGCTAATGATGCTTGGGATTGCTAATTGATTTAAGTTAACTGCTGCAATTACTCTGAAGTCAGGTGAGTCAATAGCCCAGACCGAGAACTGCATTTTGCACAGGAGTTCAGCAGCAGTTCAGTATGTAACATAACTTTTTTAAAAAACCTATTACTGTACCCATCTGGTTCTGGTCTCATCTCGAGGCCTGGGCCAGCTGACAAGCAAAATACTCCCCACATTTTATAAGTGGTTGGAACAGATTTGGAAGAAGTGTAGAAACAGGGCAGACACAGTGTGAGCCAATATCAAATATTTAATGAGGTATCGCTGTTTTTACTTTTACAGACACACAGATGACACCGGATCCAGACAGCCAAATGACACATTGCAAGTTACTGTGATCATTTACCAAAGTGAATGAAAATAAATTACAATCTCATACCCTCTGCGGAGGTAAATTGCTTGAGGCGTTTGCTCAGTTACGACTAACAATTTCATGCTGTCAGTGTGGGTAGGCCCATATTCAAGAAAAACCTTTCATTTAATTGCCTCACTCTTTTTGTGCCATTTTTTATATGAGCTGCCCACAGCGAGACTGATCACCAGGAGAAATATGACCTCCTGTTTGCAATAACATACTAAGTTATTACTCCCTGTCCACTGAAATACTCTCTACTCCCTGCTGGCTGGAGCACGGTCCGCACTGAACTACAGCTGGACTTGGCTCAGCCCCCAGAAGTGTACAGTCATGGTTTCTCAGTGGAAACAAAGTTTTCACAACTTTTTTTTTTTTTACAAAAAAGAAAAAAACAAAATTGACTTAAACTAAAACAGAATCTGACTTGTGTTTTAGCCAAAACCAAAAACTGACAATCTATTATACTGTTAATCTTGGAAGTCGTTTCTATCACGTATCAAGCTTTGGGAGCTATGTCGAAGGGGGAGAATGTGAGAACATCCTGCAGCCTTTAAACTCCATTAGCATCAACTCCCACTAGGCATTACTTTTTGTTCACGTCTTTTCAACACCTGCAAATGACCAGACTGTAACCCTAAAACACAAATCATGACAGAATTATGTACAGATTCATGACATAATGTTAAGAAATCAAAGATAGCAAAGACTAACGTCGGCCTGTCTTCCTGCTGGAACTGAGTTGATATTTCACACTATTTTTAGTGCCCTCCCACACATACAGTATATTGTACAAGGGCTGCAACTAATGATTATTTTCATTATCACTCAATCTGTCAATCATTTCCTCCATTTATTGATTTGGTCTACAAAATGTCAGAAAATGGTGAAATCACTGTTTTCTGTCCTTATGAAGATTCGTGTAGAAACGTTGTCCTGATTAAATTTTGTGGTTTGTGTGCAGGCGTTGCTTTTTTCATTGATACTGCGTTCCAAAGCCAAGATAAAACCTCAAATATCCTGTTTTGTCTCGACCAAATAGTCGACAACCCAAAGATATTCAGTTTACTATCACAGAAGACTAAATAAGCCAGAAAATGATCACATTTAAGAAGCTGGAACAAGAGAAGAGAAAAAAGGACTCAAAACAATCAATCAAGTATCAAAATAGCTGGCAATCAATTTTCTGAAAGTCAAATTCTTTCACTTCAACTTTACTTCAGATCAGCCCAGCATCAGGTCTTTATTAGCAGCAGTGCATTCATATGAACTCAACTGCGGCTGAGTCAATGTGCATCATCAGTGTCAGTAAATACTATGCTAAATTGAAACCATGATGCAAAAATCTTGTGTCCCTAGCTGTAATTTGCAGCATGTTTAGTAAATCAATGCCTCAGTTTTTCCCCACATCCAGAGATGTGGAAACCACTGGTTTACAGCTCTGCTACTGCTCTCTAGTTAAACATGAGACATGACTGACTGGCAGCATTCACATAGCCCACACTCACTTCCCTCTTTTGTTCCAACAGACACACCTACAGCGCACCTCCTACACAAATTTTTCTGAAACCGTCTTTGAAAGAGTCTGTCCCATTCCATCACTAATGATCTGCTGCCTTTTTTTGCTGACGGGAACAGAAAAGACAAGCATAAATGTATCACCACTCTCAATCTGTCATCCTACTTAGACTCACATAAATTTCAGTCAGTACGGTTGCCCCCAAGGCCCAAACTGGCTGATAATAAATTCTCTGGCATTAACATAAAGATCAAGCCATGAGGTCAACTGTTCAGGCTTGTCTCTCCACCAGGACTTTCAAACCTGTCAGAGTGTAGCCATGCTTTATGGCCTAAAGCCCTCCCCTCTCCAAAACCAATGTGACACACTCATACGTACACACATACACACACACTTGAAGTGACGGTCTGTCATTATAATAATATTCCTATTTAAATGCATGGACTGCTATTTTGCTAAAGGTCCTTGTGTGAAGTGGGGTTTCGACGTGGACAGATGTGTATTTTTTTTTTTCCTCTCCATAGATTCCTCATCGGTCACAGTGGTGGTGATGGTCTTGGATGCTTTTCAGAAGTAATTCAACACACACTGAATGCATAAAGTCACTCTCTATGTCACTATAGTAACAGCTGCGTGAGGAATGGAAATAGCAACCATTCTGCTACTTTACAGACAGCCAATTTTATCATTTAAAAACACACATACATGTGGAGAGAGACAGTAATTATTCAATTGTGGTGGCACACCATACCATGTAGGATTACGTCCTTCTTTAAACACCGCTCATGTTCAGAATTACGTCTTTGCTGAAAAGCTACATAACATCTCTGAGATAGCAGAAAATGAGAGAGCAGGCAGAACTGCTGGTTTCGGTCCAGCACTGGAATTCAGCTTGGGCTCCGCCTGGGCAACTATATTTCAAGTTCAGGCCTTCCATCTAGGAATAAAATGTGACTTACGGAAATGTTTTCAGTAAGAAAATATTTTTACCAAGCTGTAAAGACTAAACTCTTGTTAAATACAGAGGAGCATCTGAGATACAATAAGTAGGGCAAAGTAAAAAAGAAAAAAACAAAACATTTTTTTCCCCCAACGATAGTATGGGAGCTAAAACATGTAAGAACAGTTCAAATCTCCAAAAACAACAGGGAAGCTTCACACATGTCATAGGCCACTGACATCCATCAACAAGTGTGTTTATCCTCGCATTGTTTGACATAATGGAACCATAAACTAGTATTTGTTCCCATGAATGAAAAATGGTTAGTGTTGTCTACAACAACAGCAGGTGTCCCCTTCTCCCCAACTTTCCACTGAGTTTCTCTGTTTTCTCTCCACAGGCCGTCATGGCACTGTCCTATTTCCTCCCATAGACAGGAAGCAGGAACCTGAAGCACCACGGAGGGTTAATTCAACAGGAAACATTACCTCCATATCTTTGGCCCGCACTCTGTCACTCCTAACTGTGCGAGGTTGTTTAATCGCCGGATTACTGTGTGGGTAAGGGGAGGATGACAAAAAAGCTTGAGTCAGTCAAAGCAGTCACTGACAAGCATTCAAACAAATCTGCTGGAAAAAATGGTTGGTTTATGTAGAAATGGACAAAAAAAAAGCCTAAATAAGAAATAATCTCCTGGAATGCTAGGGGGATTTATTTTACAAGATAGATAAGGCTTAAGAAGCTAAATGAAAAACTTGCATGCTGTGAATCTGCATTTCCACAGGTAAATGCCTAAACACACCGTACTGTCAAAATAAAACCAGGAAATATGTCACAGTGTGTCCGATTCCCTGATGGGGTGGAGCACTCTGCCAGGATGATACCGCTGGGCATCTCTCACCTTTGCGCTCTATGTATGACAGTCGACGGCAAAACATATGGCGGTGCCAGCAGAAACGGTGTCTGTGTAAAGTGGGGAAAGGGCAGCACCAAGCGGCGTGCGACCACAGCCCCACCTGGGGTCACGCTGGTTGCAGGCTGGCACCTGCAGGGTGATGCTGCGGGCTACGTTGGCAAGGGAAGGGTACTGCGGTTCCTGGCACAGAGGGAGGGGTACACTGTCTGAATGACCTTCACACCTCAACACCCTGAGACAACTGCTGCACCTCATGAGATAAATAGTGGGGGGAAAAAAAAAAAAAAATGAAAACAAGAAGTGAACCTGGGCTCACCTGAACGTGGCGTAGCATTTTCTTGTTTATAACTTTCTGTTCTTAAACAACTTCATTTAAAGCTTGGCTGCATGGGAAACTTTTCATACTGACAAAGCCTCATTGCAGCAAGAGAAACGTGTTGGGGAATTTAAAATTTGGTGGACAGCAATTTAAGATTTCTCCTGGAAGTTGGTTCGTGGAGATGCTAAGCTCTGCCCTCTACCCCCTTTTCCCTGAAGATTGTTATATTCCAAAAAGGTGTAAAATTTCTTGTTAACAGTTAGTGTAAATCAATCAGCAATTTTGTCTTTACTTCAGGCAAGGCGAAAATGTGTTTCAAGAAACCCTAGAAATGATGTATCGGTGTGTAGACGGTGGTTGAAGCAGGGAAAAAGGTTCAGTCATTGCTGGTGAGCCCTGTTTTCCCTCAAAAGAGTGCTGTTTACAGCAGTATCTTTGCCTCGTAAATTTTGATTTATCGCTTTCTGTGTAAAGAGACATGGTTGACATCAAAAATAAATTTAAGCAAACATGGTAAATTCAGATTATTTACCCTAGTGTAGATGAGATGGTCTTCTCAGTTGCAGCCCTTGTCACACGGGTGTCAATTTACATGAAATCAATCCTCACTTGTGCAGCAGCTGAGCTGTCATATATAACTGCAGGTTTACACATCTGACTTTTACATGACTTTTACATGCTGACTGACTCTGACAATTAACCTCCAGGTTGGAGATAACACCTGAGGCGAAACCAACGAACCTCTAAAGCAACACAGGGTAACATATACATACACACACACACACACACACACATTTCCTCCGCTCTGTAGAAACAACCGACGATCCATCATCATCTCACACTCACTCTGTACTGACAAGTGATGGATGTGTGTGTAACTTTGCAGGGGCAACGAGGTGTGGTGGCGAGTGTGCGTTGACGTTTGGAAGTGTTGGTGTGCATGTAAAATCAAACATCAGGTGTGTGTTTTCTATGCTTGTTTGTATGCGTGTGCATGTGAGTGTGTTGGCTGTCTATGAAAGACAAATCCTGTGTCTGGATGCTGGTTTATGCTATTAGGGCTTTAACACAGTTTTTTTGTCCTTCAAGGTCTTAACTGTCTCCCAGCTCCGGTTTTTTAAAATGCCAGACACGAAAACAAACAATTACATTTATCCCAAGGTTACATCTTTGCTGTCATCACAACTACAACACACTCTCAAATCCAGTACGTCTTTCCAAAAGACCTGCGAAAACACAGCGATCTTTATTGTTGCTTCATTGCATATGCATGCTGACAAAAACAACATCGCAGACAGACTATTTCTCTCATCACCTCTTTGTTTCAAAAACAGTAGCTGGATAATTTGTTGTTCATTTGTTGTTGTTTTTTTCAGCCATTTTTCAGCGAGCATGTGGCTTTGTGATAAAGACGAGTACCAGACAAGGCTCATCATGTTCAGCCTGTAACAGTGACACATCAAAGAACTCAGACTCTGTCAGACAATATCTGAGCTGATCTGTGACCTCGGTCAGGCTACAGCACTTTCAGCTGACGCACACCGGCTTCCTGAACATAAAAGAGTCCCCCCCGCTTCAACATTTATGCGTACGAACATGCTCACACACTCACATTTTTAATGGGTGCATACTCATTTGATAGCAGGATCAACTTCTGTCAACACTGCTTGGATCTGTGATTTTTCATCTGACTCACTGTGGAAATGTCTTAAAAATAGCTTCAGCATGATCCTCGATTTGATTGCAGAAAAGCAAAAGGGCAACATGTGCAACACTTTCAATGGCGAGACGGAAAACTAAAAAGAATCCACAGTGCAATGAGGATCAAGCAGAAAAAAAGTTTTCAGTCTTGCAGGCAAAGTGGGATTTAGTTTACTTTTTTTTTTACCAGCTGCAGCAATCTTTGCGGTCACACAGGCCCACATGCACCAGTGGAAATGAAATGTGTTTTTTTTTTGCCCCAGTAACATCAGCATACTGGTGAGAAAGAGGCAAAGAAGGTAATGATAACATGTTTGACAAGTCAGGGACCAGCTGCCTGTCTATCACTTTTCTAACAAGCCAAGAATGTTGGACAAGTGACAGATAAGCTGGCAGCTGCAAGCGCCTGCAGCCTTTTTCGAAATCGTAACTGACTAGAATCGGTTCAGTCCTAACGTGAACGCCGCGATCAATGATCTGTCTTGTGGGAATGCTTGTTACCTACCACGCTTGTGCAAGAAATAACATTTCATCGCATTGCCTTATCAAAGCAGTGAAGAATCACATCTAATCACACCCTGCGGTAATAACATCATCAAACAAGGAGGTGATATTAAGAGTTGAAACTCTTAATTAAACTGCTTGATACAGTCATCAAGTTGTCAACAGTGGTCAAAGGCAAAAAAGGGGTTTGGTTCAAGGTGTGAGTTTTTGAAAAGCACAGGCTGAAACAAGCCCAAAAACCCTGTCATCTATTCCGAGAACGGACTCAGCAGCCACAACAGTGCACAGAGACCCTTCCAGGTCAACTTTACTGTCAATATCAGAGACATGAATTATAAAGAGGAGAGGATGACTAAGAGAGGAGGGTTGTGATTAATAGGGTAGTAATCACAAGTCCCCAGATGTAGCCAAAATACCTGCTGGCCTGGAAGCAAACCGAGGGAGGACACTGTCTCATCTACATAGCATTTCCTTCTCATAAAAGCTAGTTGCAGTGTACAAAAACAAGGCAGGCTTTACTTTGTTATATTCCCAGCACCTTTTGGTTGGGTAGAAATAACTTCTCTATAGCTTTTTGGGTGGAAAAAATATTAAGTAATAATTTGTCTGTAGTCTTATGGTCTCATAATGATTGAATTTTCTGAATGACTCTTCTAGTTCAGTAAGAACCAACTTGTTTGACTTATTCCTTTTTGTCTCATACCTCATTCTAGAAAGGTTATTCCTGTTGCAATGAGGTTAAAATAGACTTCTGTAAGCATGACAAGCTTGGGTTTGCTAGAGGAAAACACTGACAGCCAGGTCACATGTTCTCACACAATACAACTCCACCTCTATTCATGCAGGTTGACAAAATCAACACTTCTTTGGCCATGGCATGTCCCAGTGGACTCAATATTCTTTTGTTGTATCCTTACACGGCTCTGAAGATTACAGTTCAGAGGTATACAATGGGACCACAGATGAAGGCAGTCATTAAAACTCTATTTAGCCGAGACTGCAATGAGACCTCCACTTAGTTTCATAAATCGATACAATCCCGTTCCATTAGGAGAGCAATTACACACAGATGTTTGATTTATGTGACAGAGCTAATGTTTGTATGTGAGCACATAAGCTACATGCGGATGCACACACTGCAACTGTACTCAGGAAAAAAAAAAAAAAAAATCAATATTTCGGAGCAGTTTAGACTGAGTTGAGTAATTAATTGGCAAACGTTTGGACCGTGTGAGCCTACTTGTGCAAGTGTGTTTTTCTTTAATGGTGAGCGGAGCAATGGCTGTGGTTTGTGATTCACCTGATCGTTGGGGGTCTACATGCCTTTGTGTGTGTGTTCATGTCTGACATTTGAAGTCACACAGACAGTACACTAAGAGCATAATGCTGCCATAAAACACTCAGATCAGTTTGCAGGAAGAAGTTCAGGATGAAAGGAAATACAGTTCATGTTTCAATTTATGTTCACCACATGACAGTGCAAGGATAAAGAGACTAGGAGTCCATTTAATATGACTAATGCTATAATGGGGTTACCAAGAATATCTGGCTAATGTAAAATACAGATTCTAAGCAAGCTTATCAGTTATGGAAATCATCAGATGTTATCAGCTAATCAGGTTTTAGGCCTTTTGACCCCGCAGATGCAACATTGTTTCATGAACAATAGTATTGCCTCACAAATGTAAAATAGATCACAATTACAGCCATTCAAACCTTCCCAGGTTTCTACATAATTTATCTGAAGGACCACAGAAGGCACTGTCACATGAACAAAGTTAATACAACAGCTGTGTCCATTGTTGAGGTCGATGGTGAGGTCTTTTGTTTAATTTTACCGAATTATTGGGTGCCAACTTGCTATGACAACTCCTCAAAATACTGTAACGTAATGGGAAGCAAAAAAGATCTTTTTTCATTGTAGCCGCGGACCATAGTTGTTTCTTGCACCACCCATAACTGGTCAGAAAACAGCCAACCATCAACCAAGTTGGTCGGGGTGTGAACGCAGGTTTGTAGAGCTTGTGACTAAGTGAAAAAAAAAGACAACTCACTAAAGCATTTCTGAGTGTGTGTGCGTGAGAGAAAAAGAACAAACAGACATACCAATAAACCTTGGATATCGTTATTACAGAGGGCAACAAATGCCTCAAGCCTAAAGACCTTTTCCTTTTTGTGAAAGGCTGCCGCTTGTTGACATACAATGCGGCAGTTATTAGATTGGACTGCTGCACGGCATTCTGGGACAGTTTGAGTGACTGAATATGAAGGAGGAAGAAATTTAAAACCGTACAGAGCTACCTTTTTAAAGGTTATGAACTCTCGGTTTCCCTTTCACATTTTCTCTATGCTATAAAAGCCTTTAAGCATTTATAGCCATGACCTGATGACAGTGTAAATACTATACAACAATATATTACAAAGTAGGCTACTGCACCAAGAATTTGCCTTTTTTCAAGTAGATCCACTTAAAATGTCAAGTGGAGAAAGTCTCGTGAGATATCAGAATTTGGAAGGTTCATTTACATTGCAAACTTTTGGACATAATTCCCAAACTTCCAATCTCAAGTCATCGCCCTCCTGATGAATATTTAATTTCCATTCCTTTTACAGAGCAATTTCCTCTCAGTTCAAAGCTCTGATCTTTGGGGCTGATCTTGATGACTAAAGAGGAAAGACTACATGCTAAAGATACCAAAACAGCGAACAAAGGGAATGTCTGATTACAAAGAATGACAAATTACATGGTTTTTAATTGAAGATGCATTTTTGCAGGAATGCGACATTCTTATACTGTTGCTATGTTTTATGCTACTTTGTGTGAAACCTGGGAACTACTTATTAACTAACACACAAGAATCAATATAACATTTAGCGATGCCCTCAAATTGAGCAATATGCATTCCATTTTTCAGGACTTGTCTTTCGTAACCACAATTTGAACATTCCTGCGAAACAATATAATTACATGATTATTACCATTGTAAGACCTATATGATGATTTATGAGGAGCAATAACAGGCATGTATTATCACATTCATTAAATGATTAATCATATCAAAGGCAATAATACTGCTGGGACAAGTACAGTGATTTTCTTTTTTTTCTCAAGTTCTTTGATCCAAAACTGGATCGAGACCAAGGAGGTACATTCCAGAGGCATTTTAAGGATTAATCATGCATTCCTTGCTGCATCCAGTCTTTCACTCCCAGGAGTGCCGCTCACTTCATTAAAATCCTGAAGGGGGTTTTCCGTGGAAAATTATTTTGGCTGTGCAGTAATTACAATGAGACATAATAACCATAGAGATATTTAATAGCGAAATGATAGGTGCCTGTAGAAATGGATTGCTTTGCTTTGACATTACCTTCACATCGCCTCATGATAATAAAAACTTAATGAATCTAAACAGATAAACAAGCTATGACTGCTTCTTGTTCGACGCTATGTACAATCTTCAAATCCAGTAAAACATGAGTAGCATCCAACATGATGCAACAGCTCCTCTAACCTAGATTTCAAATGACCCATACACTTCTCAGAAAATTATATCTTCCACCTAGGTGAACTGATATTAACTCGAAATGGGCCTATCATTCAACAAAAGTCAGCGGTTTAATGGGCAGAGGCGACGGACTGCTTAACTGCTTTTTGCAGGGTGGTGGAAGAGGTGTCATCTTTTCACCGGCATGGTGCCGTCCACCGGGAGGCCCCCCAGAGGGCTTACGGTGGCGCGAGAGAGCCGTCTTGACTGGGAGCCCTGCTAACCCTGAGTCCCACTGTGCTCCACAGGCTGATGGTGCTCAGCCATCCACAGCTAGGCAGAGAGATAATGGATGGCAACGGATGACAGCTCTCTAAGGAGCCCCCTCTTTACTAGGGGAGAGACAATAAAGGGAGGCTGGAGGGTGAGAGGAGGATATATGATCTGCAGTTTCTTTTGTTGGTGCACTGAGGTTTTATATTTAATAGAGAATAGAGATATTTGTTGGTTACATGCACGTATGCAGACACTGCCGACGGATGTTCCAATCAACACCTTATGCTGAGAGTATTGATTTGAGTTGTCAAAACAGCGGACTGCAGGCCACATATCAGAAAATGTCCATCTCTTTTCCCATCTGTCACTTTCAATTATGATGCCAATTTTCAATTATGGTGCAGGATAACCCATACTTTGCCCCACAGGGGAAATAACATCTGAAGAAATTTGCAGCATGTTAATAAGCTGCCAACATGTTATAAAATGTTGAGTGATTCACAGCTACCGTGCACATGTCATGAAGAGAAGACCTCTCGTATCAAATTAATAAGAGAAGCTATTGCCCTATAATTTGACACGTCCTCTCACCATTCCACCCCACTGCCGCCCTTTTTGGAATCCCTAAATCAAGCTCGGACAAGTGCGCTCGATGAGATGTTTACGTCTCCTGCCTGTTCTGACATCTCTAATGTCTGTCTGGGCAAGTTTAGGGGTGGAGAGAGGATCTTCTTTTGCCAAGACTGAAGTTAGAGGCTAAAGACTACCGTATGTTTTTCTTTGTACAATTGCGGTTTCTAGCCGGTTTATTTGTGCACCACAGATTACAGAAAAGAAAATCCTTGTGTGTGATGATAATGCTCCCACAAGAAATGGAAAAGATAAGCACTAATTTATATGCTGTGGAAAAATGACTGTGGAATTAACGAAATACGGATCCGAAGGTTTCCATACTGTAAACGAGTTTGTGTGCGAACTTGTGCGCGTAGCATCACTTTATGGGGATTATCCCCTTGCACATGGATGAAAGTGATTTTTAAGTATCTGTATTTCCACACAACAGACACGTTTGATCAACAGCTCCACCGGATTTGGTTCTGTAATCTCTTCAGCAACTAGAGAGAGAGAGCACACTGGAGCAGCTTTAGCCAATTTCGCTCACAGTTCCAATATGTAACACATGATACAGAGCCCAAACTAGTTTTGCAAGACTACCCCAGCGCAGGTGGCCATCTATCATTACACATACACTCCAGGTGACAGTACCATCTGTTGCTCCCACTTCCTTGCCAGAGCTTCCGTTACATATGTAGATGAAGTGAACGGGACAGTTGACAAAGAAAAGATATGAAAAAACAACTCATTTTCCTTTTACTGCACCATCAGTAATGTATTCTGATTTATTGCTATGCTCATTGCTATGCTATATTCTAACACTGTCAATCTGCATCATTCTCTTTATATGGCATGCTGTACTTGTTACATCATAAAAATGCATCATAAAAATGGCAAGAGTCATTTTCTTAATGTCTTGCTCCTTCTGAATGTACTGTATGCTGTGCCAAAGAGGTCAGACGTAAGGCTGCCTCCACTCTGCAGTATTCACTCGAGCATCCTCATCCACAAATCTTCCGTCTGCACCCTAGGGCCGTGTCCCACTCTTGGACGACATGGCAGTGACACAGAAAATAAATAAACAGGCAGATAAATAAATAACTCTATTCATTTTATGCTGCTCTCTCGCTCTGCCCTCCAGCCGTTTCGACAAACATCTATGCTTCTGTAACAATGCGCCGGTGGCGGTTAAGTA
Source organism: Thunnus thynnus (assembly GCF_963924715.1). Lineage (NCBI taxonomy): Eukaryota > Metazoa > Chordata > Actinopteri > Scombriformes > Scombridae > Thunnus > Thunnus thynnus. Next base: position 17,662,866 of record NC_089534.1, read on the forward strand.
GCAGAGATACAAGGACAAGGTCGACCCGGGTGAAAGGCGCTTTGTCAAGGCCGGAGGAGAGTAAAATGATATCTAAAAGAGGCTGGTTTAATGGTCATTTGGTAAAGATCCAGGTTCACTGATGGCTGTCACCGTCTGAAGCGCAGAAAAACTTTGAATTAAACAGTTAAGCCTAAAAGGTTCAGATTTACATATCCACGTCATACAGGTTTGAATTCATTGTGATAGTGGTATCACATTTGTGCAGAAACAAAGCATAATCACAATTACCAAGAACTCATGAATAATAAGCAGGTCCAAACCACAGAGACTCTGTATATGCCACAGATGACTGCTAAACTCATTAAAATCATAATGCATGCATAATGCATTCACATTCTCGTGGGACTTACTGTACAATACTGAAAAATTAAGTCTGGATTTGAAGTCTCTAACTCTAAAGGAGTTCTGGTGGAGGGCATGCATCCCCTAAAAATTTAAACAGCTGACTGAGTTTAATAAGAAAATATCATTATAAGCTTTAAGTTCACAGAGATGTAGGATTATACTACGTAATTTAAAATAATTCAGATGGGATTTTTTTTTTTCTTAGATAAAGTTGAGGCTTAAGTTCTGTCCTAGATTTTTGCAGCCTCCCTCGGCATTAAGGCATCTATCTCCTACTATGCTTCTATAAGATTTCATCATCAATTAGAAGAATGCATGTATGAGAATACGGGGCAGGCCGAGAGAGTATGAAAAGCAAAAGAGATGGAGAGAGAGAGAGAGAGACAGAGAGGGAGAGAGAGCAATCCAGACCAAGAGTGAGTCTTCAGTGAGAGGAGGAAGAGGAGGAGGAGTAACAACGAGGGGGAGTGGGAGGCCATTGCTGGGTGGTGACGTCAGTGCCCCGGTTTTACTGGCTTCCACCGTTCCGCACTCAGACACAGAGTCATGCAGAGTGGCAGTAATTTGTGCTCAGAGAAGCCATGTGAGGCCAATCAAGGAGTTGTTCAAGTACATGTCTGTGTACTTGTGAGAGTGTGTCTGTGTCGCTGTAAATCCCCGAGAAATTACACACACACACACACACACACACGAGAGCCCCTATGAGGACTTTTCATCTCAAGAACTATTATTAAAGCTTAAAGCTGTAAAGTGTTTTAATATTGCTGTCATGTAAATCTTCATGGAGAAGTGTGGAGAAACACTAAAAACAGCACATTTATTGTACTTGGAGAAGCTCTACATACTCTAAATGAAGAAAATGGTAAATTTATTACTTTGGTGAGGCATATATTTGCAACTATGTAATGGCAAAATCATCAATTACTCAACTAGTCGATAAACAGAAATTTCTAATCATCAGGAAATTGTGTTAGTCATTTACCAAGAAAAAATGCTTAACAGTTCAGCTCCTAAAATGTGAAGATTAGAGGATTAGAAGCACTTTCCCCTGATTTATATCTTAGTTTTGGACAATTAAACACATCATCTTGGAATCCTGGAAACTGTGATGGCCATTTTTCACCATATTCTGACATTTTACTGAGTGAAATATTGACTGTGATTGCAGCCCTTCATTTGTGTTTTCTCATCAGTCACTTAAGAATCAATTTATACACAGCACATGTAGGTGCAAGGCTATCGGAATCAGCATTGATGACAAGAGTAACACCTGTACACCGATTCCAAACCACAAATTTCTTTAAATGGACAATGGTTCAGTTCCATCCCAGTTGGATATTTGCCAGGTCAGAATGTTCCTGATCAGTCGATTACATTTTTACAGCATAATTACAACCACAAGATGAAATAAATTAACAGAACACTACATAATTGACGTAGCTGTAGTTAAAACGTGCTGAAATCGTGCAAGTTCCTTGAATGAAAAATGGTTACTAGGGTTACCATGTCTCTGCCATATGATACTACCATTGTGTATGTGTAAATGTCCTGATGGAGCTCAGGCATATCCCTACTGGAGAATGCAGATGTTAAACTAAACCTCATTTGATAGGTCTCTCATTTCTCTCTGATATCAAATTAACTGAACCCTAATTATCTCCCTCCTCAAATAAACCGCCAGTAAAATATGAGCAATCGTCTTAACACAGACAAACCTTTGCATTGATTTCAGAGACAGCTTCATATTTCAGTTAACACCACAACAATCAATTATTGCCGTCTACATTCTGTGAGCATTAATTGCGTCGGGGGGTGAAAACTACCAGATGTGTGAACACAGGGTTCAACATTGGAAGGCTGCAATGTGACTTATTGACCAGTTCATCCGTTACCATGTGCCGCCATTTTAGATTCCAATGTAATTACAGCCTCGCTGGGCAATCTGTGCCATCAACTGCCTCTTTCAAACAAACAACTCCCTCCAGGCAGGGATTGCTGGTGTTGGCTGCTACTAACAGAATGGCAGGGGCATGAAACAGGCTCAGACTGTGAAAGGTTGCAGACAAAGACGCCTGTATCTACACAAACAAACCGATGCATGTGTGTGCCTCAATTTCAGCGAGTGGGGAAATAAATTCTAGAAAACTCTGGGTATATACCGAGGACTGATGACAGATCTGCTGCATGTTTTGATGGGGTGTAGCAGTCTGTACTTTCACTGCTTTGCTCAGTACAGAAATGGGTGGCTTGTTGTCAGGATTTAAATGGCCTTCACAGCAGCAGTGTGTCAAACCAATAAATAAAATGGAAAATACCTGCCTAATTGTTTTACTCAGACTGCTAGACAATCTACCTACACTGAAGCCTTATGTTAGCTTCAGGGTAGGTCACATTCATTGTGCATCTTAAAATATATCATTACAATGTAAATACTATACAGTTTGTTTTGCTCTTCATGGTATGATGTGTTACTCTATTCAGTACCGCACATCCACATACGTATACATTCACATAGATATTCCATAATATGTAGGTTATTGTACATATACTGTAGCAACAGAAAGCACTTTTATGTTCACTGCTGAATATGGTGAGCGCACCCAGTGGTTTTGTCATCTATAATACATTATTGTCATCTGTTTCGTTTTAAAATCCAATACTAACAGCTGAATATACTGTATAACCTTAATGGGTAGCAGATAACATCTGCCGATGGGCCATCACACTCAGGAGGAACTCAGTCTGGCTTGGATATGGCGTCAGAAAAGATACACAACAAACCCAAGAGACTTTCACTTTACTGCAGTAATGACAAACAAGGCAAAGTAAGTAGATCAGCCCCCTTTGGTCACAGAGATCACACGTTTCCACATTTCTGAATATTTACATTAGGAGTCTGCAGATGGGGAGAAAACCACAGCTCAATATTCGATGTGGGGACAACTAATGGGACCAACTGAGAATTTGGTCTGCAGTATTGTAGCAGTGAGTCTTTCTGCTTGTCTAGCTGGTTTAGAAGGGTCATCTAACTTACAGTGTACATGATTGTACACAAGAAATGCTCCACACTTGTTTCAGTTCAATTGATCTTGGATTGAAAAAACACAAAAAATATCTTTCTGTTACCTCAGTGATGGTCCGTTACTGTGGCCTCCTCTGATCTTTGGTTCAATCAATATATGTGGAGCTTTGCAGAGCAGACGGGAGCAGAATAAATCTACATTTAGAATGTCAGTAAGGTCAACTTACGTCTATGTGCATTAAAAGGTGCTAAGGGGGTCTGCGATGACTAATGCTCCTGTTGGTCAGTTATGTCCTCTGTCACCCAGCCTAATGCATGGATATGAATGTTAAGTTGCATATACATACTTTTGTAAGAGGCAGCTGTGGTTTAGATCATGATTTTTACTGTTTAATAGTGAAGTATGACCTTTGTGTTGCAGCACTCAATAGGCTGAATTCAAACAACTTCATGAAGAGCTTAAGCCTTTTTTTTTAACAGAATGATCATGTTTACATGCTGAATCCTATTTTAGAAGCAGCATTCACTCTAATGTAATTACATATTTTACTGATTGCATTTATGGAAATCCTCAAATAACTAACAGCTTAGAGGTCAACACTGGCTGTAGAGATTAAATGCTTTTCCCAAAGAAACCTGAGCTTTGTCACTCAGCTGAATTAAAGAAAAATGACTCTGCTGGATCAACCCAAAATCTGATTTATAGTAGATTTGTTGTTGTTACCTTCCCTGTTTCAAAAATCCCCTCCTCTCCTGTCTTTGACACAACATACTGCCTGTAACTTTTTCTTTGGAGACATCTCACCTTGGCAGAGTGAGCCTGACAGGGCACAACACAGAGTTATCCTAATGAGCTAAGCTCAGGGCTGTTTGGCTTCTCTCTCTGTCAGCATGTACAGTGGGAGAGAGCACACATGACAGCACAAAGATGCACTCGAAATGTTTGATACAGACACTACATTAAGCCATAGCATATGGCCCTATTTGAGTACTTTGATAAAAATGCCCAGAGAAGGACAACACTGAAATAATTTACATACCTTTGTTTTACTGTTTTACATAATAATTTGACTTGCATTAGCAAAATGCAGCTACCTGTAAACTACACTACTTGTATTCATAAGTAAGCAAGTACTCATAATAGTTAGTATATAAAATAAAATGTCAGCAATTTTAGAGCCCATTCTCTTAGGTTTGAGATACGTTTATGAGCTTTCGGAATTTTACGCTGAACTTGGGAGCAACATTTTCAGTGCCCAGAATCCAAATATTTTTTGTATGATGTTGGAACTGCACCAGACTGAAAATGGTCCAACAGACAGAACATATTCCTAAATAGATTTCTCCATCTAATCAAATCAAAAACAAAGCCGCAACTCAAAATAGATCCACTCAACAAAAAAATACTCTGCTTTTTTGTTAGTGATGTTTAAACTGCTTGAACATTCACCATGTTCTCAAATAATCATAATATAAAATGCTGACATAACTCTGACTGTCATTTACTACATTTTTTTTTGTTGTAAAAACTGGGCTAAAATCAAAGGAATAATTAATTCTACTACTGAACCAGGGAATGAAAAACCCCAGTGTGTCTTCTCCATTATACCCTATTGTTGTGAAATAAATGGATTTGACAAGACTTCCCAAGCCTTTCATTGTGCTCACCAGTGGAAACGCTCACATTATTGGGAGCTGTGATAACTGCTTCTGTCAGCACATTGTGGCAGAGGGAGGTATAGGGTTTTCCAGAAAAAAAAAAGAAGAAAAAAAAAAGAAAAACTTGTTTCTGAGAAAATTGAAGGCAGAGGTTTTAGGAAAACAGAAAAACAGACTTGGTTCACTTTGTTGCATTACTCTAAGTCAAACGATCGCTATCTGTACGCTGTGCTGGAAAAGTTGGATTTCCACACCTCGGGTAAATTTAATCTCTCTTCTGTTACAAATGGTTTTTAAGAGAGACAGAGGAGTCCTGCAGAGAACCACATAATAACACAGTGGCCTGTGCGTCGGAGGGATGCCCATGTCTGTCTGGACCATTTCGATGATGTCACTGGTGAAACCTTCCCCAGAGCCCTCTGCTGCACATCTGGGACATGTTACTGTGGTGAAAACGCAGGATATTAGGACTTCGTACCTCATCATCGAGCCTCATCTTTTTCACTCAATCCTCTCAGTAGTCATTTACACAATACTGGACATCTGTTCAATAAACATCATTGTGGTACCAATGACTTCATCACTTCCTTCTCGAAAGGAATATAAATGCACATTTCCCGTTACTGTGGCTGCATTGATACAAGTATAAAATGAATTATAAAATTGATTACTTAGTCTGTAAAATTGTTCGCTAACTCCCTATACAACGCTGTATATTCTGCAAACGGGCTGCTGTTTTATGACAGCCATTAACCAGTCTAGGCAGCAGGGGACGGAGGGTTTGTGTGACAGCGGGGATCTGAGAGATGGGGATCTCTGGCTGGGAGAAACATGACTTCAAAGCAGTCAGGATCAATGATGCTGTTTGCCTATTGATCCCCTCTACCCCTCGAGAGAGAACGATCCATCAATAGGGTTTAGCTATGGGCTGAAGAGGGATTAGGCAGTCAGCTTTAATCTAAGTCCCTTTACTAAATTTGGGCTAAATCCCCTTTGTAATGAGATGTATAGTATTCATTTAGGCGTTAGTAGGAATTCCTGCATAGCTTGTGTGTAAGTTGTAGAATTGTTTTCCCGAAGAGGAAATAAAACAAAAGGATTATGGTAGTTCGCCTGATCGAATAAAATCTGTGTGTTTAGGTAAGTGAAACGAATGCAGAATAAAAAATTAAATTGAATCTATATTGCTAAGATGTGCATTTCAGCCATGACTAAAGAGAGCCTGAAAACAGGAGAATGAAGATCAACTGTGATCCCCTGGGAGGGACAGCACTGTTGTTATAAATCGTCTTCATTTATCCACCCTTCAGGATATAACAGCCCAACAAAGACTTGAACGGCGATATACGAAATCCAAGTCAAGACTGATAACGAAAGGCAGCTAAATATACGTCTCGGCAAACAAAAATTGTCTCTGCCTACGTTTGAGAAAAAACCATCTACTGCCTCTCCTCCCCGGGCATGTTAAAGCAGCAGATCCTTTGTGTTGCTTTAATTCCATTTCTAAGAGGGTACTGCATCTCTCGGCGATGGGTTGAGCACCCGAGCCATTAAAAAGGTCACATCCGCACATGTGAGGTTACTCTACAAATTATTTTATCCTCTGCCCCTGTACCTTTGTGTGACTGCCCTTGGGAGTAAAAAAAAAAAAAAAAAAAAGGATAATAGCTAATTCCTGCACCCTTTTCACATAAATATCTTTCCAGCTGAACTGTACACGGATCATGGCGAGCAAGATCTCAGATTTAAGCTACTTTTGTTATATGTGGTAAGACTTTATTTATATCGATTCTTTTTTTCTCACTAGGAAGTACTTCCAGTTGGCACTCCATCTGTTTGCCAGCGGGTTTCAGTAAGCAAAGCTTCCTCTGGAAATGATTGAACTGGACTGGCCTCAGTGATCGGACATATGTTATAGATTACAATAGAAATGGCAGCTGCCGTTACACTGTGGGCAGCAGCAGTGAGCGTTTGAGATGTTTTGTTGATAATCTGAGAATTCGAGTAAGCAAAAAAAAAAAGAAAAGTAGAAAAAAAAAAGTTAAAAAGTAGCTGATGGGAGAAAAAAAATGTACAATTCATGGGAAAACATCAGTGAACTCCGGTGATTGATTACAAACAACCATCCAAACCTTGAACCGCTCTTGAGGAATAAACAAACTTCAATTTAAGGCTCATAATCACGGCTCTATTAGTCATCTGTCAGCGGTGTATGGGAGGAAGAAACCACAGAGGGATAGTATGTGGCTCTGGTGTTAGTGGCTAAGGGGACTCTAATAGCAGCTATCAGGGCTGGGCTGGATGGCAGCCTGCTGCCTCTGTCTCTCCTATTGATCAGACTTGGGGTCTGTGATTGCCAGGAATAGCAGTTGATTCCAGAAGTTATTAGCAATGCTGGCCTCCCACTGAATCAGGATGGAAACACCCCCCTGTCTCTGGTGTAGAGGACAAAAGAGAAGAAATTACTAGCACAGAAAGGCAGATAATGATGACAGTAAATACTGCACATATAATATATGGTGGTTATGCTCTTTATTTTGCATTTTAAGTAAATAGCAGAGTGCATGACTTACATTTTTTCATTTTGTTTTTTTCAATTCATCAGAAAACTGTTATTACAGTGTAACAAGCAGCTCTGTTCAGTCAGCACAACCAGCACTCAAACAAAGGAGCAAACACACACACACACACACACACACTAACACATCAGAGCAAATGCACATTCATAAACAGACTCCACTGGAAACGTGAAATGGTTTTCTCAAGTCACTTGGGCAGAGTATACAACGAGCTCTAAAGGCTCTGAGTGTAGCAGCTGTGCAAAGGTGATAGATAATGCATTTAGCAGACAGAGATAATTAAGTAAATACAAACAGCAGCGGAGTGCCAGTACTTACTTACATTTGACAAATGAATACACACAGTGATAAACCCACCAAATCCCCCTAGAGATTTACCAGTTGACATTCAATGGAAAGAGGCACTAAAAATAACAAAAATTCATTTATTTTGTCCAGTCTATTAATATAAAACATGTTACATGCAGCATGAAACCCTCAGAAATCTGGGATCAGGCCAAAAATAACATTAAAAAACTGATGATCCCACTCTGTATGAGGTACTAATAACGACTCCCGTTTCTCCTCAGGAAATTTATTTTGCAGACAACCGCATCTCTCTCTTCTTTCGCTCTGGCTAACAAAATGAGTCCCACATAAAATCTGTTCAAGGCCCAGTGCCTCTTGTAGGCTTCCATTTCTTTATGGGTTTTCCAGCTGCCAGCCAATGATAACAAAAGCCATTGGCTCCTGAAGAGCACTCTTCACTGCCACAGCCAATGGCTGTCATCCACCGCGTCATCTAATTTCCATAACAAAGGATGTTTATCTGCAAGATTTTTCACCACAGCACAAATACCTCTTTCTCTGACATCCTCTTCATCTGAAGAAGGCTTCGAGGTTCCCCCCTTAATTTAATATTTACATTCCAACACCAGTGTACCTCATTTGATCTTGACAATTTTGTCAGTTTGGACAGGTGTTAGATATGCAAATGCTACTGTTGTTTTTATGGTGGTTTCATTTAAGTCACATCAAATGCTCATCTTCTTAAGATGCTCCTCCACTGTGGATGATCACAAGTTATTTTTAGTGCTGCATGACAAGTATCCCGAATTATATTACATGGTTACTTGTTCATGAATAGTATCCCTCAGTCTGTATAACAACTGTAGAGAGCGATATAAGGGACTGTAGGGTAAAGAGTTTATTAGTTACATTTGACAAGTTTACCAACCAGACAGCTGGTATTTAACACAGTAGGGCAAAATGAATCGATTAACCGCAGGTCTGTGGGGAAATGGCATTGCCAACCCAGTCTCACCGCCACTGCAGAGATTTGACAAAGATGCCAAACCATGATGGGGAAAACACTGGATGATCGTCCAGTCAACAGCTACCGTGGTTTTCTGCTGTTTTTGGTCTCCCTATGTGAGGTTTAACTGAATTCCCCTGTTTAAGGGAAAGCTACCGAGACAGTCCTGTGTGCCAGGGCAAATCTAAGCCATCTGTGACTAAAGCAAATGGTTTTGGTCTTGTCATGGGCCAGTGGATGTGGGTACGTGCATCGCATGCAGATAGACACACACAAACATGCATAGACACACCTGTGCCATTGCAATTATGTGAAACTTTGAGAGAATGCGGAGCAGATTGATGATTTATTTGGAAATCTGCACACCTGAATCATTGATAACGTTCTCCGAATGAGCGCCACAATGGGAGATGACTGCTAAAAGGGAAATACGGCGAAATTACAGAAAAAAATTTAAAGTTGGTGTCATTATAAAAAGTATATCTATTTGTATGATGAAGTGCGATGAAACACTAAAAAAAAAGCGTTGCTTCAACTGAAAATTTGCCGGTGTTTGGTTGTTGTGCATTGTGATCACAACATGAACGTACTATGTTTGCACACTAGTAAGACAAACACAGTGTAAAACCAGCAGAGACAGAAATGTTAGCATGCTAATATATTAGCCAAATAGGCGTAATTGGAGACTGGTGAGGGGATGTGTGGCTGTTTGTCATTTGTTGAATGCAGAGTTCACAATTAATACTGGATATTATAGGAAAGGTTGAAACAAACAAGCAGAAAACACTTGGTCTAACTTAAATGATTTTTGTTACTTAAGGTAATGTACAAGACTGGCTACATATATATATATATATTAAAAAAAAGCATCAGTATCAGTATTTCTTTTATATTTCTATATTCAACATTACTTCAGTGACATAACCAAAAAAAAAGTCTACATGAAGGATATAAACAGTTTGGGCATCCAGGCAGCCACACGGCATCTACTACATCTTGATGCCTCCCCATCTCACGCCATCCCTCCTCAAGTCATCTCTCACCAGCTTCCTGTCATCTCTCTAATATGACAGAAACCACACTATAGCCTTTCATCCTTCCCACATATACATGATCTTTTATATGTCTCATGAATGTTAGTTTCTCCCAGCCCCCCACTTCTTTTATTACTTGTCTTTTCATAGACATCGCAGAACACTTTATTGTTTCCTTCAGACAGGTAAATAAAACATCAACCACCTCTTATTCTCTCTTCTTACTGCAATAAACTGTATATTCACTATAGGAGCATCAGGCAGCACTACAGCTCAAAGACACATGGGGCCTGAGGATCATCACTACATTATTTTTCCTCGAATCCACCCTTATATTTTTTGTGCTTCCTCTCTAAAGCACTGATCTGACAACCAGAAGAAGAAATCACCCAAAATACTCAGAATTTTGTACATGTGGTCGGACAATCTAGTGGAAAGACAATGCAGTCGGTGCAGTGCAGCCTCCTGCCATAGATAACGTCAACACAACACAGTTGTGGTGGAGGGTCGGCTTAAGAGGCTTAGTGAACTGTCATGTCAGCTACAGGCCATCTGAACATGATACACGCACTCCGACACACATTCCTCGCTGCCACGCTTTGAGATTCCAGGGATTTATTGTCAAACATTCAGCTTTGTCTCCTGTTGGAATCCTGATTAGATTTTCCTTTTAAGACGGCTTTTGCACACTAATTTATACTGTAATGTTTCATGAGAAATAAGCCACTGCAGCGGCTCGAATAACATAACGCAATACCGTATGAGGACCGCAGGATCAAGACAAGAAGTATCAAATTATTTTAGCATTTGCAGCAAACAGATTCCATCCAGAGGCAAATATTTCTAAAAGGGTTAAGATGAGCATTGCAGAGGTCTTAGAGAGACATTCGATATGTTGCATGCATGCACACAATGTCCAAGGGAGTGTTTTTTTTTTTTTTTTCAGTTGGAATGTCAGTGACTCTGCAAAGGTCTAATTTGGGACACATGGCTTCTCAGTTGCGTGTTTGTGTTCTGCACAGTGAACGACCCAACTCCCAATCCACCCATGTGTATGTATCATGTGTGAAAGTGTGTGTGTTTACACCAAACAAGATTACTGAGAGGGGATCACTGACAAGTGATTAAAAAATCTGAATTGGCTCAGAGCAAATGTTGTGAGAAGGACACACAGACACACTGCTGTGTGGCTATTTCTGGCTGGGGCTTTGGAGAGAAGAAACACATTATTAACTGTCCCAGATCTGAGTTTAACTTTGGGTGATCTGTGCCACTTCTCTGGAAGAGCTTTCACATCCAGAGTTTTGGTGATTAATTATGATATTTTGACTGTTTCAATCATACGCTGAAATTGGATCAAAAAGAAGAAGAGTGGTGCATTACAGCTCATGATAAATGAGGTACAATTTAATCGATGCAGCAGATTAAAATATGTAAATCACTTTAAATGAAGGTCAATTGCTTCCCTGAACATCTTGATATTTTCGACACCTGCGCTTCCGGGAGGAGAAATCAATTGAAAAAAGGTCAATCACTAAAATGAGACGATACTCCCCCTGTGCTCAAACTGAAATACTAATGTTGTTGTGTACTGAATTAGCCGCATTCTCAATTTGGAAAACCGCATTACACGACTGCAGTTGTTATCCTGACCTTCATTAGCAAACATTTGATATGCCGGAGAGTGCTAGTACAAAACAACATCAAGCTGATTGCTGTTTTTTCTACAAGACATCAAAACTTATTGGATAATTGATGACTGATTCCACCAGAGAAAATGTACACAGAGTTAGTTGGGAGACTAGTTTAAATATTTACTTGAAACAGTATTCACGAAGGAATGTTGTGTTATTTTAACCAAAAACGGACATTGTCTCTTTACATTCTTAATCAGAAAATAGTTTATAAGAGCCTCCACAATCCCTTCAGTCTGGCCAATCACCTCTATTGCGTGAATGTGGCTGAAGAGCAGAGATCAATGCATGCGCACGGAATAACACTCATCTCATGAGGAAAAAAAAACCCATCCTAGATGCAGTCATGGTAAGCCACAAGAATCAAGTATACCGAACTAAGCAAAGAGGCTGAAATAAAGCACCGGAAACCTCCTTTCTTAGTATCATGCACCACATAATCAATTCCATCGCTCTTCAGTTCCCCGCTGCCTGTGATCAAATATGTACTGAAGCGTTAAATCATTTAGATATAGAGTTTTTGTCTTTGTGTGTCTGTGTGCTGCGTGGTGGACATGAGCAGCGAGGAGCCAAGCTGAGCCTAACAGATGCGGGACCACGCACATGTGGAGATGTGTCCACAGTGTGACCTTTTCAAATTTGCAGGACATGTGTGTTTTTCATTCGGCTCCCTCCTTGTCTGCTTCTACCTGCAGCGTGGTTTGCCTTTTCTTCTATATTATTGCTCTCAAGTCTCTGGTGAGGACTGCGGTAGATTTCCACTGAATAAACAACACGTTTTGCAGGATGCTGGCTTTGTTCCTGGACTTTTGTTCAATCAATTTCCATTCGCTCAAAGACTGATACTGTAATGAAAGAAATCTGCTCAGCGGCACACAGTTTATGATTATTGACACATATGTATGTATTCTTTGTGTTTAGCTTTAGTCTCCTCATTAATGGCTGCACAGAGAGTAGTTACCTGCTAGTGATGCCTGCAGCTCATAAAGAATCTTCTTATGTAATGATACAGAGCACAGTATTTAGGCAATGTCTACATTAAGTTATGTAGAATGACTACAATCATCTGTTGTTGTGGATAAAGTAAATACAGCTGTGCAGTAGCTGCATACTGTACAAACCTCATTCTCATTACCTTTGCTGGCACAGACACCCATATACCTACAGCTGCATGGACAAATCCAAACTGACAAAAGCTTATGTCTCTGGCCAATCACTGAGACTGATCTAATGACTACCCACAATGCACTATGAGATGGAAGGAGAACTGCTTTGCATAATCAAAGGGAAGAGGTCTTATTTGGCCCACTTCTGCTTTTGTCTTGCTTGTCAGGTTGTCCGTTAAACAATTATTTCACATTCACTTTGTGTTACGCTTTATCTCTGTGTCACTCAGAGAACAGAGAGACGCCGGCTGCACAGTCATTAGCTTTATTCAGCTTTCCGGTTTGGGGCTTTAAGAGTGTTTTCAGTGGACAGAGGTTAATCCCAAGAGAGAAAGCGTCAGGGCTAGAGAAGGAGTAATTGCCGTCTTAAGTATTGTGAAAAGGGAAGCGGTGAAGCCACATTATTGAATATGAAATGTCCATTTTTAATGTGTGTAATTCATATCATTATCCTATGAAGAAAAAGATGCTTTCTAAATGTGCCAAGGGGAGTCTTTACCATGACTTTGCTATTTTCAGCGTTGCCCTCTTTCAGGCAGTACAAGCTACAGCAGAACCGCAGACATACGCTGCCTCTTCATTAGTGATGGATACGGTAAGAATATGAAAATTGATAGATGCTATTGATGGTAGCAAAATCCATTAGCTGCTTACAGTATATTCTATTGACTTCAAGTACGGTGAAGGCGACTTAATCAATCCAACACACTGTATGTAACCTTTTCACCTTAACACACAGGTATGTGTTTATGTTACACTCCAAGAGAAGACTGAAGTTATTCAGTGGTGAGGATAAAGTGAAAAGAATCTATGATCTCCATGCTAGCAGCGGTCCATTCAGCATGTCTGGCTATAAAGAGGAGTGGGACCATATCCTACATTGAAAAATGACTCTGTGTTCAAAAATGATTCCGCACTTACCAACCCCACAGACCCTCAGACCCCTCTCGCAAAACACATCCACTCACCTGCAAGAGAGGAGAGACAAGAAAATCAATGACTGCACACTCAATTATATTACAACTTACCAAGCAAGTGCTCTCTTTGTTTCCTCCTCAAGAGAGGTAGAAACCACTTTTCAATGCATCTTATTGCGATGTACACATTGAGATTTAATAAACGACTTCCTCACAAAACAATATTAAGCAAATAAATAAGCATGTTCGGGTACATTCAGGATGAGAATGAGTTTCATCCGTTTCATCCACTAGACTGCATTTATCAAGCGCTAATAAATAGGCTCTGGCTCTGTTACACTACAAAGGACAAGGTTCCGATGAAAGGTGTATATAACCTTGAGTCTGCTCCTTCAATCAAGGTGCCAAATAACTAGATATGAATGTCAATTTGTCAAATACAGAGTGATGACTATCCAGCATAAACACAGAGAACAAAGGGCCGGGAACAAAGCCAGAGTCAACGACCTCTGGAACAGTTGGATTCATCATGTTCTGTATCTTGTCATCTCTCTGTCCCACTAAAAATGGAGAGTTAATGGGCTGAGAGACCCTGACCTGGTCGACACTGTTGGCAACTACTGTACGTGCACACATCCACTCACACACACATCCACTCACACACACACACACATTACCACCACCACAGGCAGGTGTGGTTGTTATTGGTATTTTTCCATAGCTACATTATGTGAAATGTAGTGCCAGGTTTGGTTTTTGGGGTGCATTTTCCTTTATTTTGGTAGAAACAGAAGGCAGATAACATAGGATGACATGGTGCATAAGTCCCATGCTTTGCGCCTCAAGACAGACTTTTTTATGTTACACTATCTCAGACAGTAACACCAGGATGTGAAATGCGTCGATCCATGGGAGTATTAACATCGACAATACCAGGACGTAGACAATCCTGGTTATAATTCACTAAATACAGGCAAGGAACTGAACACAAGCTATCGGAAAACAGAAACTATTGTTTGCTGATAAATGGTTAATGGGCACAGAAGGTCAACAACAGGGTGAGAAAAATATCAAAGAGAACTATGAAATTTCCTTTTCCCTTTTGTTATATTTTTTATTTTCCACCCTCCCACCAGTGACTGTGAAGTAGTGCCAGCAAAAAAAAAAGTAACTGGCCCTTTTATGAGGCATGCATCCTATTGTACTTATTGCATATTGTACCTCTAATACCATTTTGACATTAACAGCCATTAGTGTGCTAATAAACCACTTGGTCTCTGGAGTTTAGCATTCCATTAAACTCCAATAAGCAGGAGTAAGAGATGCGCAGTGAATGTTAAATATACATTAACACGGGGAGTAACACATACTGGTGTGAGAATAAACAATCATTAGCAGTATTTTCTGTCAATGTCTGTGTCTTTGTGTGTGTGTGTGTGTGTGTGTGTCAGTGCCCAGCAGGGAGAAGTGCTGAGCCTCAAGGCCCGGCATGAGGCCTTTGGTGAGTGACTTATCTCTGCATAGCTGATCAATAATTAACCATGGGACATGCTCTAATGAGGATGATAATACTCTATTAGTAAGATAACACCTCAGTGAGAGGTATACCACTTCTCTTCATTTAGATACACTCATCACCCTACTAGTATTTGTCACTTGGTTGATTAACATACTTCTTCACTGCCTCACTGTCATTCTGTCTTATTCTTTTGCCTTTCAGCGTGTCTGAATTTCTGAATTTAAAACCTTCCTTTCTTGACTTTGACATGCTCCCTATCCTTTTCCTACTTCCTCCTCTTTTCCCCGTCTTGATGCAACCTGCTGTAACAGTGTGAGCAACCCTCCCCGGTAGCACATCAATACATCTCAAGATGCTGTATGACACACGCGGTAAGGACCATTTCTGAGACCATCCATCAGAGGGAGGACGAGCCCTTGCCCATCCCCGCTACTTGTCTTCGCCTCCTCCCACAATCCACGTCCAGCAGACAGAGTTTAATAGGGCCCATTAATCAGTGGGCTCGTCTAGAAAAGGCCAGACTGCAATTCAGCAAGGAGAGGCTGATCCTTAAGGACGTCCACGTCTTTGGAAGTAAGAAGGTGCTACCTTTGCGTAGCGCACGTGCATCAGCGCGGACATGGATGAGGCTGGATTGCTCAAGACATTTTAACACGTGGGACAATTAAGTTTAATGTAAGAAATCCTGCCTTTTGTGTCTGTGATTAGCTTGTCTAATTCAGAAATTGATCAAGTCCGACAATGGCAGGTGATAAATGTCTGGCTGTAGTGTCGCTAATGATGGCTAGCAGAAGGTAGGTACTGATAAGTGTCTTAGACCGGTCTGTCTGTGTGTCTTCTTCTGTCTTTCAATAGCAGCTCTCTAAGGGCCCATTAGAAGGACTCAGAAAGAGAGATCACTCATTGACACCAACTCCAGCTATAGGGGTGTTGTTGATGGAGTAATGTTTGCAGTGGGAGTGAGAATGCATCACATGCACACCTACAGCATACAGACCCTGCACCCAGAAATGATACAGAAACAAGCGCGCACACACACACACACACACACACACTCACACTGGAGTTCATCTAGAGTGAAAACAATCTTCCTCTGACTTGTAACAAAGCCAGGACCTCTGTTTTCTGAAGATACCTCAGGCTCTTCCAGTGCCATCTGCTACACCAATACCTTCTCACAATAGAGCTGACTGAGGGCCAGTTGGCAACGAATCTGAGTACAGCAAGACTCCAGAGATGACTGGCAAGAGAAGAACGCAAAAGCTCAAGCAGGCCAAGTTTCAACTAACATAAAATCTGTTCCCTTGAAAGATAAAGACTTTCTGTTTAAGGAAAATCTAGTTTAGACATTCTTCCCTATCTGTGCAGGTGCACTGGCTAGTTTTCCAAAGATTTATCATTCTAGACAGTGTGCTATTTCCAGTTTGCTGCATCTGCCAATGGTCATATTTTGCCTGCGAAAACCAGTAGAGTTAGATTACCTTAAAGACTTCCCCTTCGATACAGGCCTCAGGCGGGACACACGAAGGAAACAATGGTAGAAAATCTGATTTTGTTTCTATATTTCATCTTACTATATCTCTATCCACAATTCCTCACACAAAATGCGGGAATCAAATGAAGAAATGAATCAGGGAGACTGAAATTTATTTAGAGAGCTTCCCTTTCAACCAATTATTAGTGGAGCAGCGCAGACCAACCCACATGTGCTTCCATATCATACATAAACAACAACAATAGAATACATCTGTCAGGCAGTTCAGCCCCCAAAGGAGAAGCTTATAAAGACAGCCGGTTAGGCCATCAATAATTAAAACAGATGTAATTCCCATTAGCCATGGGAGTAGGGCCATAAATAGTTAATGTGGTCCTTGTGTCCCACCCCCCTCTCTCCTCACATCTCCTCTCATTCCCTCCCTCTCCTCATGGCTCCTCTCCTCCTCTCATCTTTCATCACTATCCCTCGTCTACTCCTCGTGGTTACTCCTCTCCAAGCCTCCTCCCCACTTGAGAGAACAGTGTGGAGGCAGTGGGCCCCGACGCAGACACACACACACACCATCTTACTGATTACAATTGTCCCACTGGGGAGGTTGGATAGGATGAGAAAGGAGGAAGAGGGCAATGAGGGGGACCCAGAGGAAGCAGAGGCCACAATTTACGACCCGGCGTCACGGGACTGGTTAACTGGAGTGGGAGGCACTTGTGTCTGTTTATGTTTCAGCCTGACGATGGTGAAGAATGGGAACAAATTAATAGAGAAGACTAAAACAAAGCCAGTTTTAAATATAAAGGGAGTTCACAGGGTGTTAAAGTAAAAATATAACTGGTTAAACGTCGAAAGGCGGGGAGAAAAACTCAC
This sequence comes from Thunnus thynnus, assembly GCF_963924715.1. Taxonomy (NCBI): domain Eukaryota; kingdom Metazoa; phylum Chordata; class Actinopteri; order Scombriformes; family Scombridae; genus Thunnus; species Thunnus thynnus. The sequence goes on from NC_089534.1 coordinate 17,680,499, forward strand.
CCCTTGACTACCGAGGAGAAACAGGAGAAGAACAAGAGCGACCATATAACAGCTTGAGTGGTCTGAATGGAGTAGCAGAGGAGTTTTTGTACTTCTGCCTGATGAATAACATAGACAGGATGTAGAGTGGGAGTCTGAAATTGAAACAGCCGTCTACTTATGTCACCCCCATCAGTCACCATACGCCCCTCATTAATCCAGACTCTCCCTCTACATCCAACCCCTCCATCCATCCTCCCTGCTACTGGCGTCTCCGCTGTTGAAAGAGCCTCCCGTGAAACTGCAGCGCTATCGGTGCGCCAGCACAACAGCCACTGTCCATCCATCTCCTTGATGACACAGGACCTAATACGCTGGTTCTACACCAGCCGCACAGACAGGCCTCAGGCAACGACGACTGAGGAGGACAGAGAGGTTCGTAGAGAACACAACAAACTCTCAATCTCGAAAAATGAGATTATTGCCGCTGGCAACATGCACAAATTGCTCTGACAGCTATTACAAATCTCATCAAAGACACTTTATCTTCCAGCAAGATCAGAAGTGACTCTAAATAGCCAGGCTGACAGTCATTTGCACTTGAATTCCTTACATGGTCATCTGTATCTCTACATCATAGTCACATAATGGAATCATGTCAAGACTTCTTGACATGTACTTTACTGTTGACATGCTACATGCTGTTAAAGCTGTGTGCAGGGGATACTATGTCTAAGTGAAAAACTCCAGATTTAATTTGTCTGGCCTATATAGCCAACAGCAGGAGCACGCCAATCCACGCAGTTAATCAACCTAACATCACAGGGCTCCACGGCATCTGTTTGAGAAGAGGTCCCCCGAATTATAATCTGCTCTCCGGTTGCTTTCGTGTGATGTTTGCATATTAAAAGGCTCCACGGATAATCAAAAAACACCCACTGAGTTTGGGTTTAAGGTTATCAAAATGTACAGAGATGGAGCAAATAGGGTTTAGTTTTACAGAAAGCCAAACAGAATGCTGCAGGGTTGTATGAGTGGAGCTGTGGTTGAGATTGACAAATGGATAGACAAATAGAGACAAGGCCTGCTGTTAGCTGTTCATAAATAAAGCTACTGTAAAGTACAGAACCAGAACCAAAGTTCCTGTTTGCCACCTGGACCTACTCATACTGAAAGTCTCTCAGTCTCTATGTATGGCTGTGTAGGTCTATATCAGTCCCACATGAGCGAGTGGGTGTGTTGTGTGATAGAGACAACCATTCCTCTCATGGTTCCAGAAGTTCCATTTCAGCCAACAACTTAGAATAACATGAGATAGAGCAGACTTATTCGACGCTTTTGGCACTCACGATGACACAGTGAACGCATGAAACCCAAGACAAGAGAAGTTTCCATTCCTTGCCTTAAATTCTGTGAGAGGATTTTCCAGAGTTATGTTAAGCCAAGGGTTTTATAACCTCATCATACTGTGAGTGCAACCTAAACCATCTCCAAAGCCAGCTTGTTTGGTACCGCCGCTCTTCCGCTTTCGCCACCAGAAGTCGTATTCCGCTCTCTGGGGCCAAAATTTCTCCCGCTGGAGGGGGTGTTGGCAACTCTCTAAACAACACAGAGAGTCATTCATCATCTCTCAAAGGAGTGAGCACTACATCAATCTGTCTGTCAGCAGCCCTCCAGACCAATACGCCTCTGCCTGCCTCTGTGCATTCCACGCCAGATCTCAGCACTCCACAGATTTAACTCTCATTGTATGGCTACGCTCATTATATCACGAAGGAGCTTTGAAATATAAGCATGGCAATAACTAGCAATCCCTCGGTTCTAGTAAGCAGTAAAAAAATGTGTACACGTCGGTTACGCATTCAGACTCTAGTTGGCCTCTTGATAGAGTTTTTGTTTTCAATTTGGGAGCTTTTAATCATGCATTTATAGTTTGAAAAATAGCAACACAGAATTTGCTGTGTTGCTTTTTTTTCAATTAAATACCAATAGGGATGGGCTTTAATTTTACAATATTCTGTTCTATTTAGATTGAAGGAGTAATTAGACCAAGATAGATAGAGGGTAAAACATACTTCAAAGTAACAACCAACAGCATATAGCCTACAGTGCAGTAAAATTGCTGATCTCTGTGTTTTCTTATTTTCTTCCCTAAAGGACAGTTAGAGGCTACAGATTAGGGGTTCAATGAACCGATGGAGCTAGAAAGAGCGAGAGGTCTGAGGATTGGTCATTGCAGGGGTATTGGATCTGTGAAAGAGAAACTGGAGGTTTGGGGTTGAGGGAGCATCAAAAGCACCTCTGCTTACAGAGTATCAGCAATTTGCTGACTCAGCAATTTCCTTTGATTAGCACGCTAATGGGGTCTGTATCCCATCTAACAACCCGACACCGTTTGGTTAAGTGTGAAAAGTTATGGAAGGCTGGTTAGGGGGGGAAGAGGAGGGTGGCAGACACAGACACATTAACTGTCAGAGAGGCTTCAAACTCGGCGCAGCTCTCCTGCCTTTTTGACAGACGCTGACAAGGAAAGACAGCTATTCTGAATGGGATGTCATGACGGATAACCTTTATGTAGTCTGTGAAGTACAGAAAGGCCTACCCACTGTGAAAGAGGACAATATCAAGCCCAGATCAGAAAAGCCATATCCTCCTGCACAATATTACTCTATAATATGGTGTGATTTCAACAGACAGATTTAAAATCAGTTATTTCAGGCTTTTTACTATAAGCAGTTGACCCTACAATATATGAATACACTATATCGACCTAAGTTGGAAGGATACTGTTAAGGGAGTTAAGTATTTGTGTTTGTGGGTGGGGCTCTGCTGGAGTAAAAAGTGATGCCACATATCTCCACAAACCAGTTGTTGGTTCATTTGCTCATGTTGCCATGGAGACTCCACTATCAATCAAATGTGGTCAACACTCCACCAACAATGAAGAAACAGATGAGAATTTGAGTGTTAAACTTATCACTGAGAATGTTTTTTTTACCTTTAATTTTGATTTTTGGGTGTTTAGTCACAAATATTTCAAGAGTGACTGAAAAGCTGTTTCACTGCATTATGGTTGAAAGTTTTAAGACTCATCAAAAGTGTGCTCTGTTGCACCTGTATTCATATTCTCCTAATGTTTTCATGTAGAGTCAAGCTGTGGGTAATGCTGAGAAAGCTTAACACTGTGGCATCGTCTTGCGCTATTAGTATTTCTGCATGATCTTGGTTTGACACGTAACTGATCTAGATATCTATTGTATCCATTATTGATATCTGTATTAATAAATAATGGACTGTCTCAAAATCTCTGTAATGTTGCTGTGACAAAGGATCAGACCAGTAGAGTGCACTGTAGAGACGCCACTGGATACCACTGCTGTGATGTGAAACACAGGTGTAACATTAACTCATTTGTACATTTCAACAAAGGTTCTCAGTCTTCAACACTAAGGATTCAAGACTGGGCTTACACAGCCAATAAAACAATGCCAAACATCCCAGTAAGTAAGTTGGGAAGTAAGCATGCATGTGTGTCTGTGTGTGTGCTACCTTGCAACCTTAACAACCCCTGTGTTTCATTTGCGACTCCTTGTCAGGCCAAGAAAGCAGTGAATCTCACTTTGGCGTTGTAGCTGCACGCCAGCAATCAGATCAATGACAGCTTTGCATTCAAATGGCAGAATTAAGGAACAGACTGCCGCAGACCTCTGCTCCCCTCGCCATCTTTCACTTTCTCATTCCCTCACTTCAGCCGTCTGACAGAGCGCCACCGACAGCGGCAGGCCTCTGCTCCCTTCAGCTCCTTTTTAAAAGCCCTTGTCAGAGCGATGAGAGCTTTATGTTTTCGAGGCAACAATGAGCCACGGTTTTATCACACAAGGGCACTCTGAGCAGGGAGGAGGCATGAATAGGACTTATATCGGTAATAACTCTTTCCCCTACACCCTGATTAACACACCGATGGTAGCAGACACACACACACACACACACACAAGTGCAGGTGGGCATGTTCACACAGTGAAGTTTAGAGTATACATGCAAAACTGTGAGTCTATTCTTGATACTGAATCCCCACCCCTATCCTTACTCAGCACCCGCCTGCTACCACACATTCTGTCAAAAGTTCCTTTATTTTTCCATAATTAGCCAAGTTAATAGGCCATTAAAATGCTGCACCATCAAAGTAAGAGTTTTATTCCCTACCCAGTCTGGCCTTTCATTCTGTATGAAAAGAATGTAGCAGGGAGGATATAACACAGGGCTAATCCATTGGGATACTCCCAACAATAAAAATACCTTACTGGCAGTGCCTAGTGAATGACCCGTTTTAATTGTGCGTACACTAATCTATCCCACAGCAAAAAGTGCTGCGGTTATATCCAACACTCTTCCTCTGTGGCTCAGTGGTGCATTGTGTGGGTGTGTGAGGTCTGGAGGATCAGCAATATTGTTTTTGTGGGACTCGGAAGGGCTTACAGAAACGTTTGAGCCCTAAGGGCTGCACTAAATTTAATCTTGTATCAGGAACTGTGCGATAGGCGATCACGGATGGATTTGATCATTTATATCCAAGATCATTATGTTAGACTTTGAAAACACACACTCGGATTTGCAATATAAACTCCGTTTGATAGAATAAAAGAAGTTGGACTTGAAAACGTTCTCGGTTGAAGGCTGATGGGTCATCGTGTTATTCTTGACTAATCTTCTGAAGCTGGCGGGCCAGGTTTGCGTGGAAAGAAAATCATATTTCTTCCTGCAGGCTTTTGACTCAGCAGCTCTAAAGATGGAGAACTGGGTTATGACAGGGCAGCTATTAGCCTATTGTGCTTCCTATAAACATACTGGAAGGCAATGAAGCATCGGCACTTCTGGTAAGTAACACATTAATAACTGGCTAATAACATACTCTTCTATCCACGTTTGAAATACACTGCCTCTATAAAACGTCGGGACATTCTGATCTTTCTAAGAAACAGACGTTCCAGGTAAATCCAAGGGATAACATGTGACATAATATTTCTTTAACCTGATAAATCTCTTCATTCTTGAAAGAGATAGGGACTGTAAATGATGGGGTTTAATTACTACAGATGTAATCCTATTTTGCAAACTCATCGTGCTACACAGGGTCTGAATCTTGATGCCCAACAGCTACCTTCATTAAACCAGCGCTGTGGCATGTGACATGACCTCTGATTCAGTCTGAGTCACTGTCACTATGCAGAATGGACTACGTGCATGAAGGCTATACTGTGTTTTCCCTGAGGTTCAATACCATAGCCAATCAACATTTGCCTTGTTTAATTGAGTGAATAAGACCTTTGCCCTATTTGTTTGTACTGTAAAAATCCCATAGCCTATACACATACTGTACAACATTGCTGCAGGTTGGTACTGACATTTGGCACCTCCCATTCATCTTGCAAAAGGTCATGAATTGTAGCAGGTTCAGTAATGAGTTACGAATGGATCAAAGTTCACACCAATACCAGAAAGGTCAACTGACATAGCATGCGAGCCCGCAGGCTCTCTGCTACCACTCGGTCATCAATAAATTAAATGACAGAGATACTGAGGGGTGTTTAAGCTCACCCACTAACTGATAAACATCCGAACTTCATGCTATCAAACAGTGCAAGTATTTCATTGTTTTCAACTCTTAGAGATAGATGATCACTGTGCTATTAGTGAGGATAATGTCACAGAGACAGCAATAAGGTATGGGTTTTTACATGCCAAAGGTGAGAGATGGCAAGATGGTGTTTAAACATGTAAACTTGTGCAATGAGACATGCGCAAGGGATTCTTTTTTTTTCTTCCTGGCATCCTGGCTTTCTTCTGAATTAGTTGAAATGCTTGCCACGGCCTTCAATCACTGACATGTGTTAATCTTGCTTGTCATAACAAACACATTTGGCGGTCAACGTTTGCAAAGCCTGTGGGGGGTTGACAGGGACACCATGTAAAGCTGCTGCATGTGGAAGCTCGTTACACAAAGTATGAGATAATTCAAAGACTGAGTAAAAAAATATGATGAGGAAAAGTAATAAAAGATCATTCTGTTGTTGGAAAAAATAGGCTGAATGCTAGGATCCTGGTCTAGGCTATGCCATACTAGATAACCATAGTGAAGAATTTTATTCTGGATTTTCAACTAGGGCCCCATGCTGAATGATTCTGCCAAGCACTTCATAGAGCTATTTTATTGTAGAGCAGGTGTCCCTGTCAACCCCCCACAGGCTTTATATACCTTGGGGTCATTTGGAGCAGCCTTCTATTATGTGTTCACAACCAAAAGAAGATTAAGAAAAAAAAAAACAGTAAAAAATCAGAGTATTGAAACAGTTTATGCATCATCTTCACTATACTGAAAATAACTTGGACAGCACTCCACTATATACTTAGTATGTTGCATGTCAAATATTTGTTTTAATCCCTTGGATTTAACTGTTGGATATGTCATCGGCCAGCTGAGTGTGTACTGAAGAGCACTACTCTTTGCCACATGGAGGTAGGTAAACCTCTACAGTGTTTTGGGCACAAATATTATAAACACCTGTACAGTCTACAATCTAATCGAATCAAACCAGCCTGCAGCAAACATCACCTTTGTAAAGATTATATTATTAAGTTTCTTTTGAGACTGTGTCAGACAGGTTCTGCTTTTTTTCAGGGCAAGTGTTGCCTGCTTTGTATTGTAAGGTGAGCAGCTTATTGCATCACGAACATTGTGACATAGATAATCATTTTTAGCATTGACGATTAATTGACATGATGCCAAAAAAAACTGGTCCTGGATTGAAAATAACTGGAGTCATCTTTCATACACATCTCAGCTTACACACTGAAGAAAAATCACTTTCAAAAAAACAAAACACACACACACACACACACACACACACCAACATTCAACTAGTCTAACACGGTTAATAATCTCTGATATCTTTTCCACAATAAAATAGCTAGTGAGCACTGCTCCTGATATCCTGCTTAGCCACTGTTTGAGCCAGTGTCTGTGTTGCTCTACATCCTGCCTTACAGATAAGAGATAAAGAGCAGTCCGGGCTGGTGCCACCAGAACAGGCTGATAAGCACTGCTACAGGCCTGGTGGTCTGCTGGCAGATCACTGTCCACACCAGGCTTTAGCAACTGATAAGCCTTCACATCCTTACAAGACCTTTGTGTGAAACATTACTGCCATCCACATGAACACAGCGGGGTGGAAAGTACAAGAACATTGGATTGAGTTTTTTACAGTTTATATCACTCCAATTAATCATGGGATAAACCCAAGCTGCTACCAAGGTTTTAAAACAGCAGATGACCCCTCTACTCAATATGCTCTTGACATCAGCTGAGCTCAGGGTCAATGGAAATATTGCTCTTTGGACAAAACACAAAGCAGCACTAGAAATGACAACAAGATTGCATGAGTTACATCAGTACGGCAGTGCTCTGTGGTGTAGCCTGATCGCTAGTGAATGGATGTCACAGAGTTGGGTGTGCAGTATCTTGATGAACAAACTCAGCTCAGATACCTGGGTTATGTCTATTTATAGTGAGGTCCTCTGGGAACTGCTTTCTGAAACTTCCTGAGACTCTCTTACAGCAGGCAAACATCTGAGGAACCCCTGACACCAAAGTCAGATCATGTCTGTTTGAACCTGTGAGCCCTCCTCCTGAGATGGAGCATGTCCCCAAACTACAACATCAATACAGGACTACAGAGATAGAGAGAAGACAGATATTCAACAGAGAAACAATACATTAAGGTATCTTCCACATTGTAAAAACATTCTAATCAACACATTCTATTGTAAAACCCAACTATGCACTATTTGCAGTAATTATATAACCTATTTATGATTCTTAAAGGGGACATATTATACTTTTTCTATTATTTATATACTGTTATGATGTCAGATATTTATGCTAAACATGGTCAAAGTTCCAAAACTTGAGGTTAACGTATGTAGAAATGCTGCCTGCAAGTCAAAAGCCCAGGCTTCAGCTTGCTATGAACAATTCATTTGCAACATTTTTTCTGTCTTGCTGAAGAGTTGACGTCAGATTGTCACGCATGTCCATAAATGACCGACCGTTCTGTAGCCTTGGTTGCTAAGGGTATTGGTTTTTCCATGTGTTGTTTGTGTAGTCCACTGTCATATTTTGTATTGGATTCCAACTCAAATATGTATAGATACATTTGAGAAGCTGACATTTTGAGTAAAGAGTGAGAAAAAGTAGTGAAATCCTATCACTATGGTTTGTTTTGCATGTTTTGTTAAAAAGACAGGAGCTAAAACGGCCTGTTTCAGACAGAGGCTGAACTGAGGGACTGTGTAAAGGGTCAGTATAAGATAAACAGGAGTTTTTTGAAATGTGAATCATCCAAAGATATTCCAGTAGAGCCTCAGAATAAAAATATAGACTTTTAAATGTGTATAATATGTCCCCCTTCAATCAAACTCATGTGATTAAAACAAATCTAGCAGTAACTGGAGCCAGTCTTTACCAAACCACAATCCATTTCCCAGCAGCAGCAGCTGTCCAGCGGTAAACCAATACACAGTACAATAATTGGGTGAATCTCATTGGAAGAAGAGTATTGGCTCATTGAGATTTAACAGCAGGCCGTCAGCTGAGGTGCGCTACTGCATTACAGATAGACAACCAGTCTGAATGATTGAATGAATGAGTGTGTGTTCGCGTGTGTGTTGTAAGTGTAAATATCAGGACCATGGGGTGCGAATGATGCAAGGCTATACAGCAGATGGTGTGTGGAGCCATTCAGAAGCCAATCTGAGGTAACATGGCATCAAATAATTGGAATTCTATTCAAATGTACCGTGTGTAATGGCAGGCCCTCTTGATAAATAGCAATTGTTAGCCTATTATGCACAATTAACAGAAATCTGGTTGGGAACGCATGAAAAAGGTGCCAAAAGTGCACACCCAATGCTCTCTAATTACAAGAAGTGATTTTCTGCATTCTTCCCTGCTCTGTGGTTACCTTTTTTATGCACGCCTTGATTCTTAGGGAGTGACTGTTTATTTAATTTTTTTTTTTTATTTATTTAGTCTATAAGGTCCATAAATGAGCTCCTGTGTGTTCATTTCCACGTCAGAGCTGTAGCTAGAGTATGAACATTTGTGAACAATACACCATTTTTGTGTTTTTCTCTGCTATCTGGTGATAGATGAAAGATATCACAGCAAATGAGTTAACCAATATTTATAAGCCACAGTGTTTAGCTGACTGGTGGTGAATCTCCCCTCAACAACCTGGCAGGATACATCAACTCCCACCACCACCATCACCATCGCCCTCCATCTTTCCCTCTGTGTCTCTGCATCTGTTGCAGTCTCAGAGGCAGATGTTCCTATGAGGAGAGGCAGGAGGCAGAAAGACCCCCCCCACACACACACACCCCCTCTCCCCTCTGTCCCCCCCATTTCATGATTACCTCTCTATCTATCCGACTGCAACAATGTCCCCCCTCCGATCCCACCACCACCACCTCTCCCTGCAGCAGCCCTTTGTACGAGCTTCATTGACCCTCATCTCTAGACAATTAGGACGGATAACAAGAGGTTGGGGGCCCATTGCTTGCTCGTAGGACCCACTTACAGCAAACACATAAAGGCCACTTGACTGTCAGGCAGAGGTGATGGAGCATATAAATGTGTGGACTTGGGATTAGTTGTGTACATGTGTAGCCAAGGCCTCTTTACGAAAACTACCCTGATGAATTTCCATTTGAATTGCAATGTTGCACTATTAGCTATTTACAATATGTGCTGAACAGGCTCTAAAGTACTATGGGACTCTTGCCAGGTTACCGCTAAGCAGTGAATATCACATATTTTACCTCAGTGGATTTTAGTGGCAGAGCCCTGGCCTGGGGCCATATCTGACTGCTGTTAGGGAGAATAATGATGAATATCTGAGGTGCCATTAATCTTGGTCAGTCAGGTACATGTGAGACAGGCTGTGTGTGTCCTCTTTCATGCCACATTCCCCCTGGAGCCAGGTGGTGACCAGACAGCGCAAGGTCAGGAGCAAGGTCAGAGAGCATCATGGGCCCCCTCATCAGTGACAGAGTGACAATAGGACACACATGCATAAAGTCACATAAAATCATTAGTCGCTTCAATCTAAAAGACCATGTATCTTCACTTTAGCATAATATGCCATCGCTAAGTAGTCCGTAAGATAAAACCTAACCTACCCTGAAAATGGGCATTTAAATGTTCACCCGATGAGTTCTTGTTATGCATAAGCAGTTATTCTGACAGTTGCCTTTTTCAGACTTAACTATTGCACATTAAAAGTTTTCATGCAAAAACTGCTTACAATTCAAAAGCAGAAACTGCAAAGGCATGAGAAATAATCGTGACTGGAAAATGACTAATGAGGCTGAATAGTGTCTGCGCATTGACAGGTACTGTCATATCTTTTGTGCTCACACACAGCAAGAGGGCATGGACAGCCTGCAGCGCTCTTGATCTACACCTAATAATTGAGATCTTGGCTTTGGATACACTTGACTATTGCTGGTAGGGAGAGAAAAAAAAACATGGCTACATTTGCCGTGGTATGTGCCAGAAATCTGAACTAGATGGCTGAAGCTAATCTTGTAAAAACTCCAAAGCAGGATGTAACAACATGACTTGGACAGGGTTTGTCATTCTGTATTGATCACAGTGAAGGCCTGAGGTGAGAAGAAAAAAGAACACACCTTGCCACTAAAGCCGAACATGTGCTGCTATATCGACGCTGAATTCACAGTTGGACGCGTCATGTATTGAGTGTCGTTGTTGTAAAAAGCTTTCATTTCTCCCACTGTCTGGTACAAACCTGCAAGTATATGTCAGAATGCACACCCACACAGAAATCATACAAATTCAAAAATACGCATGAATACACACACACACACATACACTCCAATGCTTAAAAAAATGAAAGCATCAACAACAGCAGCTTTGGTTTCCTCGCCAGCTTCTCCTGTCTGTCTGGATTTCAAAAGATTCATAATTCTCTTTGTTAACACCCAAGCTCTGCCACAGGCCCTGCAGCTGAGATGTAATCCCAAAATGAACTCTACATCACCTCCAACACAGCCCAAAGGGAACAAAGTAACGCTAGAGGGAATTCAAAGAAAGTAAGCCAACTGCCAACTCAGCCAATCACGCTTAGGATTTCAGCGGAGAAGAACGCCTTCTGGGATTGGAGGAAGCGCCCACGGGTGACTGATAACCTCGTTCAAGATACGCTATCGGCTACCAAAGATGCCAACAATATGTACCGAAGCATTGGTAATGCATTGGATACCGTAGTGGGAGATCACTGCTGCTGTTGGATTAAATGAATCTCCCAAAAAACACATATTTTAGCATTCAGCCTTACTCTCTGTTTGATGACGGTATGCACTCTTCAACCCGGCATGACAGCAATATCATGGGTTTTATTGCTGGTTATGTCATCAAATCCCACCAAGAACGCATGAACTTTACAGATATAAAAAAGTTTTTTTTTTTCATGACAGCATCACTGCTACAAGCTGTACTGTATAATGCTGTTACCAATATCATAAGAGTGAAATAATCATGTGGTGGGTAAGTGCAGACAGCAGACATCTCAGCTTTCTTGTAAAAGCAGAGGGTGAGTCATGATTCATGTTATTCCTGATGGAATTCAAGGCAGCCAATTTAAGTATAAGATGCAAAAAAAGAAAGAAACTGCAAAAAAAAAAAAAAAAAAAAAAGTGGTGTACAATTATATGATGTAATGTGGCTTAGTGTTTCAACTGAAACATCTTTTTCTGTTCAAGACACTTGCTTGTCGCCGGCTCTTTTTCTTAAACCTGACTCCCAGTGAGAGGAATTACAGCTCTGTGCCCCTGAACCACCTGGTTCAATGTGCTCTGCATGTTAACTAAGCAGACACACAACTAGAATACACAATCTATGCAAAGAGCAGGAACACAGACATTAGATATCCTTAAAGCACAAGGAGGGACATGGAGGAGAGGATGACTGTTCCTGTTATTTTTGGATCTGATTGCAACTTGACTATTTTCTCTATCACAGTTGACTTCTTCTCTCACGTCATCTTGTCTGTCTGGTGGTATGAAATTTGATCATGACCTTTCTTGTGGAATTAACTTCATTAAAAAAAAACTTCTATGATCTTCACTAAATCTCAAGCTCATCTTTATCTCAAGGTTATTTTGATTCTCATGTAGCAGAAGCTGTAGGTGAGATAAACACCATCACATGATATTAACTGTCCTCCCATTAAATACTGTCGTTATTCTGATTTCACTAAGGTGTTCTTGACCGCAGCCAGGATGTGTATTTCATCCAAATGCACTCAATTAAGCACAAATACTCTCTTAACATGAAAAATCTATGACCCCAATATAGAAGAGACTTGGAGGAGTCATGGTCACGTACTGTTATTTTCCTTCTGTTGTCAGATTCACATCTTAACATGAAGGAGCTGCTGTTTCTACATAAACCCAAAACTCAATTTATTTTTTCCTGCTTGGTAGCAGCTGTTCTTACCCTGCTGCAATTAAACCTGCATCTGGAGGAAGCACGATGATGCAAAGTGGGCTTTTATACCATGTCCTATATAACATTTGTTCAATGGTATATATAGTATATAGTTGTAAATGAGAATATGCTTTTGCTCATTTGTAAAGGGGGTTTCAGCCATTACCAAAACATAGGGCAGCAGATTCCAGACTAGCTGTAGGTCTTCAATCATAAGATATGACATGCTCATCCTGACGATTTCAGAGGCGCTTTTATTTTCAGGCCATTTTGTCACCTTCCAGTGAGGGCTTCCCTGTTGTTTGGTGTCCATCTCTTTTTGAGAGCCAGAGCGGTGTGTGTCCATGTGTAGGGGGAGTTGAAAGAGGGGTCCTACACTGGACAGTGCGGAGGTAATATAGTTCATCAGGAGGTGTGATGTTGAACCGAAGGGTGTGAGGAATTTGTCTCGCACAAAAAGAATGAGCAGCAAACAGAGAGAGATATTGGGTATTGACTGTAGGAGACAGAAGGAAATAAGGAGAAGAAGAAGTGAGGTGGAAAAGCAAGCCAATTAAGGAAAGTAGAAACATATATATATAGTGTGTATTCCAACCGTCAGATAGGGTTGGTTACTAAACTTAAATAAAAGCAAGAGCCAAAATGGTCTGCCTAGAAGAAACTGATTCTCTTTGTGCAACCAGCCTGTGAAATTACCCCCTTGGGTAAGAAAGAACATGAAAAGTAAAGAAAAATGAAATCCCTTTTTCTGTACGGGTTGTTAAATTTGATTTCTTCAGCAGATCATTTGAAGAGAATCTCTCTTCAGTATCTACAGTTCAACTTTTGTGTAAATGGCTTTAAACGTTGAATATCAGCTGCTGTATTTTTAAATTAGATTTTTCAGTGCCTTAGATATCAAAAGGTCATCCATACAAATTGATGTTTAAAGAATAGATTTCTTCTTCCACAGTTCTTCTGTTTCCTCAAATCTCAGATCAAGTCATAAAAGATACTGTTATAATTCTGTAACTATTCTCTCATTAAAGAAGAAAATGTAAACATTAAATTATCTCACAGGAGAACAATCCAATAAATTATCCTGTGAAGTGTTCCTGAGCAACTCAGAGAACAGCATGGGGAATTTAAAATTTAAAACTGCTAGGATACAGCCAAACAATCCATGGAGGAGGAATTTGGAAAACAGAAATAAATGAGTGTATAGCAGCTTGACTAGGCTGATATAGTACAGCTTGTGTGCATAGCCAGTGGAGGTGGGTTCAAAGGCAGATGTTAAAGTGGCTCGTTAATGGATACCTATGGCCTAATCTGTCAAGTCTTGCTACTGTTTGTGCAATTTACATATGTGGTTATGTATGATGTATGTGCACCTATTCCAGCCTCTGTAATAGTACTAATTTACCAATAATTTCAACATTTACATCATTATTTTAACACAAAAAGCCATTTAGTTAGATAGCAGTATTCACATCCAGTGGCACGTACACACACATAAATGAGACTCGTCTACATCAAGCCCTGCATGTATACTGTAGGAGACCCTGATCGATTGGGATCACCATGTTAGCATTGCAGATGGCCATCATGTGAAAGGTATCATGTGGGAATCAATCATGGCAGCAACATTCGAGCTCTGGAGATTCCACGGGGATAAGTCCGCTCAAATCTGACGGGCTGAGATTTGGCACTCCAGAGCTTTGCTTGTCACAATATTGATTTAGAAATAATTACCCAGACTGCTTAGTGATTCCTCACATGTTCGCCTGTATCCTGCCTCTGCCTCCTTCCTGCATGCCACTGCAGCAAACCAGCCCTTATTTCGCCTCTGATTAGATGTACCAAACATAATCTGCGAGAGAGCTGTCTGTTTTGAAATACAGCTGGAGCTGTCGCCCCCTCCTGCGGTGAAGGCTAACAGAGACGCTAGTAAGTAATTACCATCAAAGCTGGTAGGTTAGCACACAAAGTATGACTGACAGCTATAAGCCCTTTAACTGCTGATTGAATCTGCATCTTTACAGAGATACAAATTATTGAGATATACTATCAGGCCAACTGAGTAAGTGATTACCTGTCGTGTTTTCTTACTTTCAAAGTCATCTGAAATAACTCTGGGTGACTGAACAAGTGGAAATTCAGCGCTCTGACTGAAATAATTGCCTGTTGCCAGGATCAAACCTGAGATCATCCAGTGAAACTTCTCTAACTGCTGGGCAACACTGCAACTCCATAAATGTAACCTAGGTCACAAATAAGTTCCATCAGCTTTACAACAAAATGAGCTTCATATTGAAAGGCAGAAGGATGTGGAGGCAAAAGGAGGCCACTGCTGTAAATCATTTCCATGTTTCACCTTGCAATAGCTAACAGATTTATGATGCCAAGCAAGGACTTACAGGCAAAGCGCCATCTGAACGAGCTGCTTTATGTCAAAACAGCAGCATAAATATCTACTTCATGACTGGAAAATGAAGCACGTGCATCACGACAAGAAAACCATGTAAAATGTATTTCTACCACTGCGGTTTGTGTGGTTTTTGGCACATCTGCTAAGCTGAGAGAATTTGATAAAGAGTCCGCGCAGCCCATCCGGCATAACTGCTCAGCAGGGCTAAATGATTGGGAGACATGCTGACTTTAAGTGCTTAAACAGCACTAGATCATATAACCCATCACTACTGCCCTGCTGTAATAGACT
Source organism: Thunnus thynnus (assembly GCF_963924715.1). Lineage (NCBI taxonomy): Eukaryota > Metazoa > Chordata > Actinopteri > Scombriformes > Scombridae > Thunnus > Thunnus thynnus. The sequence continues at coordinate 17,695,741 of NC_089534.1, forward strand.
AATTATGGCTCGGTGCAATACAGAAGACAGCAGCTGAGCACATTCTCTCTGTTGCAGCCTCCCAATCCATTTCTCACGCTTTCTGCTGTGTTAGTGCCTAAATTAGAGATGGAGCACACTCTAGTCCCCTTCAAACATCTCATAAACTGGACACGAGGACAGAGAAAGATGAATTTCAAATTTGTGCCTGTCTGGCAAGTTCCTCTCTGATTTAAACAGAAAGCAGGTGCCACTCAAATAACACCCACTAATGGGACAGAATGGAATGAGCAGAATAATGGGTGTTCACTTTTTTTTCACATGACTAAATCTAAAATATTATCATACAAATGGGTTCATAGTTCCACTAAAATCCGCCAGTGGCCCTTTTAAACAAATCTTTAAGCCTTCTACGTACAACTTCATCAAGACATGAAGAATACAGTGAGATCTAAAATCACAAATTGGTTACTTAACCAATCTTTTTTTTTATTATGATTACATAAAATGCTTGTGTAATAATAACTACACACCATTTTCAGTAGCTACTATAACCCTAACACATCAACAACCTTTAAATGTAGCATTAAGATATCAAAAGTAATGTAGGAATATATTATCCATCATAACAAGCATTCTTATAAACCGTCTGACTCCAGGGCTTGTTAGGTTACCTAAACACAGAAATTATTTTGAATGTTTTTTAAAATTAGAGAGAGCCCTTCCACCAGATGCTCTGCCTGTCAAATTTACCACACACGCTTCTAATAATCAGTGTGGAAGGGCCAAGGAATGTGTCTAGACTAGGAGAAATGTTTCTGATCAGCAGGACATCCTTTTTTTGGTGCCCTCAATACAAGAAGCCAGAAAGTGTGATATAAGTAAAATACATCATAGTCAAAATTTTCCACATGAAATTCACAAGTCTCTTTGAACTCAACACCATGACCACAGATTTAACAGTGACTGAGAGCTCAGCAAGGATAGGGAGAATCAGTTTCATGAGTTATTCAAATTTTTATGTGGTGGTCTGATGGTTAAGTCACAAAATATTCTCATACTTAAGTTACAGCGCCTTCGTAAATGATTTCATTTTGCAAGGTAATTGAATAAGTTTGTTTGCAAAACCGCTTCTAAACCGCTTTGATCCATACTTTCCCCATATCACCATTCAAGTTAGCAGAGGGCTATCCGGAAGTTAGCCGCACGATCGGTGGAAGTCTCCGGTGCATGCTCTGCCCATAGAGCATGCAGTATGCATTCATCTGTCCAGCGCAGTAATGTTGTCACCACCACCAGATTTTAAAACTCTGTATACTGCAAAATACAGAAAGATTTACCTGAACTCATTTGGCAAGGGCTTGAATGTAATGGACGTTCATTTATATATAAAAGTTCCACACTATTGCTTGAAACAGTGGGTGTTCATTAACATAAAAACAATGTTGCTTTCAGTCTTTCTAGGCACTGAAGGATTTTAAGGTTCCAATTCTTCAAACAAGACCCTTCATCTACACTGAAATCCTCGTTATCCATAATGACACAATATTTACCATAACTATCCAATTAAAACCTCTGTGTGACTCAGCCAGGTTTGGTGAAAACAACACATGTGGTTATTTAACCTCTGCCAACTCCTCTGGCAAGGCAGTGTAACATCAACTCTGGTCTGAAACCTTCTCAGCAGTCCAGTCTAACTGAATCATAATGTTTTCTGGAATCAGCCTGTGCCATTTACTGTATCTGTCTAACAAGCCTCACAATGGAGCAGTACCACCGCTGCTGCCCAAGCGACTCAACCTTGCCAAGTTAATGACCACATCTGTGCAAACACACAGCAACTGAATGACCAACCTCAAGAAAGCTATGGGCTAATTCGCTTGACTGGACTCATCTCTATTAATTGAACTCTCTGTCCTCTGTGGTTATAAGACTTGGCAATACCGGCAGATGGTTCCTTAACCTATGATGATCTGGAGTATACAGGAAATCCCAGCCTTCTACTGCTCAGAATAAATCACACAACCCTTGAAAGTATAGACTCAATAAGTCCAAACAGCTGGGTCTCGCACAATAAATCATCCATTTTCAAGACGGCATTGATGCCGGAGTTGCTTTTGAGTTCATCTATGAAGAGTTATGGGCGAAACAGAGGCTGCTCAAGTCCTGAATAGCCAGACGACCGAAAAACAGTCTGTCCTTCAGGAGATTGATCTCTATCAATGCTCAATTATTGGCTAAGGACAAGCATTTTTACATATCATGGCCTTTGTGTGGCTCAGGAAGAATATATTGATATTTTAAAACCACATACTTGTGACCCCTCAATACAGGGTTGATCTGTATAGGACTCACATGAACTGGTCAAATGAAGAGGTTAGAGCCAAGTGTAAATAACAAAAAGTAGAGTTGCAACTGAGGATTAATTTCTTGATTAATTGTTTTGTTTATAAAATGTCAGAAGATAGCAATTCCCCAAAACCAAAGGTGGCGATTGAGAAGCTAGAAACAATGAATATTTGGAATCTTTGCTTGATAAACAACTTATACGATTAATTGGGTACCAAAACTGGTGTTGATTAATTTCCTGTCATTCAACTAACTGATTCATCGACTAATGTTTACAGCAGTAAATTGAAGCCAGACATTAGCTTCATAGCTTACTCCTGTTAGTATTCTGAATATGTTGTTAATAGCATGGTGTCAGAGATAAATAGATAGCTATATAGAAATCTTTATCATTAACTTGGTATACTATTTATCAGATGTCCGTCATGTGTTGAAGCTAAACATCACAACCCTAAAGTCAGCAATGGGACAGCCAAAGTGTATGATTTGTATTTTTACCACATTCTCAGCTGTTCTGGATTAACTGATGAATTTTTGGAAATTTTTGACTTTACAAATTGACAATGACTGGGTGAACACACCATTAGTTTTGGTTTAAAAAGATAGTATGATAAAAGAAAAAAACCAACACTTATAGTAGAGTCTTTAAACAATGACACAGGTCATTCAACACATTTCTATACACAGGTGTTATTCCCTTTTGCTTCAAGTTTTTTTTTAAATCTCTGAAAAGAGAATATTGCAACAGTGTGAAAAAGTGAAGAGAGTTAAAGTATGTGCTTGTCATTGTATGTCTGTGGAAAATGTAACCCACGTACTGTACCGTTCCCCCTAATGTAGTTTTACCATGCAACGGAGGCCTTGTTGGACCTGTAAAACTCTCTGACTCTTTTCAATAAAAGGCTTGAAGTAGAATGAAAAAAAAAAACCTCACAGAAAAAATAGAGCACAGAACTCCTTTCTTAATCCAAGGATACTCATTCATTATTTTTCTAATTACAGAGAAGAATGAACTGACTCACTGTGGAAGTGACTTAAACCTGCATTCTCTCTAATGGCTAGTAGGGGGTGACTCCACTGGCTCCTAAAAAAAAGTCAGGTTGTACGGAAGTCTATGAGAAAATGACCCTACTTAGCACTTTTACTATTACTCTTGTGAACTAACTGTAACATTCTGGTCGTCTAAAAAAAGAGACCCTCTAAAGAGTTGGATGTTCAGTTTTTCCAGTAAGTACATTTTGTTTTAATGGTTGTAATGTTTTTCACTAGCAAAAAATACCATTAGCATGATCTTAGTTAACCATAGATTGTAAATGCACTGTGCTAACCAAGCTAGCAGGTAGCGTTACGGTCAGCACCAGCCTCTCGTCTAAATATGGTCACTTCAATCCAAGATGGTGACATGACCATGTGGCTGATGTGGCTAATGTGCTCATAGAATCAGCATTTGCAGCTTTTCACAAAGGAGATGGAGGCTAATGAAGAGTTCTGAGACTAATGTCTGGCTACTCATACAAGATAATGATACCGGCATTTTAGTGCAGTGGATATCATTAGCGCTAAATGGGTGCAGCATCAGCATGAAGGTCTTATTTAAGAGAAACAAATGAATGGCCGTGATCTATGTCTTTTACTGACAATTTAAGAATAATCATGTTTCCTTTTTAGCAAGTTTAGTAAAGGTAAAGGGAGAGTGAAAATTTGATGCTTTACATGACACTGACAATTGCTAAAGAAGCTTAAGTACCCATTAATTACCCCAGTAATTAAAACTAATTAAAACTGAATATACGCTTATTATTCTGCCAACCCACAAAAGTTTAAATGGCTCCTTTTCCTACCTTTTACTTTACATAAAACGAATCACTGCTAGTGCAGCTTGATCTGCATCATGTCACTCAGTGGAGATATAAATGTAGAGTAGGGATGCTGTCATCTGAATTTAGGATTAGGAATGTCTGGTTTTTGCAATCAGGAAGCAAAAAGTGGAGCAGAAAGGAAGCAGACACAGAGTCGGAGTACTACAGGGCATTTCTCCACAGCTCTGTTGTCACACTGTGACTCATTTACTCTCAGCAGGGTTTTCAATTACCAATGATTAAAACCCCCTTTGGTATTCCTTTTTAGGACAAGCATAATGAGAAGGAACTTCAACAGTATATACAGTGAAAAGGCTTCTCACTTTAAGAAGTTTTATTTTTCATATGGTCATGATCCTACTTTAGAGAACATGGGTGTTTACAATACTGGTCAACATTAAAACAAAATCTAATCTACCAGGTAACACTTATTCTTATATTTGCTGCATGTTGCCTAAAATGGTTTGTGGAGTTCTCAGTCCCTACAAAGTTAGAAATGTTGCTAGCCTGACCCCATGCATTGTTCAAAGTGAATAATCATTATAGCATTATTAAAGCAAGCCCATCAAAGGGGCATTCATGCAAAACAGGTGACCCTGGGTTAGTGCTACACTCAGCAATCCTGATGAATAGAGACAGGCATACAGCTACAACTGTACATTAGATTGTGTAGCAGTGTGGTATGAAGTACAGTCCAGATGAAAACATACAAAGACGGTATGTAGGTAGAAAAAAGGAAAGAAAAGAAGAGACATTTTCCTAAGAGTTTTTTCTGAATATGACTGTGCTTTTATCTCCTCAACAGTCTTCAAAGATAGTCCATAATGTAATTATTTAAGGGCATCGCTGTGCTCAATTGAGTAGAGTTGGGGACTTTTTTAAAAATAAACTTTAATAAATACTAAAGCATTAATGAAATCCACAGAATTTGAAACCTAAAACATTTATTAATGAACAGCAATTGTGAGAAGATGTGAGATCTGGTTCATTTCAGTGACTTAATAACTGATGACAAACGGCAGCGTAATGGAATTCCTTGCATTCCTCTGCAACCTAAACCAATAACGGCCTCCTGTCGTTTCACTATGTTTGGAGGAAAGTTCGGAAAAATCGCTCTTGATGTAACCGTTACTGGATACAACCATTCTGCAACTTTCTATATAGAACAAGTGTTTAATCTTCAAAAACATTTAATAAATCGAATCTGTTCGGGTCAGAACGTTGCTGTCTCTTGTACATGTGTGAGACAGACACAGACAGGTTAAGTCAGACAAGCGTGCAATCCGCTCTAGCCTCTCTTGATCTCTGGGTGTGTTTGACACCTCTGTTGTCACTGTGAACAGGTGCTCCATGCATGCATTTGCATTAATGCACCTGAATACAAGCTATAGTAAATCAATACCGAGGGGTGCAATGCTACACAACAAGAATTGTAGCTGTAATTCCACAAGCAACACCATCCCCTGCCGTTTTGCAAGCGGGGGATGTTACCTCCAAATGCACTAATACCATTTCCAATTCATCACGGTGCAAGCAAACAAAATTAGACCAGACACTACAGAGGCATTGCTCCTGTAGAAAATTTAACTGTGACTGATATGAAACAGAGAAAACCTGTCACAGTGTGATAGGGACAAGCCATGCGGTGCTGTCTTGTTTACAGCAACCTGCAGCTGCCAGAGTGGGATTCATCCAAGTCCAATCAGATTATGGTTGTCATTATGTATCAGAAGGTGGAAAAGCTAAGGGGGAGATATTGCTGAACTTCAGCAAAGCAAACTGCTACTGGGAGTAAAGCTTTGCCCATAACACAAATCTGACAGACCAAAGTCCATTATATTCTCCATATATTCTCTGTAAGACAAGATGTAGTTAATTATTGCATGGCTCAGTCTGATCCCCAAGCATGAGGCATATGGATGACAAATTTGGAAAACTGAAGACATTAATGCCAAGGGGACACCAATAAAAAACATGTGCTTGCTCTCTTTCTGTCTTTATTTTGAGGTGTCTCCCCACTGTGAGAAAGCCAGCTGATCTTGAGCCTGATGTATCCTGACAAATACGCTGACATTGTCTGCCTATCAACGATCTTGCCCGGTCCGACTTATCCATTAAGGTGGAAACACAAAATAATGAACAATTAACAGTTGTACATCAACAAAACATGCAAACAGTCTAGCCAATGAAAGCACTCTGAATGCCAATATTTGGCGACACACAAAGAATTTCAGCAAAACTGTCAAGTGAAAGACACATCTGCAACCTCTTCAACAACAATCGTTGCCATGGTAAAGCTTCAACACTTGAGTAGGGGATTTCAGTTTCTCAGTTTTCTCTTGCTCCCAATGGGACACTGTAAAACCCTAAGAGTATTACATTTCTGCCTACTCTAAAGGAAATTACAGATTTCCTGTAAAGGACTTAGACAATTTAGGGATGAGTCGGTATAAAGTCGGCTATTTCTAATGTCTAATAAGTACAATGTAGAATCCAGGGCAAGTAAACCACAAATGGAATCTTTTTTGTGCATTATAAACCATTTTGTGGTGCTAAAGCTGATGAGCTCAGTGTTGTACTAAACAATATAATCTAGTTATGACATGCTACATGCATGTAAATGACTGTAGCACAGACTGATCACATTGTTCCAATAACATTTTGGCAGCAAACAGTATTAGAGTAATCCACAGACATGTTTACTATTAGTCACTGTGTAGCTGGATTTGCTAATAAGGACTGAGGGAGAAGACTAGATATTTGTAAAAAGAATCTCTCTTAAAAACTCATCACAGTGGCATTTCCAAGTTCTTGTCCTCATTTCAAGAAAATAACTTTAGCAGACAAACTCCTGTTGTCAGTATCAGGAGTCTAGAGACTGAAGAACTGACACAAACTGAGCATTCATACAAAAAATGTGCTGGGGTCAGCCAAAGCTCCTTAAAGCAAACATCACACTAGAGTGAAAGTCCGTAACTGTAACTGAGCCACAGTACTTCAGGTCAGCAGGAAAAAATAGACACTTCTGAAGCGGATCTGCCTGTTAAACTGAATGCCCAGAGTCCCATAGCGATAGTGAATGAAAAGCGTGCTCCACATTTGTTTACAAAACAGTGTCAGACGTGAGTGGAGGGTGTCAGGACTGTGAATGGGTTCACGAATGAGGTCACAAGTGGATTTAAGCAGCACTATGTAAATGACCTTTCCTATAGGATTTCAATGAGCACTAATCTGCCTGTATGACCCAGTCTCATCTCCCTCTACCCCCTATTAACAAAGAGCCTCTGTCAGCAGGTTTTTCTCTGCTGAGAGAAAGAAGGGAGAGAGAGACAGAGAGCAGACACAGAGACGGAGCAGACACACACACACACACACACACACACACACAATAGATGAAACTGCTTTGCCAAGAAATGGAGATAAATAAATAAGTTTTCTGTGTTCCCTCTTAGCTGTACTGAAATTTTAATGAAAAGGCAACTCTTTCAAAGTAAATAAACGGATGAATTTAACACAAAAACACAAAAGCACAGACTTCTGTAATTGATGTAAATTATGCCTCCACTGCAAAGTAACATCTCTGGAGATGACTGCATAAATTGACATTTACAAAAGGAATCCAGGGTGTTAAATACTGCTAAGTAATATTACACTTGTAAAGCCACTTGATGGGGTTTAAAACAGTCATTGAATTAAAATCTGCTGCAGAGTGTGCTTGGTTTGTCTGACTGTGACCCACATTGCATTTGGCAGCTCAAACTCATCATATGTCTATTGGTGTTGTTCTTATTTACAGAGAGGATATGAAAAAAGGAGGTGGGGGTGGGGGGGGGTCATGTCAGACTTAAAGGCAGCATGAGAAGGCTATGTAGAGTATAGAGTCCTGCCCTCACACCTTGTGCGCTGTTATTGGCTGGGGGCTACACACCCACTGCCAAAAGGTTGATGCCCAGAAATATCCCGAACACACCGTCACACACTTCTGGTGGGTCATAAGTAATGATTGAGTGGGATTATTTTTGTATTATACATTGTCTATACATTGGTTTTTAGGAAAATCCTACTCATTCTACCTTTAAAGCTGGCACCTACCCACAATATGAGGCCATTTGAGTTTTACTGTCCATGAATCAAGCAACAATGGGACACAAAGTCCTGGAGCTGATGTTATGAACACAGAAAAGTTCTATGAATACATAAAATGTAGTCTCTTACCTTCATGTGCAAGTATGTTTCCAATCATAGGTCGCACCCAAAAGAAAAAACAAAGAATAGACGAGATTAGTAAGTGCTTACACTGCAGCATGCACACAAAAAACACCAAAAAGCACAAAGCATGGATATTCATGATGCCTTAAGTTGGATTTTGATGCAATTTTTATACTATAAACAAAAGTGTCTTAAATATTTAGTCTTGCACTACTGTCGATTTAGTGTCTCATAATCTAAAAACATTTTTGTTGTGTGTATGTGTGTGTATGTGTGTGTGTGTGTGTGTGTGCGTGATAAGTTTGAGCTTTGTGTCCAACTCTCCATTGTATGCAAATAATTAATTACACCTTCACAGGGATATCCCAACTGTCCTGAACAGAAAAAGCAACAATAGGAAAAACATTCCATCTTCACTCCCACCCATTCCCCCTCACTCTGGATACGGAGCATATCAATGATAACTTCCTGCATATGTGGAAATGGGGGCTTGGCATGCTCCAGGGTCTGAGCGGCACAAGCCACACTTCCCCTTTTTGCTGCAGCCTTTTCCGCCTTTCTGGAGACCAAACGAATGATTCCGCTCAACCTCTGACCTTCAGTAGGGGGATACGTGACACACGGTTAGGAGCATATTAGCAGCTGAGAGCCTGCGGGCATGCCAGGATTGGCTGTGTCAGGATATTCCTAAAGGACATGCCTGAGTCCAACCCTTCAGGATTGAATGTCTGGGGGTCTCCATCTATCATAATGCATTCCTCCAAGGGCTTGGTATTTAACAGAAAAGCGTTTTGAGGGCGCAGGCTGAACATGCTACCACTATGCTTCCACACACATTCCATCTTTCAATACATAGTGACCTACTTCTTTAGGTTTGGCTTGCACTCCAGCTTTCCAATCCTTAGGTGTGACATGCAAGATGGAAAGCAACTTAAGCAGTTGGGGGAATTACAGCACTGGACCTCAGTTACCTACTGCTCGTCAATAAATGACACCCAGAAAGCTCTAACTTAGCAGCGAGACCTGATCTCCGTCATTATGATTACCCCAGCAAGTACGTCAGCGGTGCCTGTCACTGGGTTTATTGTCCACAGGATCACAGGAGAGTGCACCACCACCAAAAAACCAGCAGCAGTGCTCCTACATGTTTCCTTGGTAACCTGTTACAGAAAAAAAAACACACTTCCATGGCTTGGAAAATAGGAAGGATGCCAGACTTGACATCCCATAATGAGCTGGTTGTGAATGGGGTTCAGTGGGGGCCTTCACTCAGTGCTGTAGGAACTGTCAACATAAATACCCGGGCTTCATGCTCCCTTTCAGTGAGGAAACAATACCCAACAGAAAAGTTGTCACTGGGGTCAGCCAAATACGAAGAGGCTTAACAGCATCAAAATATTAGACTTGTTTACAGTGTAGAGGAAGCGTAGGTGTGGTGTTAATGCGATAACACAGCAGACATGCAGTGTAGATGTCTGTAGGTATGATAAGTGCTGGGGGCGCAGAGGATTCTGGGAAGGCAGATATCAAACTGAGGTGTCTGCCTGTGTGCACATACAACTCAAGGCCTCAGTGAAGAAAAAAAAAAAACTTTGTCGCACTTTTGCTTGTGTTTTACATCCCAGGGCTGTTTCACTCTCCTGAGGGGCCAGAGTGCTGACTCAAGAGGAAATGTCCTTGGCAAGAACTCACATGGCTTTTAATCAGCAACCGGACTACAGAGTCAAGGAGAGGTTGAGATGCTGAACATGACCAGTATTTTAACATTTACAGGAAAACAGAAAAAAGTAAACTCCTGCACGAAGGGACAATTTATCAAATATGCTACATTCTGGTCAAGGCATCCTCCCCAAATATCTTTATCCTCTGTTGAAAAGATACTAATTTCATACCACTAAACAGAGTGGAATAGTAAACAGGACAATAATGTCAGCTCATTTTGTATTCATCTCCTAAGTCGCTCTGCAACACACAAACTCCTGGTGAGAAAATGCACATCATGCCACACTCGTCTCATCAGACTCCTTTTGACAATCCCGGAGCCTTGTAGATGTTGAGTAGATTATATGAGATGAATTGAGGGACCCCTGTGGCAAACTAGGATACTAACTAGTACTGAGCTGCATGTCTGCTTTCTCACGCAGCAGTCGCAACGATGCACATCCAGCTCAAAGGCCTGTTTCACAGCAGGAATGACACGGAAGTGAGACAGCCATTACAAAGTAGCTAGAGCGAAAATCTGCAGCTTCCTCTGATGAGAATGAGACCACAAACGGCAAAGTATTCATTCGGTAAGGTCTTGTATGTTGTTGAACTTGGAATTTTTCATATAAAGTAAGTGTTCATTTTGGTGCTTCCTTTTTCTAACTGATGTCAGGTCAAGTGAGTTCTATTTATATAGCACCAAATCACAACAGAGGTTATCTCAGGGCACTTTTCACATAGAGCAGGTCTACACTGTACTCTTTAATTTACAAAGACCCAGCATTCCCCCATGAGCAAGCACTTGGCAAGAGCGGCAAGGTGAAGCATAGTGATTCAACTTGTACCTACACTATTTAATTAAAGACTTTATATGTTCTTGTTGTTTTGTCTGAGAAATATCTTCTGGTTCACAGGAGGTAATACCTCTTAGATCTCTCAGAACACTGCAGAAAAAAACAATTTATCTAGAAACAATCATCATGATAATGTAATATAAAGCCTTGTGTGTGGTAAAGAGGATTTTAAACTTGCTTCTAAAACATTCTTAAGCTAAAAAGACACTAAAATCAGGCTCAGGTGGAAAATCAAGCTTTGGTTTTTGTGTTAGCTGATTTTGTTCAGATCATAGGACATTCACGTTTACAGTGGATGCTTTGGTGTGAACCACCTAGCTGGGAGGACTTTTTTTTGTTTTTTAACTTGATTTTAAGTAACTATTGGCAGCAGGAACTTAGTGTTATGCAGTTATGTGATCATTTATGTATTGTGTCAACCCAGTGTCCCAGCTTGCTTGATTTTTAACCAATAACAAATAGGCAGCTTGTGCCGTCCTTGCATAATGTTTTTATAGCATATATAGGGTGGATGAATGTGCCTGTTCCTGTAGCGCCAGTCACTTGTAAAGAAAACAGCGTTATTGTAGAGTCTAATGCATTATATGTTGTGTTTTATAGCACATTTAAAAAATGTTTCGCAGAGCATCTGACTCTATAAACAAGTTATCTGTCATCTATATCTATGTGCAAGGCTCCATAGTGTTGTTTCTTAACTAGACATGATGCCAAATGGTTCTCTATACAGTCTAAAGGTAGTTTATGAATACGCTTATTTTTCAGCTCCTTGAAGCAAGAGCATGCATAATGTTGGGTTGAGTATTTGGCCCCCAGAAGAAAGACATCAGACTCTCCCTTTACATTGACATGTATAGCATTAATAGTAGTATCAACAATATTGCAAATGTTACTTATTTGTGTTTTTTACTGGAAAAAATTGTACCTGCTGTGAAGTTTCCCCCAAACACAAGAATCTGCTGACACAGGTTAACTTGAGCAGCAGTAGCTACTATGGCTCAACAAAGGAGACAAAGAAAAGAGAAGCAGCAAGAAAAACTACTGCTGTTGGAACTTTAATTGAGTTTAAGCAGGAAGGCACACACCTTGCAAGCTACCACTTAAAAATAAACAGTACTACAGGGAGCAAGGCAGTACGGGAAATCTTCTAAATCTGTTCCTTCAGTTTGTATTAACAGCATCACTTGTGTGACTGGAATAAACAGTCACGTCTGAGTCTCAGCCTCTCAGGGCTTAACGCCATTTCATAACAAAAGCCTTCTCAGCCTCTTCACAGGAGAAGAGGGTTCATCATCAATATCCTGATTAGGCTTACAGGAGAAGCCTTGTGCTAATCAACAATAAGAACACTTGAGCTTCGTGCACTCTGTTGTGATTTTGAAGGGTAATGATCACGGAAATGGTGAGAGGCTTTGATTTTCTAGGTAAACATTTAAGAAATAAGATGGTACGTCTGCCCTACGTTTATCTTCTGAAAAGGGGGGACTAGACGCTTTTGTTCTAGAAAAAAATATACAGCTGATGGTGGAAAAGAGGAGAAAGTGATGGTTTGTGTATGTGTGCAGGCGTATTGTCCTCAAAACAGGATATATGAAAGACAAAAGCAACACATTAACAACATATTTACTGACATGTCTTCCTTTCCTCTCCTCTATATCATTTCCACACAAAGGCCAAACCAGAACCTCCATTCCAAGTAGATTGTAAAGTATGAATGGCCACTTAACATAACAATTGATATAAGCCTAGCTGCGGGATTCCTGCATGACAATGAAGACAGTCTCCACACATAATCGCTACCCTCAACTTCCACTCCTGCATTGTAGTCTACTTCCCAAACAAGCCTAAGTATGGCTGCCAATGGAGTCGATAAGGACCTATTGTCATCTTCAGGCAAGTATTAACAAGGTAGTCTTCTCACTTAACTATCCTTGATCCCATTGAGGATCCTCAGGATGGTACTTATTTCAGGGCATCTACTGCAGTTGTAGGAATTTGGCCTTGACCAAGTCTAGGTGAAGTAGACTGGGGCACTGCTTGCTTGGGGTGGGGGGGTGGGAGGGGTGCAGCTGAGGAGGGGTGGTTGGGCTGCCTAGCACTCAACTGTTCCATAAATGGAGTGGACAGGGATCAGGACTACAGGGGATGCTGGGAGAAGAGGCTCAATGCTGCAGACCATTGTTCTGGACTGACAGTGTATTCTCATCGAAGGGAAAAAAAAAAATTCCCAAGTCCAGACCACGGACAAGGCTAAGTGACCATAACAAAGACTCATATCACAATACAGTCCGCCTGAGAGACGCTCAATGCCAAGCTTTCCCATGCTGTCCATGGCATACATTTCCTACATGGTCACACTCACTGCCGTAAGGAGATTTACAGGGGGCTTATCAAGCACATTTCCAGGTCTATATTTATATTCTGGGTCTCTACTGGTATATCTTTGCATGATTTACAGTTCAAAAATCAAAAATTATTTGTCTACGTAAACAAACAGCAGTCGTAGGATTTCACTTATTTTTCTCGTTCTTGTACTCGAAATGGAAACTTCTCAAAAACATCGTGTTTGAGCCAGAATCCAATCCGAAATATACAAGTGGACAACGGAACAACTCATGGAACAACTTTAGCAAAAAACGCTAAAAACGCCGTTTGTGGGCATGTGCAAACAATCTGTTGTCATTACAAGAAGGACGTAGAGGTAAACATTGCACAGTGTTCAGAGCAGACTGAAGCCTGGGCTTTTGACATGCAGGGAGCATTTTTACATATGTTTACCTCAAGTTTTCCAACTATGACCATGTTGAACATAGACATTCAACATCATAACAGTATAAAAATAACTGAAAATCATCACAAGCATGTTTAAAAATGAGGCCACAGAAGAACTGAAAATAATCCTACATAGTTTGTAATCAGGTGATGCATCTTTAAAGAGACAAATTCACATGGGTAATTAAATTTTCTTGCTACGGTTTACAAGCACTTCACTTAGTCACTATATGATCTAACCACAGCAATCATCCTGACATGGTTTATGAACTGACTCATGATCTAATGGTCCCTATATTAAATATTCAACTTTTAAATGATTTGGAGCATATCTAATGAGAGTAAGTGCTTCACATTCAAGGCTGAAAACACATTCTTGTACATGCAGATGAAAACAGGTTATTATAAATATATCAAGGGTGTGATAGTGATAGCGTTTCCTTAAAAAGTCTCAAATGAAAAGATTATTGATGACTCTCAGGACAGTCAAGCTTCACATCACATATTTTTTAGATACCCTTCTCTCTGTCAATCTAGCTCCATCCCTCCTGGCCTTTCTTTGGATCTGCTGTTTTTTTTATTGTCTGTCTAAAATTGCCTGTTTGTCTGTCTGTCTGTCTTTATCCCAGTCTCTCTGTTGGTTTGACAGGTCTGTCAGTTTGTCTATTTGTATTTCAGCCTGTCTTCCCTGTCTGTAAGTGAGAATGAGGTGAAACTGGGTGATGATGTTTGCCGGAGCAGAGAAAATTCCTGATGCATGACCCCCTCCACTCAGGCTGGACAGCGAGCTGTCAGTCGGCCAGTTCATTGTTTGGCTTTTGTGTGTGACATCAGCTCTGTACCTCATGGATTCACAGTGAGAAGGTGATTTACCAGATTAGCTACACTTCCCCCTGGCCTCATAAGGCCTTAACCAGTGGACGTTAGGGGCAGATAATCAGCACACTGTTACTTTGCTGGGGACTCTGGCCTGAGAGGAGAAATATTCAAAAGGACAAGTGTTGAGCAACAGCATGTCAAGCTGTCCTGAGGTACTTCCGGTGTTTTAACTCTCCATCTTGTTAGTTAAATTTGCCCTGAAATAAACTATTCAAATGCTCATAATAAGTCTCTATCATTGTAGTATTTCTTCAAAGCCCCCAATGTCGAAATAAATATGGACTTAGCCTAATCCTCTTTAAGCAAAGCTGAGCATTAGAAATCTGTCACTTGTTACATAAGGTGGCGCCTTTCAGTAAAAGTCACACCAGGCCAACTGCGACGAAGACAAGCTTTCAGATGGTTGTGTTTACGAATGAGGCCAAATTTAATTAAGCGAGCTTTCTGATGACTTTGTTCACACATTCAACTTGAGCCAAGACTTTAGTTCCCTGTGTAACATGAACCCAAAGACTAAACTGAGGTTGGAATGATCTAAGATCCTTCGGACGACGGCGCCAGGCCCCGAAGGTCGACACCATCATGCTAAAAATGCAGTGGGACCAGAGAAGACACTGTGCATTTCCAGATTTCTCTGAGAGACTTTCCTTTAGAAGGAATTCTCAAGCGCTATTAAAGTAAACAGAGGTTGGTTTGGCACAGCACTGGTTGAAAGATCTGCTGACATGAAAATTGTGGTTTTGCGGTTCACCCACAGCAGATGAAGCTGCACCAAGAGCGCACATCTCAGACACTGACAAGGGGTGACCTTAGATGGCAACAGTATATGAAAATCCCAAGATGAAAAAGTATGTATAAGCATGGATAGTATATATAGAGGGCAACATATTTAGAGCACTACTCTCATGCATGTGCAAAGCTGACAAGATTGGAAACACTGTGAGTGCAAAGTTTGTTTAGTATATGACACATGGTCTCAAATGTTCACTGACCCTCCATAAGTTTAGGGAAAGCTAGAATAGATGCATTGAATAATATGTTACAAGGTTAACCCAAATAAAAACAAACATGACCAGACATTTCTCTGCAGAAGCCACAGGACTCCAACCCTAGTGAAGCTTTAATGATGTGGGATTCAGATTTGAAGCCCTAAAAAAACAGAAAAATGTTTTAGTGAAGCCTTACCAGTCTCAACGGAGTCGCTATTCACTCCTTCATGAAGTAGTGTGGCAAGCAATTAACATTTAATGAATAGAACAATTAACTCTAACATGTATAGAGGTCAAAAAGCTGCAATTAGAGTAATGAACTCTAGCCTTCCATACTAAGCATGTTCTTGATTGATCCACTAATAACGAGTTTGACTAGCTGGCAGCAGCCCATTTGGACAGAACTACTAGAGTCAGTAGTGGTGTAGATAAAAATGTCGTGAACTTAAACATGGTCAAAGGTCAAAAACTTCCCTGAAAGTCAAACGCCCAGACTTCAGCCTGACCTGAGTGTTTCGTTTGCGATATTACCTCTACTTCCTCTTAATGACATTGGGTTGCTCACGCATGCCTACAAACGGCCGTCCATTTTGTTGCTAAGGTTGTTGCTCAGGTTGTTCCATGTGTTCTTCACGTTGTCCACTCGCATATTTCAGATCAGATCCAGGCTCAAACATGTACAGATGTATTTGAGAAGTTCCCATTTCGGGAAAAGAACTAGAAAGAGAAGTGAAATCCTACTACTATTGTTAGTTTACGTAGCCTCCAGAACCACTGAAAGTCTGCAGAGGGGAAGCTTCCAGGAACTAACCAATCCGAACAGAGTGGGCTCGACAGGAGGGGGGCCTTATAGAAACAGGAGCTAAAATGGCTTGTTTTAGACAGAGGCTGAACTGAGGGGCTGCATAATGGGCCAATAAAAGATAAATGAGAAGTTTTTTTAACTATATATATATATATATATATATATACATACACACACGCACATATGTTTGAATCACAGAGCAACAAATAACTGTTTGTGCTGTCAAATATACATGATCCAGTATCTTAAATCAAGACGTGACTTTGCTGTTAATATTTTTCATCTTCCCTAAACACCTATCAGCATTTAATCCCAACACTTCCATCAATTAGTAGTACTTTGGAAAATTTACATCCCATAGTGTTCACTTGCAGGGAGACATGCACCGAGATTCCCACACAGATTAACATTTATGATGGAATGTGCTGGAACCCATAAATGTTTCGTAAATGCTTTCAATATTGGAGGTGGTAAACCACACAAGACAAAAGTGAAGCGCCAATGGTGCTTTTATTAAAAGCATGTACAATACACGGTATGTGTGCATGTTTTGTGTGGGCGTGTTTGAGGAATGTAGTAACTGCCAGGTAATTAGGGTTCAGATTCAGGTATGTAGAGCCGTGGGGAGGCCACAGAGAGACAGACAGACAGACACTCTGTGGGTTTAGTATGGCTTAATCCCCTGCCAGGAAAAGCCACTACAAAAGCACTCAGGTAGGGACATATCGACACTGGTGTGGTCTCCATGATCAAAGCTTTCAGCGCAGCCCTGCCCTCATGCCTTGGAAATGGACCAATTAGGTTTAAGGGGGGTTGAGAGTTGGTTGTACTGCGTTCCATACACCTAGCTGGCAGCAGCTTCAAACAAGGTAATTATACACACTCGCTCTGTCTGTCTCTCTAACACTCATGCTCACTGCTATCATGCCTCACTCATCTCTCTACACCCCTACATTATATGCCTTAAACACAGTCCAAAATAATATGGACTGACATGAGCTAAACTGTAGCTACATGTAGGACAATTAAGCTCTGTTGTAGGTAGTAGCGCTTTAACTCCCCCAAAACTGTTCAGTGCCTTCAGAAATCCTCTGCTAAGTTGCAGGTAACGTCACACAGACTAGAAACAAACGTTAAGTCTGATGTATGGAGCCTGTCTGAGCCCAACGCTTTGCAGAGGAACATTGTCATTGTTCATTCTTAACAGCATCTTCCTAGGAACGAGGATTATTCAACGTAGTTGGGGCAGAGTCTGGAAGGAGGGCTTTAGAAAAATGTGCTTTGTCACATTTTTAGAAGAGCAGAGTTCTGCTCACGAAAAGGAGCTGACAACTGTCTTTTTTTTTTTTTTTTTACATCTCTAATGCACACAAAGCAATATAAGTAGTGCTAAAACAATTGGAAAAAATAATTCCCAACAATTTTGACAACTGACCACTTGTTTCAGTCATTTATCAAGCAAAAATTCCAAATATTCGCTGGTTCCAACTTCTCAAATGTGAGGATTTGTTACTTTTATCTGTTTTATATAATTGTAAATTGAATAATTTACACTCTTGGACGACTGGTGCACTGTGAGATATTTCCTATAGACTAAAGGATTAATCAATGAATTGAAAAAAATAAGAGATTACTTATGAAAATGATTATTATTTACAGCCCTAAAGATAAAGCACAATTACATTAAACCTTCAATAAGTGGTTGATAAAATATGGCTTGACCTTCATGGATTATTCTTGCTAATTGCTAAGCTGACCCTTTCAGCACAATGAATAACAGTTTGCGGAAACAATATGGGAGTGCTGCTTAATCAAATAGCTTGAGCAATATTGAAACTATGAATCACACATATTACTCATACTGTAGCTTTATAGCATTATGCAATAATCCCAACCTAAATTTCTGCCATATCAACCAGCAAACATAGTCAGTGTGAGATTACATGACAAACATATGGTTTGATGTTTAAATATTCTGTTTGTCTCCATGGCAACTTTTCACAAAGCCTCTTTAAGCATGTGACCTCCCGGCTCATAGCAGTGAGAGTGTAATTAGCCTTGGACTGTAGGTCACACATGACCACCTAAGGCAATATCAGTCAAAGCCAAAACAAAATCAATCCCTGAGATTAGTAGCGGCGTGCGTGCAGCGCCCGTGCGATACCGTATGCAACAATGTATGGCTGTGTACTTCTAACAATTCTGGTGCTTTTTATGAGAAAATGTAATGATGCCCCCCAGAGTAATCACTCCGCGTGCAGTAATGAGTGTGCTAGACAGAGATGTAGAGAGAGAGAGAGAGAACATGTGCTGATGTGTTGATTTGCAAGTGTGTTTGCAATCTGGATCCTGACACAGACAGATGCTCAGGCCTGCTCTCTTGTCACTCTCCATCCTGTTGGGGCACTTGATATCTTCATTTACCTCCACCTCCACTGTTCAAAGAGGACTGCATGGTCATTATTGTGCACATGTGCTGTAACTATAGTCCGGATTGCTGTTATCATTATAGGAAAGTTACGGCACACTACGGCAGCTATAAATGCATACTGCATTTGTGAGCGCTGAGGAAGAGCTGGTGAAGAAATGTGTTAAGACAAACATGTTTACAGCAGCGACTGAGCATGTAGTTTCTTGGTTTGCTGTTGCTGGAAAGGAATCTGTCTTCTGTGCACTGAACCATAAAATATAGGCTTGATTTCAATTTTTCTTTATTTATGACTTTTTCCCCCATGTCAGACATAACTTAGTATTGAAATTAAATGCAATACTCTGGTTCAAACTGGATAATCCCCTTTAATGGCTTTTCTGTGAGACCCACTGACAATGCAAGCCTAGCAGTCCTGCACCCATAACAACACCTTATAGCTTTAACCACAAACAAAATACACAGAATTAACACAATTATGGTACAAGGGTGACTGTAATCATCAACTACATGCCTGTCCAATGACTAAAAATGAGAAAAAAAGGGGAAGGCATACTTTGGTATTGATAATACGGCCTGCAATCACTCCTGGAGCAGATTGTATGTGGTCATGTAGACAGGCTGTCTGGAAGCCACTGAAACCTTGGACTAGAATAGCTCTGATAATGTATCTGTCATGAATGTGTGTCATCAGGACCTGTTCTCCAGCAAACTGTGGAAAATGAAATAGCTGTGCTGACTGCTTGGCCTGCTTTATTTAAAGCAGTTACCATGACTGCATAACTTTAAGTGATACACCTACTGTATATTGGAACTCACATATGTTATTTAAATACAATATATCTCCAAAGGCTAGAGAGAGTGACATTTATACCGCCATGAGCATAAACTCAATTTTTCTTTCTTGAACTAAACGTCTAAATGTTGAGATTATCACGGCTTGACAACTCCGATTAATGAACGGAGAGAATGTACAGCGGAGTTATGTTGAATTGTAAATTTGAGCTCTGTGAAATGTCATCTTTCTAACCAAGTTCAGCTGTCCTGAGAATAAAGGCGGCTCAAAAGCCAGCTGATCATGTGAGAAACAGCACAGTAGGAATAAGCACCTCTCACCCCTTTCTGCTGAAATGAGAAGGCCAGCTGCAACTACAGCATAAATGCTGCTTTCCCACATTTGCACATACTCCCAAGAGATGTGTGGTCAAGTCTATCAGAGGGAGGGACAGACAGGAACTGCCTCATACACAGTTTAAAAAAAAAAAAAAACATTCAGTGAATGGATATCTGTTTGTAGTGATAGCATGTAAATACTGGATGTGGCTGCTTTTGCAGGTGTTGTTTTTGGACTAACTGAAGCAAAGATGTGCAATCGGTCTTGTGAATGATTTCACACAGTATTTTGGATAGATGGGAAAGTGATCACACTCCATTGTCTCATACACTTGAGACAGCAGACTGCATAAAATGTAAGATACATTTGACACTGCGAACCACAAGGGTGTGTGGTCTATTTCATCATCTCATCTGAGATCCTTCCAGCAGGTCAAAAGCATTGGGGTCAACGGTTACGGTGATAGCCATCAGTCATCACCACTCCCAGATACTCTCCGACGAGCTAAATACTGGTACTTGTAGTTTATGCTTGACAAAGATGGCTTTAAAACACCCTAAACACAGGTTGTTTACAAGAAGAGCCACCAAGTGAGTGTATGACCTTTTCCATCTGATGGGAATGTGATCTATTACGTTTTAGGGCTCCATACAACTCTGCTTTTCTACAAAGTAAACAGCAGCTCACTTTGCTAATTGACTTTCTCTGTCCTTTCAGGACAATAGAACCAGTCCCTGACTTCTTTATGACTTCCCTTTTATGAGTCCTTGGTTGATTATGCCTTTAAGGAACCCTTAATAAAGACTAAGCAAACAGAGCTTTCAGCAGAATACTTGGAAAACTCTGAGGCTGTTGTTTAAGGCTTTCTCTCCCTCCTTATGGCAAAATGCCAGCTCTACAAGCATGGGACAAAGATGAAGAGGTTATTCGCCAAACAACATAGGCTAAATGAAAAGCTCATGAAAAGCTTTCACAAGAGTACTCCACTGAGGTAATGAAAAAGCTCTTAGTTCAAAAAAGAGCCATGTAATAAGATGAAATAATGACTTTGGGTTCAAGTATTTTTCATTTTACAACAATATGACCTACATTAAATGCATGCGCAGTGCAAAACAGAATGGAATAAATACAAGCGAATACAGCAGCTCGACTGGAAATCTGTGTCACTGTGTTGTTTTGAATCTAATTCCATCTCTGCTTTTGCCTGAGATTTAGCAGTTAGCCTGGGAATGTACAGATTTTGGCGGCACTGCAGTGGAAAAAGGCTTGATGATTCAAACACGTTATATCTTCTTTAACCGGGAAAGCTCAGAATTTTAGAGGGTAAAATTGCTCATAACTATTGTTCACACCACGTCTTGGCAGTTGTCCATTGAAGCCTGAGGGCCCTGAACAACCACAGTGGGCCAACAAAGGGTCGTCAAACAAAAATCTAATTTCCTGGTTGTCGAGAGTGCTGGGATATTAAATAAGTAAGGTGAGTGTTTGGCATGTAAGGTGATGAACTTCCTCTTTTTTACTGAAGGAAGCTCATAACACAGTCAGTTAAAAGCCTGACCTTCCTTCTGCTTACATCCCAGACAGACATGACACCTTCTACTGCATTTCTTACATTCTTGAGTCCAGTTAAGCTGCAGGCCTCTCATGATTCCCGCCCACCACATTTGATCAGCTGTTCTACGGTGGTCAGAGAATGACCTTTAGCACCTAACTTTCCTCTGTCACCTGACAGCCCATTCCCTACCAAAACACCCACCAAGCCCTTGTCTGCCCAGCAAAAAAACAATGTGCCCATCTATTTACAACCCTTTCTCTCTCTGCATGACACCCACGTTTTTATCACCCACCCTCGGCACAATGCTGGACACTTGCCTCTGCAGTCCTTTTCAATGGACGGAAATTGGGAATGCAAAACAGACCAGTAGTGAAAGGACATGTGGCTCCATACAAACAATAGAGAATCTCCCAGTGTTTAGTTCCTACTTCCCCCCGACACACAGCACTAACAATGAGGCGCTATTATGACTGACTGTCTACCGTTTCCAACGCCAGTCTGTGGATGAGACTGGGATGAGAACACATCTTCACATACAGTAGTTTGGTGCTGAGTTGAAGAGTTGAAAAAGGAAGAGAGAAAATTCTCTGATAAGATAAAACTTGTATAATCTCTCATGAAGCATCAACGGGTGAGAGAAAGTTATAGGAAGCAGGATAGAATGTAAAAATAGAGCCATTGTCTTTGCACAATTAACCTCTTTGACAACTAAAATAAACCCCCTAAATTAAGAAAAACTGATCAGATGTCCACTCATACAGGATGCAATCAATGTTCTGCAGAAGTCTATCCATTTTCAATAAACCTGAGCAACAAGTGAAACTTAAAAAAACATACAAAAAAGCAACAATATTCTCATCTGGGAAAAATTAGGCACACTAAGTTGTATCTGATTGATGCTACCTTATGCTTGCCAAAAGAATGCTGTTGTGATGGTGAGCACACAGCCAAATCAAAGAACAGAATGATGCATGATTGGACTCTCTGAAGCTGCACAAATCTCAAACAACATCTTCAAATCTCATCAGATCAGCATTTATCAAAATTTGATGCTTTTGTTTCTCATTTTGGAAAGAAGAATGCCTGACTTTCTTTAACTCTCATTATGAATAAACTGTATATGCCGTTTCATTTATGAAGAAGTTGCAACCAGACGGATGAGGATAACATTGTAGCCAAAAACTGTAGATCATTTAACAACACGCCAACAGGCTGCACCATCTTTTCTGCTTATATTGTTCCCTGATGAGAGATCAAGAAATGTGCAAACCGTAGCACAAGTGTTTGTTTACATCATAAGAAATATCTCTCGCTCTCAGACAAGGGGTCTCTTGATAAGGATCATGGGTATTTATTACACCCAGCAGAGCCCTTTCAGTGAATTGTTTGATAATGGGTTGTCTCACAAGAAGTTATTCAGCAAACGCTAGAGAGGATTTCTGAATGTTGCTGCTTACATTGCCTACGTGTTTTGCATAATGACAAACAATGGAGACAAAGCCTGACACAAAGATGAACAGAGGGCTGGCGGACTGTAGTCCATGAAAAAAAATCCCAGCCCATTGAAAGCACAGAGGACAGTTTAAATGTGGATGGAGATCTTGGTTATGCTATACAATGAACATCCCTTGAGACTTGACATTGTGTGTCCTGTAATTGCCCCAAGTCTGCCAACTCTGGTCTCAGTCTCCCTTGGGGGTGACATCTCGTCTCAAGGGCAGTGAGAGAAGAGATAGATACAGACCAATCACAGCCCAGTTAGTCAAACTTCCATTAGCTGGTCACAGCTCCATCTCTTTACACTCCTCTCAGTCCTCCTGGGGAGAAAAGCACTGTACTGGAGCCAATTCAAAACTACAGGGTTAGACAGACACACACAGACACACATTCAAACACACACCAGAGTGAGAGACAGAGAAAGACCTTGACCTGCTCATTCCCCTTCCAAAGCCTCAATGCCAATGATTTGGCCCTAAATAAAAAACAGCCTTCAAAGGGAGAGATAGTTTAACCCTCTGGAACCAACACTTTGTTTCAGCCCTGGTTTGACAGATAATCCCTCACAAATCCAAAATCTCTGCGGGATTCACGGTTAGCCAAAGTGGCAGAAATATACAGACTGATAAAAAAAAAGAGCTTTACAAAACATGCAAATATTGGAATCAAAGCTGGTATCACTTGCAAATTTGAAAGCAAGCAATACGTAGCGGATGAATCCAAAGTCTGAATTTTACAAAATGAATGATAACGTACAATACATGTCAGATACATATAGTCATGAATGTTTTGATCACTGAAAACACACCTGCATGTGAATATCCAAACACACAAAACAATCCAGCTGACATGCAGGGCTGTAACCAGGATTTTAGAAATACAGAGGTCTGATAGTGCGATCCTGCATCTTTTCGACTTTTTGAATAATTTAGTATAAATCAATGCACTTTGAAAGCACATATAATTCCTCAGGACAGCTGTTTCCATCTTCATTCCTCAGGCTCCCTTCACTGAAAAACATCCCATCAAATGGCTCTAGATCAGCTGAATCAAGAGGACATGTTCCTGGCTACACTACCAAAAAACAACAACAAAAAAACTTTCTTTCAGTAGGCCTTAGGGAATGCAGAACTTAATTCCCTTTTAACAAATATTTTGGGGCAAGTAGTAAGATGACAGGAAACGAGGGACTGAGAAAGATGCAAAAAAGGATCCCAGGCTAGAACTGAACCCAGGAAGTTGCGGTTCATGCTAGGCGTCTTAACCCCAAAGCAGTAATTAATTCCTAAGTCAATGATTCCTGAGGAAATAATGTCATTCAGATTCATGAATTCGCAGATGTTCCCGTGTTCAAAACAAGCTACCACACATCATGCTCATGCTGCTATTATACAGTAGATAAGGGCTGGTTTTGTCTGTTGTGCTGACCAGCTAACAGGCCTATAATCACACTAGACTGTCATTATTGAACGTTGCAAATGCTATGTCAGCTTTAGTTTGCACTTGTTAACAAAACCTGCATTATAGGCCCACAGCATAAAAAAATACAGATGCTGTGACCTCTGTCTCCTCACTGGCTTGCAGACTTGAAAACCCAAAAGCCTCTCTGTAAGTACACAGCAGTCATTCAGTTGGTAAGGCATATGATTCAGACACTTCTAATGAAAGGTCACTATCAGTTCTGTGAAAACAAGAGGCCCTCTCAGTCTGGGTCCTCACAGGACTGCAACAGCCTACACAGCTGGGCGCTCTTCATCTTCATTTATTGCCCCTGCAATCGATAGCCCATCGTCCATTCATCACAGCAAAGAGCCAGGGTTTATATGCTCGTGGGCCTGGTTGATCCACCCACACCGAATGCGGAGGCAAGTCGCTGGACAGGTGAGGTCAAAGTAGATTAATAATCTAAGTGTAAATCTTTTTTCCCCCCTACAGGAAATTACAGACAGGGTGAAAGCTCCTCATGATCTCCTCTCTGCTCTTTGCTTATTGATCCAGCAGCAACTTCATTCCCATCGTTCACTATGACGGCAACCACTTACACTTCTGTAAAGTGCAGCGGGGCTTGCTTGGGAATGTTTAGGCATTACACTGGCATTTTACCTTAAGCTGCTTACCTTATTTTGATGTTGAACACATCAGTGAAATGCGCCCTTTGCACAAGATGCGCTCTATCTGAGTGACAGTGTGCTTTCATCCAAATGATGGATGATGTTTAGCAGGTGACAGCTTCTTTTGTGCCATAAAACTACCTCTGGCATATTGAAAAAACAACCACCTTTGGCAAATCATTCAATCTATGTTCAGTCTGAAAACTGCATTTTCTCAAAATGGGAATTCTTTGCCAGACAAAGGTGCGATTTATGATGTTGTCAATAAGTTAAAACAATTTCTCAAGTGTCATTTTCTTGCTTTATATTAAGAATGAAATAAGTGTAGAAATTACTGTAGATATCAGACTAAATAATAGTTTATAGAGTATTAACCAAGATGCATTGTGTCTGAGTGTTTTCATCCAGTATTTGTCATGCGTGACATTTGGCAGGTGATGCCCCCCCCTTTTGTCCCATATAACTGTCATGACCTGCAGGGATCAGCGTCTCTCCTACCTTATTAGAGTAGGGCGGCCGGGCGAGGTTGATGCCGTCTCTGATGAGTTTATCCCTGATCATGATCTTCAGCTTCAGCTTGGGGTAAATGACCAGCTCCCTCCTGTTGCCCAGCGTCAGGTTCCTCTGCGCGCCCATGTACCCACCGGTGCGCCCAACCCGGTCACTGTTGGGCTCGGTCCAGGACTTGGATCCCCGCAGTTTGGACTCATACTGGTCCACCATGTGACTGGTATAAATCTCAGCTGCGGGTGGCATCGGCTCCAGGGTGAAGTACAGTCCACTGGCCGTCTCTTTGGCTTCTTCTTTCAGCCTTCTTACCGCGTCGTGAATCCTCTGCCTGTGGTGAGGGATATAGACGCCGATGGCATCCAGGTCGGGGTCTCCTATTTGTTTGCACACCTCCAGATCGTCGTAACCATTATCCACAAAAGGTTCGACATACTGGGCAAGCTGGAGGGTCTTCAGCCACTCGTAGACAATGACAGGTCCGTTGCTTGTCATTTTAGCTGTTGCCAGATCGACTACAACTCGGAGGGAAGAAGACACTAAAGTGATGGTTAGTTTCTCATTCGGCGTTTCAAACGCATCATAAGGTTGTTAATAACGATAGTGTTCCCGAATCTCCGAGTATTAGGAAAGTAGATAACTGGATTAAACATATGTTGGATTATCCATGCCAGAGGTTTGGTTACAATACCCAACCTTATGAGTCCGCGGTGTTTTAAGACATTAAAGCAGAGCTGTGAGTGAATTAAAGGCTCAGTCTGAAACAGTCTGAATGACTATAACACCTGTCAATATTTACAAATGATCACTTCAGTTTCACTTAAGACAGCTTCCAATGACTTACCATGCGCAATCAGTTCCGATAAAGGCTTCCTAAAACAAATAAACAAAGCAATTGCCTCTAACTATTGTCATTCAAATAGCTGCTCGACCAGATTTCGTCCCTTACGCACGGCAGCTGCTGCGTCTTAAAAACCCCCTTTTAACAGCTCGCGCTCCTTCCTTAAAGTCCTCTGTGTCGCCAAACTGCAGCGCGTGGAAGAAATAAATCCAGTAATGCCAAACGTGCTTCAAATTGACAGAAAGTCGGCTTCCAACGATTGACGGCAACCGCACGGTTCCGCGTCCAGCCACTCGGTCTACGCGTAGTCCAATTCTTCCAGCCGGCACATCACTACGCTGGAACTGCAGCCATGAGCCAACATGCTCACTGCTGCTCCTCTACCGTCCACGCCCCCCAAAATCTCACTGTACCCATTTAAAAATAGTGATGCGAGTCCTTTTTTTTTCTCTCCCTCTCCTAACTTGTCACGCAGCCTCAGGGCGTACAGTGCGTCGCAGGTTCCCACAGACTTGTCCAAAGTTGGTCCGAAACGACAGCGCATCTTAAACCTGCCGCACAGTGCAAATGAATACCCTAGCTGCTGGTTTGTGTCACATTATCATTCCCCTACGCCGTGATTTCGTCTACGCACCTCTCTCTCTCTCTCTCTCTCTCTCTCTCCTTCTCTTTCTCTCACACACACTCTCACTCACTCACTCATTCAGCATTTCCACGGTTTGGCTTCGCAGCACGCATGAGCTCCCTCTATGTGGTAACTGGGGAACTGAAGATTTCGCAGCACTGGAGCTGATGTAATAGGAGAGAGGCTGAGGTACAACTCATCCATTCATCCATCTATCCGTTTTGTATGATCTTGACTTCACAATCTTGCAAAGCAAGCAGAGTCCAACCTTCTGGATCAAATTGCAGAACCACTGGCTGTCATCATCATCAGTATGAGACAAGTTAAACTGTCCAGGAAAACAGAGAGAGATCAAAAAAAAAAAAAAGGAAAGAGACAGAGAACTGAGGGAATAACACTGTTTGAATAAGACCTGTCCACTCTGTCCAAACGAATGCCAAGCTGGCCCGTGCTGATGCATGCTTTATCAAATGTGAGCTGACAGCTTGTTAGGGGTCAGTTTGATACCATCACTATCTCAGCTCCGGGCTGGAAGTGATTTGCCTCGGCCCATTATGACATGCAGCGGGGCAAGAGAACAAACACGGCAGTCGGGGAGGAGTGGGGAAGCATATCAAACAGCCTCCTTTTTTGGAGAAACACGCCAAAAAAAATGCATGTCAGAATGTCAGAGGAAGAAGTTCACACCGGTGTAGATCCTTCATCATGTTTCCTGTCCAATCAGAGTTGACTCACATGATGTTTCTTGTGATTTACCTGTCTGCTGCTGTCATAGTGATTACACAGAAATGCTTATCTTTTGTAAAAACTTGTATAACGTGATTTGATTGACAGGAGCTGTAGGGTTAAACCTGTGAAGAGTGCGATATAGCACAGTAGAACTTACATTAATGTTAACATTGAAATCTCCAGCGAGAAAATCAGCTCTAATGTCTCAGATTATGGTGACTATCTGCAGACTCAACACTGATTATTAACACAAGCTTTAAAAACTCTGGAATTACCCTTTAATATTCATTCTAAACAACAAGCTATTATGAGTTTTTCCAGCATATAAGATTAAAACTCACACAGTTCTGCCTTCCCCATTGTTCAGGGCAAAGACATGTCATTAGATCAGTTACAGGAGCAAGGGATTATGGGAGCAGAGTGACAGATGGAACAGGGAGACTGGTGCGCTCTACGGTGGATGGACTCAGAGCGCACACTGGCAGTGCCAGGATTGCTGTGTTTCCACTCTGCTGCCCCAAGTCACGGTGATCGACCAGCGGGAGCCGAGAGAGAGAGACAAGGGTGCATGGCAGCCTCGCACAAGTGTCTCACGATAGCTGTATGGAAATACACAGGACTGTTTGTTTGTGATGCAGTCATCTGAGTCACACGCCTTTCCTGAATTATATTCATTCTAGTTAGTGCGAGCACCGCAGGTGTGCCTGCGCTTTTTAAGCAAATTGAAAGTGTTCATTAAAGCTTATTTTATACATGTGTGCTTGTTTGTCAGATTCAGTTCATCATAAATGCATTAGGGCTGCAGCAGATGATTATCATTGAGCACATGGTTGATGTTTACTTGGAACCCTCCTTCACTGGTTGCAGATTTTTACCAGTTGTCACCATTTCAAACAAATAGTGATTTTCCTTGCTTTGTTTGAGTAATTTTGAAAGGAAGAAGAAAAAAAGAGGAAGGATTAAGGGAAAGTATGAAGAAGAAATATGTCTTTTTTTCATTTTTTTGTCTAACAGCCCAAAACCATATTCAATATACAATTATATAAAACAGAAAATCATCATATTTGAGAAATTGGAACCAACAAATGTTTGGCATCTTATCTTAATAAATGATTCATTAATTATCAAAACAACATTTTCTGTAGATCAACAAATAAATTAATCATTTCAGCACCTTTCTTTTATACATATGGATTTTTAATTCAGTAGCACACAAGTAGAACTTAACTTGTGCATTGTGTTGATATAGTATAGCATTGTGTATGAGTTAGCAGTGTATTGTTGCTTTGTGGTGTCATAAAAAGGCAGTCTATGCCCATTTCAGACAGCAAACCCATTGCTCTTCCCACTCAATGTAGCAGCGTTGCCCTGGAGCCAAAGAACTGCTGCCACATCAATAACACCTCAATAACCATCCCTTAATAAAATCTGAAATAGGGAGCCTGGAGCATTAGTGCTGGTAAATATGAATATGAGGCAGTGAGAGTGCACATTAGTACTGGCGCTGGTAAATATGTATAGGCTGTTTTGGCTGTGTTGATTGAAAGAGTGTGACTGTGTCAGGTTGAGGGAAGAAAAGCTCCAGTAGACACAGCTGGGAGGGAGAGAAGATAGACACAGCCAGACAGACAATACCAGCTCCACTGACAACCGAGCTTTCACTATGCTAATAGTTGACGCTGTCTCTGTCTGAAAAGGAAGACTTGGGAATTAGAAAGTGGGGATTTTTGCTGGGTGAAATTTTAGGGTCTCTTTGGCTTCTGACGTCTAGGTTGCACCTTTCAAGACCTCAATTTTAGAATTCTTTGAAGCAGAGAATGGCTTCTGTCCACCTAGATGCAGAGGCACCATGAAGGTTATGGATGTTGGTTTTTAGGTCGAGGCTTTTGCGGGAGGCTATCTGTCAGCCCCTGATAGATATGTAGACTCTTCTCTCTGCAACACAGCCAAGGTGGATATAGAAAACACAAATAACAGTTCATGCTTTGAATTGAATGTGGTATTGCGGTAGGTTGGGTTAAGCATCAGCTATTTCTGACCACAATTCCTGCAGAGGCTGTTTCACTTCATTTTATCCCCCCAGGATTTACTAAAAAACGCACAATTACAATATAAAAATAGCAATTAGTGTGCATAAAACTGCTGATAGCAACAGTAAAATCTGAAATGCAAAGTGGGCAGTGGTTTTGTTTTGTCAAACCTTCTTTTCTCTCTCTTTCCGTTATAGATCTGGGGGTTGGCTGGAGGTGATTCTTCACAGCAGCCAAGACTTGAGGAAACAATCCTGGAGTGAGCAGAGGATTGCTCATGATTACTGGATATCGCATTTGGCTTCATCAGGGATAGTTTTTCATGGCTAGCATGACTTTCTTGTGATAGGGAAAAAAAAAACACTGCACAAAAGAATCCTTAGTATTGGACATTCAGACATAAGGATAAATTGGGCAGAAGAAGAAAATACAAAACTTGGAAGAGGGCAATTATTATGATGAGGAGTTGTGTGGTGAACCTGAATAAAATCAGTGCTAAATCCACATTGTTTATTTTGTTGAGATGCAATTAAGGGCAAAAAACTGAACTACTTATTTTTGCAGGCTTAGAAATGAAGGCGCTCTCCCTGGAGGTCGGTGTTCCGAGGCATCTAGTGGATTGTATTTCAGCCTCCTGGCATCATCGGTGGAGAGAAGGAAAGAGCTTTATCTGTCTTTATGCGCTTTTAATTACAAACGGCCGGCTGGGCTGCAATCTCCAGAGACCAGAGGTGAAGGAAGCACTTCAGGACCAGCTGCCACTCTGCTGGCAGCTCAATATCAACCTAAACATCCCTAAACCCACTGGGAGGGGGGAGGGTGGCAGCTGGAGGTTAATGCAAGGGTTGCATATCTAAGCATATCAGCTACAGACACCTGCCAATCACTAGATGGACTGTGTGTCAGTAAGGCAACAGGTCAGTTGTCTGTGTTAGCATTCCCACTGGAGCAATAAAAGTGATGCCATCAATCAAACCAGTCCTTTGAGTTGCAGTTGGAGCGAGCTTCACAACTTCTCCAGGGGTCTGGTTCAATGAGAGTCACGGATGGTGATGGACAGATCTCCAATCAGACAGTAATGGTTATTACCTTCAGTGTAACACACAGGCTGATGGAGCGCACACCTATTTCCCAATCACACCCCTCCTTTTGCAACTTGGACTGCAATGCATTTACAGCTCCAGAACAAGACTGGAAGGAGACCTGCAGCGATGAATATATGAAGCCGAAATAAATATGCAGAACACTGATACGGATCTTTGTCTTTTCTTATTGACTCTACACAAAACAGAATGTCTTTGGCATCCAGTTTTATCCCCTCACAACCTGTTTATAAACTGGCAGCATAAATTAATAGCTGAAAACCTTTCCCAGGGAACAAAACGGGAGGAACATAAAAGCGATAAAGTTTGTGCAGTGAAAGTGGAGAGACCCAGTACAATAAAGACAGTGCTAATTAAAATCACTTGTGGTACAAACCAGCAGTTAAAATTAACTGTGTTTATTGTGCCCAGAATTAAAAACTCTCATGGTAGGCTAATGAGCTGAAAACATTTAGGCAAACACAGAGAGCAACTGCTTTCATAACAGGTAATAAATGTATTTTCTTTAAAGTGGGTCAGACTGTCTTTAAACATCATGTACGTGCTCTGAGCTTCTTTGTGTTGAAATGTGTTTAAAAACAGATCTCGCAGCAGAAACAGAAAAATGCCCAAATCCCACTATTCCCACAAACCCAGTAACCCAAGAAACCAAGCTGCTGCTTTGTAGTCTGAAGCTGTTATCATGGAAACCCAGGCTTCACCAAAGAGAAAATTATCAGGCAATATGACTCCTTTTATTGCCTTTGGCTGTAGTTTAATAAGACCTGGCTAACCTGCGACCTGAGTTTGCAGCAGCGGGGGTAGTTGTTGGAGAGATCTGGTGGCTCAAAGGGCATCAACATGCCCACAGGAGCCACCACTTAATTCTTAGTCAACTGCACAGATATGCCACCACGGTGAACCGGGGCCCATGCAATTAGTATGGATGGCCATGCACCAACCAAGCACAGCAGCATAAGTGGATTATGTATATATGCAAATTTTTTGACACATGGCCACTGGCAATACAAGATGTGTAACTGAGAAGTGATGTAATGCATGAATGTGTGGCATATTTTTCTTTAGCAATTGGGTACTTGAGTTGAAACCTTGGTAAGTATTTGCGTGCAGACATACATTCGATCAAATGCACTTATAGTAAAAGATTAAAAAATACGATAAAAAAAATACAAATACACAAAAATGTTATCCTTGATATCGTCCTCACCTTGATAATAAACACCTTCTCTCCCCCTTCCATCTCTTGCACACATACAAACATACACAACAACCTCCAGAAATCCTTTACACACTTGTTGATCTAAGGCAGGAGATAAAAAGAGCTGTAAATTAGTTAGTGCGTCTGTCAGTCTGTCAACTGATGAAATATGAATCTCTCCTCTTCTCTTCTCTCCTCTCCTCTCATCTGGCTTTAATTACAGATATAAGGATAATCTAGAGGGGTCAGGGTCTGGCTACAGACAGGCTTGAGGATCTCTCACAGGAGATATTGACTAAAGGCCATCCCAGCCAGCCACATCACCTCCGTGATCTATGACTAACCTCAGAGCACAATGGCACCCAGAGGTATAAGGTTTAACTGCCAAACCAGGCAGCTAGCTGAAAGATGCCTTTTGAAATAAACATTCAGGAGATCTCTTAAAGATTGCTTCATTGCACAGGATGGATGAATTGCATCAGACTTGTAATCAAATCCTGAGAGACGATAAAAGACAAGGCAACAGAGAAAGATGGGCAAACGTATACAAGCTGGAAAAAGACATTTGAACTGATTTCAGCTTGACAGTCCCTTGAGTGTGTTTGTGTGTGTGTGTGTGTGTGTGAGAGAGAGAGCACAGGGCACTATGTGCTTAAGGGAAGGTTTCCAGCTGATGATAAATGAAGCGTCATGTGACTTCAGAGAATGTTTTATAACAATCCCTTCAGCGAGGCAGTGGTGCAGAAAGCCCAATTAATAAAGATTAGCCCTTTTTTTCACAGACCTCGTTTTCCTTCTTAATTAAAACAAGGTGATTGAAAATGAATGAATCATGCAGATATGTGAAGCTATGTGGGATTTTTTTTTTTTCTGAAAATGACATACCCATGAAATAAATGACAGAAATTTCCAGAAAATGATTGATAGCACAAAATATAACGTACATATAGACAGACTCTATATTAGAGATATTGAACTTCCAGTAAAGACGTTTTTTTTTAACCCAAAGATGTTTTATTTTAAGCGCCAAAAAAAGACTACCTAGCAACTTGCAACTGAACACTAGGAATGTAATAGACAAATATAAAGTTAATACAATGTTTCCGCATTTACAGATAAGATAAAACACTAAGCATAAAGTAGAGGATTTGTTACCAAGCTGAGGGTCCTTCCTTTCCCTGTGTCTGTACCTCAGGACAACTGAAGACAAAAGAGCAATTAGACACAGCAGCCACAGAGTCTCACTGCAATAAATCTAGTCTCAAATGGATGGGAAGATGATGGCTGCGAGCCCAGGTTAGTTAACATGTTATATTAATGAACAGGGCTCTGAGCGTTTGGCCTATCCTGCAGGTCCACTGGGTCTGTGTAATGGTATGATGTATTTGTGGAAAAACACACCATACAGGACATGTGGGAAAATTGGGGAAACGATGATTGTTGGATGAAAGTAATTGTGGAAATGTGTATAATTAACATAATTTCATGAAATCACAGCCATCTTAGAGTATTCCAGCCTTACTTCACTTCACAAAACAGGTCCATGATATATAAAGCAAAGTGAAGTGCAGGGTAAAGTAAATGGGGTATCGAACGCAAGGTTCAATGGCTGTATTAATCTCCGCGGTGCGATGGAGAAAACAGATGGAAAGAATGTAGGTCAATTTTTTCGTTAGGAGTCATTACAGGTGACAGCGATGGGTGTGGATAAGTATTCCATCATAACTCCAACAATTTCTCAACAAGGGAATGACAAATCAATCGGATCCGACGTCCGACTATGAGGTCGGCCTCAGGAGGATCACCTCATCGGTTATGGCGCACTGCTAACATTTTACTTCATAAAAAAAAACAAATGCTCAGGAAAGAAATATGAGGTCATTTCAGTAGAAAACAATTAACTTCATGAGATTTCCTGAGAATGAAGAGTCCCTCCTCCAATGCCACTGTCTCAAATCAAATCAATCAAGTTACAAAGTTCTTATTATACACATAAATATAAAGGTTATGTTGAATTTATTTTCCAATATGTGACCACTGCCAGGAGACTACACTACACTAGGAAACAATAACATCAACATCTGTATAGTATATTGTCATCCAATCCCACAACTCAGCAATAACCTTTCTGTGTTGGAGTTTGTTGTAAAAGTGATGATTTTATTGCAGGTTTCTGAGGCCATAGTTTGCATTGTTGTTGCACTAAAATGCTTTACATTACGAGGTGTATCTGTTATTTTATCCTCCCTGTGTGACATAATACAGGATACAGTTTGCACATACTGACCCCTTCCATATCTGTGGACTCTCAGACACACTGTCATTGAGCCATATCCTATGTCCAGCCAAAGCAATTATATCCACTAATGCCTGATACAAGACAGACTCCTTTTATGCGGATGATTTCTCACGATTATGACATAAAGTCCCTCACTGCTATCTCCCCACTGACTTTTTAAGAACTGCAAACGAGAGACTTCACTGCTGAGATCCATTCTACTGTACATTAGGTGACCAGAAAAATTCCCTTTTCTCAAATAATTCAGCGCAGGACTTCATTGAAATTGTAGATGAGCTCTTTTGGAATACATTACCGAGGATGAAGTTCTGGCAGTGTTGAAGGAAGTTTGCTTTAAGCTCCAGAGGAAGGAGAAAATATTGAATTTACCAGAAACTCCATCCAAGAAAAAGACCACTGGATTTCAGATAAAACTAAATATATATAAAACTCACAGCATGGGGGCAATGTGAGATCTTATGATTATGCATAAAGGGTTTTGATTAGATGTAAGGAAACTCTGTTAAATAGTGAATATTCTGGTGAGCATATGTATCAGATTTGCAGCAGGGGGGAAAGAGGTGCTCTGTTTTTCAGTATTATTTTTTGCACAAACCCGTCTAAAACACATTTTGTCTGTTAAAAATGCCATACCAACATCCGCAATGACCTCCCTCTCATTTCCGCAATAGCCACCCTGTTACCAAACCCCCTCTACTCTCAAAAGATAAAGTATAAGTCTGATGACTTAAGTGTTTTATATTCAATTTTCTGCTCAAGTAAGCTCCTTCAAACATGCTATACAATTAAGCAAAGAAATGGCTCTACTGTACTGTGCTGCACAGAACCCCTGGGACCTGGAAGTCTCACCTTACTGCCTGCACATGGGAAAGGCACATGCACTCCCATCCATGCATTTACACACACATAGACACATTCTTAACTTCAAGCTGCAGATTTTTAGACCTTTTTATACCCTCTCTTCATTCACTCTCTAGCTTGCACAAACACTACTGCTCTCTCTCGCTCTCTCTCTGGTTTTAAGCCGGTGGAGGGGCCGGCTTTAAATACTGCGTGTTTACAAACACCAACCAACAAATCCTACATAGTATACCTTTAAGACTCAGCGGGGAGTAACATGAAAACTCCCAGGGGCGTCAGAGCAAAACTGAACACACGCTGACAGATCACTGGCATATCACTGAGACATGAAATACAGTATTTTAAGAGACAAGCCAATGAAAACATGTGAACTGATTAGTATAGAATCAGGCCAGATGAAGCTAGTAGATGAAAGGAAAAGGCAGCAGGAACAGTGGACATGGGATTATGGCTGAGGGATGACTGAGGAGTTGACCGGATAAGCAGGCTTCTCTTGTATGAATGTAATCTGTGTCTCTTTGTATCAGCTGACAATCAGCTGTAGTGCGTGTATAACTTGTTTTTCCCTCCTGATTTAATGTTAGTGTTGGTGCTAGTGGGGTGAAGTTTGGTGACAATTGTAGGGCCTAATGCTACACTAAGGCCATGTAAGACCACATTAACTTAAATTGAAAAAAGAAAAACAATTCTTAGTGATGCCCCTGAATAACAGAATGCTTCCTCATATGCTATATTAGCCAGTGGCACTGATTTAGATGTTTAAGTTGGGTATACTGCCTAACAACGCAGCCTCCTTAACAACTGAATTAATTCTTCGAAAGATTTGTTAACAAGGCTAGGAGTCTACAGCCATGCTAGTGGTTTTGTTTGGCTATGAGTTTTATGCTAACATCTGCATGCTAACATGCTCACATTGACAATTCTAGCATGTTGTTGTGTATAATG
Source organism: Thunnus thynnus (assembly GCF_963924715.1). Classification (NCBI taxonomy): domain Eukaryota; kingdom Metazoa; phylum Chordata; class Actinopteri; order Scombriformes; family Scombridae; genus Thunnus; species Thunnus thynnus. Next base: position 17,731,980 of record NC_089534.1, read on the forward strand.
CTTACCATGTTCACCATTTTGTTAGCATGCTAAAGTCACTAGGATTCATCCACCTGGGAACATGAATGCCTATGAGAAATTTCATGGCAATGCATCCAATACTTGTTGAAATGTTTCAGTCTGGACCAAAGTTGGGCCATCCCCTTTCAGACCTGCCTCCAGACAGCAATTAAATTCAATCAATCAATTTCTTTGACACACAGGTCTGCACTACGTGTTGCTGAGATGGTGGAAGGTGTGCATGTTGCGTAAGTTAGCATGTATCTAGCTTCAGAAGGCCTTCTTTCATAGAACAGGCCAACTGGACAGTAACAAATGACAAAGGTGCCAAAGAACAACCTTGCTTCTACAAGATCATGTATCTGATATTCTATCAAGTACCTGAGAAACAGCACATCTAATTTAAAGGTTTATTTTGATATTGATATTTTGCAAAATACTGTAATGTGAAATTTCAGCATCCTGACAGCTGTAATGGTTTATCTGTAAAAGAATCTGCATGAGAAGCAGATTGATAGTGGAATCATCCTGAACTACAACGGAGAGTGAGCAGCAAGGGGTCAAATGTTTCAGCTTATTTTCTCTACGGGGCCCTCAACACCCTCAAACCAATTACAGACTAATGTTCAATGGCATGTGGAAGAGTTAACAGACTGGCAGAAAAGCAGAATCTATAAGTAGAAGGTATCCATCATTATAATAATATTCCTATTTAAATGCATGAACAAATGCTTTGCTGCAGGGGTGTCACATGCATTTATATAAGAGTCTCGAGTTCTGTGTTCTGATTGCTGTGCAGATATTCTTCATGGTAACAGTCAAACACTAACTGTTGTCCGGTCCTTTGTGGAGAGGCAAGGTTGTTCATATTTCAAGGGTTCTTCAAGTTAAAAGTGAAGCACAAATTCTCTCTCTCAAAATGAGGACAAGAATTTGGAGAGCTTCAAATTAATTTACTTTAAGTCCATACAGTCAACTGAACATCTTAAGCACAAACAAGGTCACTCGCTGAGGGCAACATACTGGATTCCACATGCCTGATAAGAAAAGTCATTTTCTCGTCAAGAGTGTTGGAAATGTTTTCACACAAACAATTTCATACTCCTCTGCCTCTCTGTATTTTTGTGTTTCTTCCTCTGCATTGGTCTAATTCCAGATGCTGAAACATTGCCGGGGGCACTTTGCATCCCCAAAGCCTGTTTCATGTCTAAGCTGTCTATGCTGGGATTGCTTCTATTGCTCCTGCAGCTGTGTTTGTGTGAAATGGCTGGCTATGTTTTGTAAGGGGCTGTTTAAACTTTGGGGTTTCAGGGTTTGTGAGTGCAGCATGTTGAGTACAAGCGTTGGTGGCTTGTTAGCAGCTAAGTGTGTGAAATATTTTTAACTGGTTAATCTTGTGTAAGGGTGGGCAGTGCAGAATAAAATGTGAGTCATGAACAGTCTTCACTTTCGAGCGCTTTTCACAGCAAAACAGGTGAGTCACTCGCTAGCCTCGGGATGGAGGCCGCATGTCACCTCTGCTTTGTGTTCACCGCATGACTCTTTATGTGCAAAAATCCCACACAAAGATTTGTTTCTTTTGCTTTGCTTCATCATAATATTGCCATCACACTGTCTACTGGACTATTTGTAATCAATTTGAGAGATTCTTCAGTGCTGCAGCGTTAGATCCATTTTTAATCTACATCTTCATCTGTATATACTGTAGCATTTAATGTCCTTATAGCAACTGATGAAATAATTACTATATAAAACATAGTTTTAATGAAACATTCTTATAAATGGGAAAAAAACAGTTATGATTTTAAATTAATGTCATGGATTTGTAATTGCTGTCATATATATATATATATATATATATCTTACTTATTGTAGTAACTACAGTAAATATAGTCACAATCATTACCAATGAATTACAGTAATAGCTTTTTTCCTTCATACTGTCATAAACTTGAGCATCTGGCAATTAGTTTGTTTCACATATCTGGTTGCAATAGCCTCCCAGCAATTCACAAGACAGTGAAGTTGAATAAATGCGATGAACAGCATTACTTTAAATGTGGACTGATAATTGTGAAATATACTTACTGTCAGAATTTCCAGCATAATATATTTCGATATAAAGTTCTGAAAAGCAGAGGATAGAGGAGCAAGCAAACATTTTGTAGGAACACAGATAGAGTGAAGAGCAGATCACTAGTTGGCTGTAAAGTACAGCAGCCATTCCCACTGTCACATGCCATAAACCATTCCCTGGAGAGGACCGGCTATTTACAGCAAATAACTGGCTCTATGTGGAGGTGGCTAAGATATGCAGAGTCACACAGGAGAAAATCCCCGTCACTCGGGGACAGATTAAAGAAAGAAAATGGATGTATTCCACAGATTTGGTGAAATGTGCTTAATGCTAAGTGCAAATATATGTTTTTTCTACTTCAGGAATACAAAAAAAAATGTTTTATTATATCTGTTTATATAAGGCTTGTTCCAGGTTTAATCATTGGAAACTGCCTTTAGATGACTTTGCTTCTTTGGCATTTTCATTTTTTTGCCTATAGCAACTGGCACACAAACACTCTGATATTACAAGTAAATTAAACTAATAACCAAAAATGCAATAACAACACAATAACAGGCACCCAACATTACAGATAGTGTTCAGCCTAAAATAACAACAATCAAGTGCAACCCCCAAACAGCCACCCAGACTCTGCTATGATATTTCACGCTTTTGTTTTTTAGATAATACCATCCTGAAAGGTACAAATGATTACAGGCACAGTTAGATGGTACCATGTGCCCTCAGCTGGGTGAAAATCGACTATTTACTAAAAAGAAATTGCTTCAAAGTGCTCAATAAGAATTGTCTGTTTTTTCCTTATCATACAGGACTCACACAGCAAAATCCAACCATTTTGTTACATATCAACCATCGCGTGCTGTTTGATTTTATTACTTACAGACAATAAAAAGTAGCATACAATAAAACTGAATTTTAAAATACTTTCTACGAATTAAACAATAGAAGAGAACAAATATGTCTTAAAAGTAGTTTGACATGTTGGGAAATATACTAATTTGGTGTCTTACTGAGAGTTACATGAGAAGACTGTTACCACTCTCATGACTGTATGGTTAAAACCAAGAGGTGGTTAGCTCAGCTTAGCATAAAGACTGGAAGCAGAGGGAAACAGCTACAGTGAAAAAAACAACAAGATGAGTTTTTCTCCGGGCTTATGTGACAGATTTCCTGTAGTCTCCACTGCTTGTCTGGCAACCTCAAAGTGACGACAAGACTCCAGCACCTGGCCAAGAAATAGTCCTGGGCAGGTATGAGATATCTATGTTCTCATCTAACTCTCAGCAAGAAAGTAAATGTGTGTTATTTCCCAAAATATCAAACTATTCCTTTGCCTCCTTTCCTTTGATTCTGATCCTGTGTTTTTTTCTCTCCAGCTGATTTCCACCTACAGTAGTATTTCTTGCTTCCTTCTTATGTAGTAAATTGCATAGTTGGCGGGTTCTCTGGGGCCTAGTAGATGTCCAGTCTTGTAGAAGAACTTGTATAGGACATACTTTATTGTGTGTGTCAGCTATAAGGAGGTTACTGCAGAGTAATATTTTGTCATGTCCAAATACCCAGGTTTCTGCCCATTTGTCTGGTCTGGACTCACCCTGTAATATTTTTATGTACATGTACAGTACTTTATGTGTCCATTCTCCCAAACCTATAGATAAAATGTGACTGATAAAGCCCAGACATACACTCCATTCAAGGTTTTTTCATTGCTGGTATGTCCTTAAAAAACTCCTAATCTCCACCGGATAACCACTACTCATAATATAATGTTGAAATACATTGCTACTTTACCACTGTAACACAAGCCAGTGTTTAATGGATCAAAATAAGCAGCATATCAGTTGGTCCCACAGAGACACAGGCTTATAAGCAACAATCCAAACAAAATTCAGGGTTGGGGTTAGGTTAAAAACTGACCTTGGATAAATAAAAAAAAGGCAATTTACATGCAAATGATACTGCTGACATTTGCTGTAATTGCCATTTGTGCTGCTCATCTGAAATGATACAATGGCAGCACCTATAAACTGCGGGGATGAACAAGGACGGAAAAAAAAAATCATAGAAAATAGGCTGAAATTTGTAAGATCTTGAGTATTCAGCACATTGCTTCGTCAAATCTTGTTACCTTGCCTGCCAGTTTAGCGGTTTCCAAATTACTATATTAAACTTTTATCTTTAGGACCTGTTCAAGACCGGTTCATCAGTCAAACACATGGAATGAATGGTGTCCCATTATTTGAGCTATTTTGAGTGCTCACTTCAAGTTGCAGCTGCACTGATTGAAAAGACTGAGAGAAAGACTCGTGTTAGGCGAAGCCAAACTCATTTGAATCCAAATCATTCTGATCACAGGCTAGCCCCAAAAACAGGCTAAAAATAACATACTCATATGCAATGGATGCATCATAATTCCAGCTAGATGAAAGGTTTTGATGTGGTTTGGGGAAGCAGCAAGAGAGTCTGTTTTCTTTCATCTCTGAGATGTAAAAGCACAGATACAATAAACACACACACACACTACAAGTGGATACAGAGATGCAAAAACAAGACGATGGTGAGCTCACACCCCCGTATGACCAATAATTTATAAAAATAAATATGTAGTAAACACCAAGCGCTGTTTTTGAAATAAATGAATAATTATAATGAATGAATAATAATGAATATTCAGCTTTTGGCTCACAAGTGCAGGGAGAAAAGAAGAAGAAAGCTAGACCAGGGTTTGTGTGTGTTGGTATGCACTTATTCTTTCAGTCGTTCATTTATTCATTTTAGTGATTATAGTGTTTTGTACCAGCTTAGTTCAGTTGCCAATATTCCCTTCCTTAACGGCAGATAGATCAGTGAAGATGCAACCCACGCAAATTTACCATGAGCTGGTCTGTAGTCTCATAAAATCCACATTTTCTTCTTGAAACTATGTCAGCTCCTGATGTGATTTAACAGTGTACGAAAAAAAAAAGATGCTGCTAAAGATCTGCGTGTGATTTAAGATATAAGAAAATCCATACGAAGCGTTAACGTTACTTCAAAATGCGTGAAAAATTAGTATCTCTCCACATGAGAAAGTAAAGGTATGTGAGCAAACCATATTCGCTCTGTGATACGCGCACCTGTGTCGCTGCGAAGGCCGCACGACGCTGCCGCGTGATATCGATTCCTCTCGATCGATTTAGCTGAGACGTAGTTCAACTTTCTCATTATTTCGTGTTCCCGCTGCTTTCGGTGCGACCGGTGCTGCTATGAGTGCCCTTCACGTCCTCGCTGCCTGTCCCTGGTGGGGTGGTTAGCTTAGCTGCTTGAACAACATGGCAGCTGTGGGATAGGAGCGCTGGAACATTAGTGGGAAGACAGGCCCTTTTTTTTTAATGAGCAGCTCAGGGATTATTTTGCGGTTAAGACAACAAAAAGACACAAATACTCACCATTAAAAAGTGGAGATTGGACTCAAGACATTTCTGGTTGTTTTTGTCCCAACCTTCTTTCCTTTGGATTTAATATATTGGGTGTAACACAGGAAACATACAAGACAACGCAGTATGGGTAGACTAAAAGGATTCATCTGTTCTGAAGGTTCACAGTAACACCTTTCGTTTCATCATTACCATAACAAAGTTTAGACTCCAAAGGCAAAGCGGAGCAACTGACAACTTGAAGGAGCGGCTCCATGTTTCTTTACATCTTTGGATTCCCACTTAAGTCCCTCAGCGGCTTCTTTTTGGAAAGGAGTTCGGCAGAGGTGGAATGTCTTATGAGCTTTATGAATAATGCATCTGTTTAGACCGCTTTGTTTGCTTAGTTTGGCTTTTTGTTCTGTAAGGACCTGTCAGTGATAAAGACATCTTATTTAATTCATACTGTTTCAAAGTCAACAAAGGACAGCAGCCAAAGGCTCTCTCTGGTTAACATCATTCTTAGCATTAACAGTTAGAAAGAGCTACAATTCCCTGAATTTATGTAAAAAAGTTAACATACCTTTAACTTTGATACCTTGGATTTCTATTATCGTGATAATAATATCCAAATTTAAATAACATCTTAAAGTAAAGGAGAGAAAATGAAGACATGGAGCAAAAAAACAAAACGCTACAGTCTTTGTAACCTAGATTCTGTAATGGATATGGGATGAGACAGGAGAGAAGAGGAGAATGACACAAAGAGAAGAAAAAGGAATCTCCAGTGGGAAATGCATCACAGTTACAGAGAGACAAGCCGATTTGTTTCATCAGCTGTTGTTCCACGACTTCTGCGCGCACCAGTTTGCCTCAGCACTTCAAAGAACGACGGCTCAGAGACATCAGTTTGTTTTTGATAGACGATGACAGCCAGATATTATCTTTTTATCCACCTGTCCTCCAGCTGGAACACAGTACTGTTCAGGATGGATCAGGAAACTGAAATTTATGCTTAACTTCTTACAGAAGAAATCAAAATAAAATTTAAAAGTTCTGACAGATTTCAACTTTGCAGGTTATCTGAAAGAAACAGTGCAGACGGTGATGCTTCATCTGCCACTGAGAGAGAATCTATTTATATTCATGTGATCTCCTTCAGAAGGCCTACTGTATCAGATCATGAGACATGTGATCTGAACTTGACTTCAACTCAAGCACATGGCCATGCAGGCACTGGAATCCATGAGCTGTTAACGACATCCAATTTACTGAATTATAATTAGTCACTGAACAGTTTCCAGGTCATCTGTGAACATTTATAACAACATCACAGGTTATACAGTATGTTCTGACACTGCGGAAGATCAATTGTGCTACATTTTTTTTAGTTAACAACTTTGTTTTGCTAACACTTATATCACCAAAGATGAACAGAACTACTGAGAAAGTCTGTATTGTGAAATGTTTGCCAACATTATGGGAATAGTGTCCTATTATTTCAGCTATTTTGAGTGCTCGCTTCAAGTCACAGCTGCACTGATTGAAAAGACTGAGAGAAAGACTCGTGTTAGGCGAAGCCAAACTCATTTGAACCCAAATCATTCTGATCACAGGCTAGCCCAAAAACAGGCTAAAAATAACATACTCAAAGACATACAAAAGATGCGCACAGACACTGTGTTGGCAGCAGTGACGGATACGCATGACTCTTCTGTAAAAACCTGCAGTTTTGTAGATTTTTATGCTTCGGCCTCACTCAAGGAATTACATGCTTCTTGACAGATTGACAAAATGTCTAAGCTACATTGGCTTATGAGAACATTTAAAAAAGATCAAAAACATGGCAGTTGAATGGAAAACAAGGCTGATCTCAGATCCAAAAAGTGAAAATGTAAGTTTTTCTCGGGTTGTTATGTAATAGTTGTTCCAGCTGAAACAGAAACAGAAAATAGAAAAACTCAAACAGATACAAATGTTTGAGGATTTCACCTAAACGGCTGATAAGTTGTACAGGCACACTCCACTATTAGAGAAGGAAAATAGAGCAATAGTTGTGAGGTGTTATCTTGCTACAGGGGCATTGCCGCCCTCATCGCAGCATGTCTTATGGTTAATTATTGATTAACTTTGCAGAGATAAGTCAGTCAGGGTGGCGAAGACCAGTTTCATGCAGGGCTGGCTGGCCGCTCGCCATCTCAATGAGCGTCTCGAGGTTGATGTCCATGTAATTTGACCATTAAAGCAAATTAACCATGTCTCATGTAGAAAGAGCTATGTCTATTTAAAAGTCATCTGCTGCGTTGCTGAAACAGCCTTGACTCGTTTGAACCATTTTTCTATGATATTTGAAAGTCAAGAGTCAAAAAATTACATCTAATAAGGGTGCTGGAGTTGATTTGAATTTGTTATTGAAAAGCTGAAAGCTGATTTCACAAGATCTACACATTACTGCACTTACGTATCATACAAATCCATTCTCCGTAAAAAATCAGTGTTATGAAGGAAATTATCTGCACTTGTGGCATATTGATGTCAGGATGAATTAACCCATGACTAAAAGCAGAAAAATTAAAGGGGCACAGTTTCTTCTCATATTCTTAAAGGGGACCAGAATATAGATATACACCTGGAAATGTGCATGATACCCTTTAAACAAGCTATAAGTCACCAGCATGCAACCAGGTGGGGTAATGCGACAGTACAGTAGAGCCCTTCCACTTTTCTAACTGGGCTTCAGGAATGTAAAATGTTTACCTAATACAACTTCTGTGACATGTGTGAGCTGTTCTGTCAAAACAAACATAATTTGGCATAACTCGAGGAAGCGGTGAGACACCCCAGGAAACAGTCCTGTTTTTGTAACTGGGACAAGCAGCGGTAAAATCTTCACTGTAGATGACCTTAGAGCCGTGGAGATTGAACTGAGATTGGATTAGAGTGTCTGAGTTCTCAAAGTGCGGGCTGGGTTATTTCTGGAGTCGGGAAACAAGAAGCCTACAAGAAGTAAATAAAATAAAAAGGGGAATCTAATCAACATGCAGCATGGTGATTGTGTTCAGCAGAATTCTGCACTGCACTGCGAGCCACTGAAGCACAGCGAGCTTTCACTCAATAGACCTCCCATAGGGCGGTATACCGCACAGTACATGGTTGTCTCAGCTGTTAATCTCCCCCTCCTCTTCCTCCTCTCCCATGCTCCATTGTGTCTGAGTCGACTGCTGCGCAGACAGGCCTCTGGGTGGGAAGTCCAGCAGTCAAGTATCTGAGCGCGGATCCTCTGACACTGAAGTCAAATGTCTTGTGTTTGGAATACAACGTTGGTTCTCTGGAGAGTCGGCCTGCCTTCCCCACATCCCACACAATAGACCCCAGACAAACACGGCCAAACATAACAAGGGAAAGGATGACAGTAGAGGAAATGAAGGAGAGGCACATTGGCTCTTAGGCAAAGATGAGGAAAGGAGTGATACGGCATAGAGCAAAGCTGAGGACATAAGCAAGTCAAATTTATCAAAAAAAAAGAAGAAAAAAAAGGCTTTGTAGTTAATGAACTGTGCTACATTTATCTCTGTTTTCAACCCGGATCTCATTCTAATCAATACGACACAGCTAACAGAGATACCGAAAATAAAAGTGGCAACAGAAACATCACACTGTGACTGCCCAGTCGGTTGAACAACCATGAATGGCTGACTGATAAACTTGTATGAGAGAAATCACTTAGAAACGCCTCAGTCTTTTTTTTTTTTCTTTGACTATTTGAGCCTAGAATAGGCTTAGTCTCTCAAGCCCTTGAAATCTCAGGATTACCGCAATCGTTCTAATTTAGACGTAGCCTCAAGCAGAGAACAGGCTAATTTCCTGGTGTGTCAAAATTAATGAAGAAGATAATTTGCTACAATGGGGGGAAAACACAATCACACAAGCACCTACACTTGCATGACACCACGCACACACAGACGTAATCATGCACACAGAAATACTCACACTATCCTTTAAATGAACCTCAAATGGGGCCAGAAAGTGAAGGGAGCTTTCTGCAGTTGAAACCAAAACTAGGTTAGATACATCAGCAGTGAAACATGTGGGATTTGACACCCCTGTACAAAAGGGTCTCGGATCTCAGCATGCAGAGAGAGAAAGAGAATCGCTTCATGAGAATTCCAGCAAATCATAACTTAGCATTTCATTTAACCACTTGAAAACTAATGTTTGCAATATTTCTGGCAAATTTCCCATTAAGTAGTTTCAATGTAAGATAAAACATTGTTCTAGTGAAAACATCTTGTGCATCATTTCAGACAGATTTATCTGCTGCTCAGCCTGACATATAGGTACAGTTTCTTTGGGAACCTTAGCTGTGTTTCCATCAATGTTTCTTTATGCGCATTTTGAAGTATCGCATGAGAAAAGGTTCATGGAAACGGCAGAATTCAAAAAAACTTCCTCAATTTTGCAAAAAAGTTTTTATGCTTGTTGAGGTGGTTTTTGCCTTTTTGGAAAAAGAGTCAATATGCTAAATGGGAGATGGAGACACCTTTACTGAATAAGTTCTGACGTAGCGAACATTTGACACACATGACTGATCAGCTGTTTCCACGGTTGGCGTCTTCCCGGATATTCCCATAAGGTGCGAAAACATGGCTGGTCGTAGCTGACATGAAAGAACAATTACAATTTGCCTAATTAAAACGAATTCCTGAAGACCTCTCAATTTTTCTCTGGCAGATGGCCAAAGCAACTGCTTTTGTTTCCGGTTCCTACTTCTTCTACTCTGTTTATTACAGCCATGCGTAACATAACCTATATCGCCAACTTCTGACAAAACAACGCTTTGTGTAGCCTAGTTTATTTGCTCCAAACCAGTTGACGTAAACGCACCTAATTCACATTTTCTTTTTTGGACACTTAAAAGAGTTTGCTTAAAATTCGCTTGACAATTCGATAGAAACACAGCTATTGTCACGAATTTGAAAATAAAAATCTGTGTCTTTGAACAATGTTTCTCTATATCACATGAGTGTGTAATTATGGGCTTGCCAAAGTAGCTGTGGTTTTAGAGGTTAACACAATATAAATAAGAAAACAAGACTAAGTTAGCGGCTTAGACACAGCAGTGATTTAAGCTAAATGCTAACAACAGCATGCTAACACTCACGACGATAACACGCAGCTGTTTAGCATATATAATAAAGAACGTGATAAAAAGTCATTATCACTCAATTTTCTTAACAACTTCTCACTGAAAAATATGACACACCTTTACAATACCAAGCTATTTCCTTTTAAGAGGATCATTTTCTTACATTTGACCAGGAATTAAAGGTAACGCATTATAAAGCATCACATTATTAGACACAATACAACTATTAGGCTAACAATTGATTACACTGTGTTTCCTCTATATCCACTATTTAATGAAAACAAATCAGACACACTACTTTATCTCTTACCTGTCAACTTGTATTATCCATTAGGGGTTAACAAATAGAAACACTATAATTGAAAGCATCTCTTTCCAGCAGAGTGGGCTTGGGCTGATCAAATTTAAAGTGTTCATTCAAGCAGCCTCCAATTTAACTAGCGCACAGTAGCAATTGGCTAAGTTATGGTGTCGAGAATTTATCCTACAACATGAAATGTGCAAAATGAAACACTGTAAATGCGGTCGGGAAATTACAGCTGGGAGGGAGGCACATGGAATATCTTTATGAAGGTTTAAAATGTATCAGTATGACAACAGTTTAGGCCTGAAATATGTGTTCATGCTTCTCACATCGGTAAAGCTAAGTGACACAGATATATACTTTATTCAGCAGGAAAAGAGGAGTAAAGGAAAGACGGAGGGAGTTTTCAGACCATCTCTCCCCCCTCTGTGAATCTACATCTGCTGCAGTCTGAGAGACAGCTGTTCCTATGGGGAGAGGCAGCAGGCAGATAGAGCCCCTCCACTCTCTCCCTCCATGCCTCTCTATGCACTTTCTTCATCTATCCATCAGCCATCATCATCACACACACACACACACACACTGGTATCTCTTCCTTTCCCTGATACTGATACCCACCCTCTCGACACCCGGCTCATCCATCCACAGCCTTTTTGTTTCCCACCTCATTACTTCCCATTTACAATGTGAACAGATTCCAACAAGAACGTCCTTTCTTTTTATTAGACTCCAGAAAGGTTGGTAATGTCTGTAAGCACTAGATGAGTGGTGTGCTCCGGCTTCCTGTCAAAAGAATGTATGGAAAGAGAGAGGGATATTTATAGCCTGCGGCATAATAGTAGTGTACAAAATATCAGTTTGTAAGAAATGGACTGATCAAATAAATTCAAATGAAAACCTCTGATTTCCTTTTTTCTAAACAGAGATTATTGAAGCCTTAGGACAATCAACAAACCAGAATGCAACTCAGTATTATATCACCAAGATTAACTTCAAATAATCAGAACAGAAATTTGGTTTTTTAGGCAGCAACAAAGATTTAACATCAAGAATGACACACTGAATGTTAATAAATAGTGACAGAGCACACGCTGCCGTCTGGAGGAGCCTCGACTGTGGGCAATGACACAGACAGGGCAGTGGGATGCAAGGTCAGATGATCTCACTGGTGGTCAATGTGGCTTATATGCATCATTGAGCAAAGCCAAGTCAAACTGTGTGCCGGCGTTCGGCCATCTGGAGATGACCATTAGCATATAGCGGCGGACCTCAGCTGCGTAAGATGTGAAGCTCTTTATCCTACGGCGATTTTGCCGCGCATCAAATTGAATGCAATGTCTATCAAGATTATTTCTGTCATGTTGTAACCTGCAAACACCCTGTTAGTGTTGACAAATTACTGACAACCTTCAGCAAAATGTACTCATACCCCCTCTTCTCCTTTTATCTTATCTCTTGCTCCCGTATGGCACATAAGACGGTTAAACTAGTCAGGGTGATATTCAGCCTCCTCCTGTCTTCACAAGGAAATCTCGGTCATAATTCTGTCTTTGTTAACAGCTCGGGTCTGCCTCCAACCTCACACTCATCCAAGGCTGAGATGTAATCCTAAAATGAACTCTACATCACCTCCACCACCGCTGGAAGTGTTCAAACGTCCTCATAAAAACGGTTACTACTCTCTTTGGGAGCACCCTGAGAAGTCCAGAAAGAGGGAGAGACAGGTAGAGAAAAAACATACAGTCTGAGAAAATACAACAGTCAGAATCAGCGAGAGATGCTGCGCAAACACTACATTATGAATAGAGGAAGCACTTTGTAACACAGGAAAAACAGGAAAGGAACAATGGCAACGAGACAGGTGATTCACACAATGCCAGCTGTGAACGGAGCTCACTGCTCTCGTGTTTGTTTTAGCTGAGGCAGAGCTGAAAGCAGCCCGCTCCAGATAGAAAGAGCAGTTATGTGCCGTCTGCTCTCAAAGACAAACAGACAAGCGAGGATGACATACGCTAATCACGTCTTTCGGTTCCCCCTGTGCTGGATATTTGCTGTGGTGTTACAGCGAATGCCATACATGCTGCATAAATTCCATATATTTTAAGAGACAGCTAGTTAGGCGAGACGAACGCGAGGCCTTACGCGTGCGGTACAGGAAGAGACAGGTAATAAGCTGCGTATTTATGGAGGTGCAGCGGTGTCAATGACATCTGCATAACCTATTCATGAGACCCATGATGGAATCTCAGTTATCCTCCACTCCAATCTCACAGGTGACAAAAGAGGAACACTGAGGCAAAGGTAGGGAGAATGATAATGAAGATGAAAATGGAGAAAAAGGAAGCAGCAGAGGAAGGTGAGGGAGGCAAAGTAGATAAAGAAAGACTGGGGAAACTGGGATACTGCAGAGAGTAACAAGGGATGCGCTAAATAGAAGGGGACGGACGGGGAAAAGGACAAGGTACGAGCAATAAGATGAGAGAAATTGAGAGATGTAGAGCAGGGAGACGAGAGAGAGAAAGAAGGAAGCAGGAAAGCCGAGGCAAGAGCGAGAGCAATTACCGGGAGAATGAGGAGAGTATTTCAATAAACCTGTACATGTCGATTCTGCCCGCCACATCCGCTACTTGTGCCCTGCGCTCTGCATACCAATGATTCAGACGCGCCATAACTGGAATTCACAATCTATACAGACATTTTATATTCCTCCCGAGCACGGAGGAAAGGTGGAGGGGAAGGAGGGGAAGGTAGGACCAGCTACACGTGGCCTTGCGTAGAAATGAGGGACAGAGGAGAGATACGGTGTCTCAAACCTAACAAGTTGTTCCTCTTTCTTTTGTTTCCGTATTGATTTACTGACAGAGGAGAGGGCATGTGGCTCAAGTAAGGGGAAATGAGAGGAAAATAAAACAAAAAGAAAGACTTTAACACTTCCTCCTTATATTTATGCTATCTACCAACACCTTAAGTGCTTTTATTGATCATTTTTCATCTTGTCAGCCAGATTAGACTATAAATACCTGTTGATACCCGGCCTGTTCATTGTTGCTTTACTTGTACTGCCTCAAAAGTGGAGGCAAGGGACATGTTCTGGACCCCGGGGGTTTTTTCCTGTCTCCACGACGACGACAGATGGCATTCTACTCTGCCTGGGCATGACGTCAGGAAGACACAAGGAGGGCCACAAGAAACGCCAAGAACACAAGGACCCCCTAGTTGAGGTTTACCACAGAGTACGGGCCACGCGAAGCAGCCATCTTGAGCTTTATGCCCATATCATGATTCTCAAGGGCAAAGAGATGCAGTCCAGTTACTCATCTCACAGTAATGACTGTCCTTGGTTTTGGAGAGAGAGAGTTTGGCAGAAATTCAAACACCAAAAACTAATCCTCTATCGTACAATCAGCATCTCAGAGGACATGAGGTCTTAGACTTCAAATGTGAGGTCAAGAACAGAAGAGAAACAGAATTAAAAGGTAAAGAAAATACACGCTATAATTTACAAAAGCAAAGTGCAAGCTTTTATGAAGGTACTGTTTTGCCTTTTCAAGGAATACTTTATTTTTAAAAGGGGCACTCTAGTGATATTGCACTTTAGAGATCTCACGACAGACAACTGTTAAAAAGAAAGGTTCAAATGGAGGTAGCAGACACTGACATATACTGACTTTTAGTACCTAGTGTGGGCCAGACTCCAGTGTTCAGGATCCTCCAATTTCCACTATGCAATTCAACAGTCTTTCATTTGACCCTCTCAGCCTAATAAATGCCCACATTTTTCACACTCCATGTCCCAAGAAGTCTCGAGCCCAAACCGCGATAACCCTGATGACATCATTTCTCAAATTTAGAAAGCTCCTTTTAGAGCCACAAAGGATTTAATGCAACATCCTTCGCAGACTGAGTGGTACTCCTCATGAAAAGTGAACTGATAAAACTGATACATTTCTTCTCATAAAAACTTCTCCTGTAGCATAATCCACTTCTCCACTATTAATCTGTATATTCAGTATACTCCCAAGCAACCCTCCCTTCACCAATAAATTGCTGAATGTGCTACTTCCAGCTGAGAGGGAACAGCTATCTTCCTCTGTGAAAGAGAGAATGTGACATCTTTAATAGCCATCTTTCACCTCAGTGGGTGGTAGAAAGATACATTTTTGGTGGAGTATTTCACCCTGAAGTGCACCCTTGTTCTTCTGTTACCTGACCCTGAGGCCTGTAATACGTACATTAATGCTAATAATGGATTATTGATCGGAATGAGTCAGCTGACATTATGCTAATGCTATCACCTGTCCTGCCGAGCAAGAAGGTTGGATGGGAAAAGTCCCCATAATTCCACAGTGGAGTGGACACATGAAGGTGCCCAGGGCATTAGTTTGTGTCTGAATGATGAATGGCTAGTATAGCATAAGAGCTAGGGACCTCTGCGGTTGGGTTGAGCGCAGCGGTGGTGGGCAAAGGCCACCATGCTACCTGGGCTGTGATTGAATTGCGCCATGTGAGGTTAAGCAGATAGGTGTGCTCCAGTGAGAAAACCCCCGCTAAGGAGAACCAGCCAGGTGGATGTAATTACCAGGTGAGACGTATTTTCCGTCTGCTGACCCTCAAGGAAAAGTTCAGAGGTTACTGGTAGGAATAGGCAAAGTCAGACTGAACAACAGGGGTCCAAGGTACACTTATCCAAGATACACTTGTATCTTGATATGAAAAGTCAAAAAGAGCAATGATGTTTGCTGTTTTTGTGTTGTTTTTTAAGCTCTTTGATTGAAAATATATGAAGAAATTGTTGCCAAGGAAAATGAGTCCAAGCAGGAGTGGACTCATCATTTATACAGTATAGCACTGGTAAGCAAAATGTTGTTCAGCTGCCTTCTTTGGGGTTAACTAGCTTCCTTTTTAGCATGTTGTTGGTTGTGACATATGTGTGAATGATATAATAAACCCTTTACTATTGGGTAGTTCCCTGTGGTTCCCAAACCAGGTAATGGATCGAAAGGCTAATTACATTTTGCTACACAAAATATGTTTATTTTTCTGACTATTCTCTAATCTTTGTTTTTCTTCATGGGGATAGTAATATTGTATAGTTTTAACTCTTCAGGCCACCACTTTAAATGACATAATCAGAGAGGAAAAAAAAAAATCACTCTGATTGAACTGCTTACGCAAATCATTGACATGCACGTGAGGAAGGGTCACAAGTAGACTGAGATTTAACGTGTCATAAGCAAAAAATACAGTGTGTTATTACACGGCAGCAGTACAGAAATCAATAATATACGGTTGCATGCTTCAAATGTGAAACTTTCCAAGGTTGAGAGGTCTCAATGCCCAAGACCATTTAAAAAAAAAATCTGTGTGGTGAGAGTAGAGAGGTAATGGTCTCTCCTCTCTCAACAACTATTATCATTGTACACTTACAATGCCCTTCTAGGCTCAATCCAAACTGTTTTTACACAGGGCAGCTCGAAGGTGTCGATGTGTGCAGCAGCTTTTTTTTCCCTTTTTTTAAAAAAAAGGGATGTGTGCTGAAAAACATCTATGAAATATAAACAACAAAAAGACATAAAAGCCGCCTGTGGTCAGGTGAGGAATAGACCAGGCAAATTAAACTGTCCTGGCCTATTTTCACGCAAGTTCAAAAAACACAATGACTGGACAGGAAATTGACAAAGTAATAGCATATTTTGGAGCATATTCTGGGCAATTTGTCATTTTTCTGACAACATGCTCTGTCCCTATGAATTGCACTACACTTGATATAAAAAGGCTTGGATTGAACTGACAAGAATGCATTTTGTTTGACCAAACTGGAAAATAAAAAGGCAAGAAAGCAGCATGAAATGTTTTCATCTGGGGAGTGTAACAACTGAAACAAGTATTTCCCCTTTCATTCAGACAGGAAAGGAAAATAATGGCACAATTAGGGTGAATTATACACAAACCTGAATTCTTCCATAACATGCATGCAATTCCACCCATTTCCATGTGTGCGGTATGGAAAGGTGTGACAAGGGTAGTGATTGTGTAGCGCCTCGGGGAGGGGTGAAAAAATTGACCTTGGAACAATGACATGTCCTGAACACTCCCTAAATACAGATACAGAGTTGATTTCGGGCCCCATAAAAATGACCTTATGATTTTAACTTCAGTATAGGCTATAGTATTTGAGATCTGTGCTGATATTGCAGCTACATGCGGAGTATCTGATCTTTTCCCTGCTGTTTTTATACTGCTATTACACAAGGACTCATTTTCTATTGTGGTTTGGCCATTGACAGAATCCTGGCTGCTGCCACTGAGCCAAATCCTCGCACCATCTCTGCTTTAGTCAGCATTGCCTCCAGAGCACGTCTCCTGGTCACGCACCAACAACCCCTGACTGAAAACGACTGGTAAATAAATAGACGCAGCTCGTTGTCTTGTCTCCCCCTGCTAAACATGGAAGTACACAAACCCCTGATTGCACAAGAGGAAGAAAATAGTAGGAGGGCAAATTAAAAGACTTGGCAGTGAGATTTCTGCCAAACCAGCGGTACAATGTTTTCGCTTGCCTGGACACATTCCTCAGGCGTCCCACCCTATTATTATTAGAAGTGTGTGCGTGCGTGTGTGTGTGTGTGCGTGTGTGTGCGTGTGTGTGGTGTACAAAGCATGCAGAGTATGTTGAGGAACAGCGTCTCTTAGCCATGATGACCCACTGTGCTTAAGTTATGTCCTTCAGCTGTCATGCTTGACTTGGTATATTAGCAAATACATCATTATACATGTGGTGATGATTTCGAGAAAAGCAGTAATTCCACAAAATTGTAAAATGATTAGAACTTGGCTGTCCAAACTCTTGTCTTAAGAGCGGTTTTCCAGAGGAACGAAGATGAATTGCTACCAGAACGAAACCTCTCGGATGATGAATTATTGAAGGTTACTTGCAGGGCCTCAAAGTGTTGATTCTATGCATAAATATTATTTATAAAAGGAATTTCAGGAATTAAAGGGAACCAATCTCAATAAATTGGTTTTATAAATTAATTACTGAATCCAAGTATGTTATTATTTGATTCAAGTGGAAAAAATTCTATGTGGTGATTTATTAATTTACGTTAAAATGCTACTTAGTTTTTCATATGCTCATTTATTTTTATTTTGTTATTGTATTTTATTCTAGCAGAACGACAGTAAATCTAAATCAACATCCAGTTAATAAACAATAGATGACTCTTTCACATGAAACAGTTGTTCCATTTATTTAGGATCACATTATTGTAAGTGAAAGTTTTAATAAAACATGAAAACCACTCAAATTCAAAGCTTTACTGCACTAGCAGCCCCCTTCCAGAGCAAATACAACATGGAGCATGTGCTCAGCTGAAGCAGGATTCATGTTTACCACATTAAACCATGTCTATGCAGACTAGACTACAGTCACAAATCAATTTCACCCCCCTGGAATCTGCATTCCTCTAATTCTAGCTAATATTGACTGGGCTCCAGGTATTTGAATCTATTTTAACAGAAGCAGTGTGACCTTGGATTCAAATGAAGCACGTTATTCAGTAGAGAAAATTAGAAAGTGAGAATGTGCACGCAAGAACACACAGCCAGACAAACACACACACAGATACACACCATGAAAAAACACCTCCCACCTCTTGCACTGCATCCCCAGCAGAGACAGAGACCACACAGCTCGCGCTGCCATCACTCCTCTGCTTCCACTGTGTATTTACCACTCAGAGACAAATGGTCTCCTGGCACTGTAGCACTTTAATGAGCCTTGGGGGGGGTCCGCAGGAAAAACATTTATCAGCACAGTTTTATTTCGATTCACCGCCACCTCCCAACATAGACACGAAGCGACAGAGGGACATAAAAAAACACTTTGACTTCCTAATGGAATATTCCATTATGAACGGGGCGAACTGCACAGTTTTCAAGCAGCATGCCCAAAAGGTAGAATGGGAGCTAAAATCATCACAGTTTGGTAGAAGTGAAGCTAAATGGAGAATGACAGCAAGAACACCGTTGCCATGTGGAGAAATGTCTAAAAACGGAGATTAATATGTTAGTATGCTTTATGTGAAAGAGCAAGTGAACTCTGTTGCTCTAACAGATGGTTTATATTACTGTATCATTTCAGGTTTGATGATTTGATGGTTTGTGACACATTCAAGTTGATAAAGTTAAAGGTGAAAACTAAGAATGATGATGTTGTTTACATTATGATTAACTTATTGTTCAGCTTTTAAAATGTCATAAAATAGGGAGAACTATCCATCCCTATTCAAGCCCAAGGTGACATTTTCAAATAGCTTGAATTGTGACCAACATTCCAAAACCCAAAGTTACTCCAATTCAAATTATGTAAAACTATGTAAAAACAGAGAAAAGCTTTTCGCTTAATAAATGACTTAAACAATTGAATGATTAACAAAATTGCCCTCGATTGACTCGTTTCAGCTCTACCACAACACACAGAAACATAATGTTTAACTTGATAACTATGCTGTACGTGTGTGTGTGCACGTATTGCCTGATGCCTCGGTGCTGTCCAGAGTTGACAGATGAGGCCACAGCTGCCCATTAAGGAGCCACTTACTGTAACTTCCCCTCTGACTAACACATCCCATCAACAATCATACCTGCATTTAGGCTGGTGTCTGACATCCAAACGTGCACACATACACACACAAACAGCCATGCAAACAAAACCCAACTGATCAATTAATTAGTCCTTGACCAGTCATTTATCCCCCTCAATCATTTCCTGCCTTGTCGTATATGCACATTTGTAATTCCTGTGATGTATATGTGTGTGTATGTGTGACCTCAGTTTCAGGCACAGCCATTTCATTAGCTGGATCAATTAGCCTTAACATTTGTTCCACTTTGCCACTGGGGGGAAAATACCTGACACAAATGGAGAGAAAAGAGGACTCCGAGCGGGTGAAATCTCCTGAATGTGAGTTGACAGCTCCAACCTCAACATATGGCATCTTGCTCTGTTTGAACATAATGCTGTTAGTTTAAATGGAAAGACTGCGCATGGCAATACAATAAGATTATGTATGAAGTAATTAAGATCCCGGAGGCACTGGTTTATCTTCATTCAGATTGCCTGTCCTGTGTGATTTCCCACAGTCGGTGGTTTCGCTCAAATATGGCCGCCGCTTCACCTCTGTTATCTAATCAAGATAATCAATTCGACATCGGGGATCTATGTGTGTATCTTGTGTAAACCAATTTTAACTTAATCTATTCCAGTTCTAATTCTAAGCCGTCAGTGCCACACAATACCAAAACTTAAAGACGTTGCTTGTCCTCAGTCTTCCGTGATGATTATTATATTAAACTTTGAACACTCTTTCCTTCCCCCCCAAATTTATAACTAGTAATTAATACCAAGACCAGTATTTCCACAATAACTTCTTGTTAGTCTCATTGAGAAACACAAAACAATCAAACCCTGCATCTTTGCATAGTGAGATCTGCCAGAAGAGACCATCAGGTTGTTATATATTTGCTCTCTTATTGGTTGTCTTCCTGATGTGCATTCTGTACTGTAGACGAGCAGATTATTAATAACATGTCTTACTCTTACTGGTTCAATTATATCTGTGTAGGGAAGCCACAAATGTTAAACCCCTTCTGTTATCCTTTCAAGGCTCGTCTACACAAGGGCTCGTTTCAACCACGTTTTTCAGTACAGCTACCTACACAGGCTGTATTTCACTACTGCTATACAGTACGAGCGTCACCTCAACCCTACACTTGAAGGCTATTTTCTCCTTTTTTTTACACACATAGTTACAGTGATTGTGTGTCAGGGTCTTAGCGCTGCCAAAACGTGGGTGACCTACGATCAATACTGTGCTTGAATGTATCCTTTGTAGACATAAAGTATTGAAGCTGCTGCTGCTGCTGCTGCTGCTCTGTCAATGTGCTGTTTTCACTATGCAGCCTGTAGATATTGTGTAACTCAACACTGTGCCTGAATGCATCCTCTTTAGACACTGATCGAAGACTGATGCTATCCGCTAAGTTTACTGTTTACAACAGTCCTCCCAAGCAAATGTGTCAACCAAGTATCTGTGTATTCTCACAGATACTTGTTGTTAATGAACTGACACTCGGTTTGGCAGCAGTTTCCTGGCGCAGCAGGCGGAGCTCAAGCAAAACAGTAAAGCTGCCTTTGGAGAGTGTTATTGCTGACCGCCAGCTGGATTAGAGGGTTAACCAATTAGCAGTAAGAGGATGGGTCAGAGTATTGAGTCAATCCCAATCTGTAGCCGAGCCAGCTCAGAAGCTGCTAATCCACCAGGAGGTCACAACCTCCAACACTGCAGGAGTCACGGAGGTCACAGGGAGAGAGAGGAATGAAAGGCTTTGTTTTGGCATATTTTTTGATTGTAGTGTTGCTATAATTAAAGTTCACATTTTTCAAATATCAAATTTACACAAATTAGTGCTACCACTCTGGAGAGGTGGGAGAGCAAGTTAAGTCTACACTGATACAGACAACAAGGGAAGCTGAAAAATGAGCAAGAAACAGAAAGGAAACAAAAAATAATAACATCCAATTTTTCTCTTTGTCGTGCCATATGTTACAGGATGGAACGTCTCTAAGAAAAGCAAAGAATACATCAAATTAATTACATGCATATATCATATCTAAAAGACTGATTAGACAAGTGAATTTTCATTTCATTTTTTCATTTCAAAGTATCGTGTCTCCTTTCGAGGTGGAGAACATTATGTACAGAGCGAATGAAAGAGAACTGAGAAATCTAACACAACAGATGAATGCTAAAAAAAAAAAAAAAAAAGAAACAACAACAACAAAGCTATCAACATTTGTTTTGTTCTCCACATTCTCTGTACCGGCAACAGTGATGAAGTTGCACTTCAAAGCGAAGCATTTACAGTACAAAACTGAGTTCATGCACGTGCATCATCACCAACACATCCTCATAATCAAACGACCAGAATGACTCATAGGAGTGTTTTCTAATATATCTATCTATATCTATCGCCAGTAATCGTAAAAAGTTATCTTCATCGTCACGGCAACAGTGTACACATATGACAATTGAAGTTAGGTTGTTGTTTTTTTTAAAAATCCCACTGTTGGAAACATGACCCTTGTGGTTGGAAACAGGAAGCAACAACAGTCTCCTTCATCTAAGTTCAGTTTTTGCCATCTATTTATCTAACCATCCACCCATCCCACATCATCCTAATATGAAAATTTCATCTAGCCATCCGCTTCCCTGAGTCATAACTACTGTGGCTGCTAAACGGTGTAAACATAACTATAGGCTGTTTTTACCAGCTGAATTTTCGATCCATACTGTGGTTTTTCTTGTGAGGACAGGCTGATAATCACACATGCAGTGAAGAAGAGCAATGCCTCCTTAAAATAAAACACAGGAACAATCACATACACCCACACACACACACATAACAAATGCCGCATACAAAGACAAAGGCATGCATGCTGTTAATCACAACGGGGATTAGTGAAAGCCATGTTGCAGTTTTCTTACATCTCCTGCTCTGAACGTTGCCAGCAGTTACGCACAATGTCTAGCCGTGTGCAATATGCCATAGCTCATTATGCTTTACTGCTACTGCCACAGTATGGCTTTGATGAGGAAACGCACAGCTTGTTTTTTCTGTGCTTTGGCAAGTCCCGCTTTAGGTTTAATTTTGTGGAAATCACATCCTGTCAGATAGGATCTTTAACAGCGAGATGCAAAACTAATGTGTTGGCTGCTTGAGCTCTATCTATGTAACGTACATAAGCTTCCTGTATTGATTTATTCTTGGCTTATCTGTAGGAAAGACCATTTAAGTTTTGATTGCCTACAAGCTTATACAGACTTTTTTTCTTTTTTTTTTTTTTGCTCATATAGGTAAAAGGTTGAATCTCCATGGAGACCCTGACAATGTCACCTCCAGGTTCAGGAAATCCACTTTTATTTGATCAGTTCACTGGTTGATTCCCGCCTGACTGGAGATATTATGGAGAATATCTCAACTACAGTATCTTAGAAACCCACATTTGTACTTATCACCTGATGTGATTGAAAAGACGCAGAAGATTGACATGTTTATTCTTATTTATTTTTATTACAGCAGATCTAACTGACTTCACAAACATTTTAGTTATTACTTTGCGCTTCACACAAGTAAACATCCACCCTGTCTCTCCTTTATTTCCCAGCAGCTCCTGTTAACCTTACAGTTCTAGGTGCCGTTTTTAGCTTCTGAAGTGGAAGTGTTGTTAGGAAACAGTGAAAATGACCATTTTTGGTTGCAAGGCTTACAGCCCGACACAGGCAGTCATGTGGAAGGTGCAGAGACACTCAAACACCTCTTACTGTTTGAGGACACACACAAATCGCCTTGCATACATGCACGCACACACACACACACACGGGCACGTACACACTTACACATACCTGATGTTGCCGCTCTGTTATTCCCACTTCAGCCTTTGCAGGAAACTTAATGGGCTCATGGTGTTAGATGAATTAATTATGATGTGTGAATATTGATTGGTTTCTATTATTATTGTTTACATTTTAGGCAAGGCTGTCCATATTTCCAGGAGTCTTTCTTTGTATTTTTTTAAAAGGATATTATTTTTGAAACTGTTCATACAGCCGTATTTCCAGACATGACAGGTTTATCTTTATTATGACCTTTTCACAATGTACTGAAAATGAAATAAACATTGTTTAAAAAACTTTCTGTCTTATCTTTTAATTCATGCTCGCCTTCCATCTTTTGATTCTTCTTTTTTTCCAGTCCTATTCCTTTGCCAGCTGACTGAGGCACAGAACTCGCCTGAGAAATATTAATTCTGGGCTTATCAGTCAAATGGGATGTAAGTCAGAAGGGTTTCACCTCAGACAGTGCATTCAAAAAAAAAAAGGCAGATAATGCATTTTCAATTCAGTGTTTGTGCCTTATCGGAATAAAAGTAGAAATTCTCCCGATGAGAGTAAAAGAGTGAAGGAACCGGGGGATTGAAGTTCTATGAAATATGATCAACAGTGAATTAAATCATGTTTCATCAGATTTGATGAAAATATTCCCAATGAGAACAGCAGATAGAGGTCTCATTTCCATTCTAAACAGTCGGATGTTGAAGTAGTGTATTTGAGGACAGAGTTGCAGGAAAAACAACTCCAAAAGCATTAACCCACAAGCTTATTTAAAATAGGTTTAGCACGAGCTAAAGATCCCACAGGGGATGTACACAACTTAGATGTAGGGACGACTGTTTCCAACACAACCCCAATGCTACTGACGGTTCTATAAATCCTGCTTCTATCTACATTGCACTAAATGTGCCATCCAAATGCCTAAGCCCCCGGTGCTAATGGTATGCACTCAGCTGTCAGATTAAGGCTCATTTACTCCCAGCAGGGTCTTCAATTACCAATGATTAAAACCCCCTTTGGTGTTCTGTTTTAAGAGAAACAGGATCTGTCTAGATTAAGGAGAGCCCAGAGAAAGATGGGGCAAGACACATGACAGTGAACACCCAAGTGAATGTTTCACTATATGTACTTTTAAGGAAAGGATGTTGTACGGGGTCTGTGTACATCCTAGTGCTTCAAACACTAGAATGTCAGGGAATGTATTTATGCTGTTCATACTTTGCAATGACTGTCTGAACCTTTTAATACACATTCCATATACAGTCATTGGTGTGGATAGAATAATAGAAACGCCACTTTGTATAACAAAACAGGTCAACAGCAACACATAGCTACAGCCTCCAAAATGACATTAAAGTTGAATCAACAGTTTGAGAAAAAGCAGTAAAATCCTACTACTACTGTTTGTTTAGGGAGCTGGCCAATGAGAGCTCATTGGGATGGAGGCCTTTAAGAGACAAGAGCCAAAACTGGGCCTGTTGCTGACAGTGGCTGAACTGAGAGGCTGCATAAAGAGCCAGTACAAGACAAATAAGGAGTTTTTTTTTTTAACTGTAAATCATGCAAAGATATTCCAGTAGAGCCCAAGACTATAAATATAGACCTGGACGATACCTTCCATTTTTAACAGTTTAAACAAATATGTTTTAATATAAGTTTTAGCTAAGCGTACCTACTAAAATGGCAACTAAGAGTACATGTTGATGGAGGGGGATTGGGGCGATGATATTACATGACATATCAGATGTTTGCATTCAAGGTAATTAATGGTTTCATTCTGTGTAGTTTATTTTAAATAACTCTGTGATGACAGTTTGAATCCCTACAGAATCAATCAGTGTGCCGGGTAGGTGTCACTGAGCATGCTCAGGCCAGGGGCAAAGGTCAACAACTGCTTTGCTAGTTTGATAAGTTGGAATAAAATGGAATAATGCAAATGTTATGGCAGGTTTTTGGTGTTTTTAATAGCTCTTGGGTGAGAATGTAGTTCTATGACTATCAGGCTTTAGATATACAGACAATACTTAGTTGTTAATTCATTGTTAGTTCTGGTCTTGTCATGGGGTGTGTTTACAATAATCAAACGACAAAAATAACATCCGCCTTATCTCTTAATATGAGACATTTAATATCAGGAAGCATGAGTTGAACCAGCTCAGGACAGTGCTACTAAGTAGCCCTAATCTCCACAGACAGCCCAACAGAAGCAGATAGTACAGTGGTAAATAGATAAAACAGGACACAGTTACTCTATTAGAGCAGAGGACACCGTTCTGATTTAATTTGTCATCCGGAGAGAACACAGAGCCACCCATCCTCCCAGGAGCCTGCTTCTGTTCCACTGTGTTTGTATGTGTGCCAGTCTGTCTTTTTATCTCACCCTGTACCCATCTCCATTACATACAGACAAACACATGAGCTCACACAGTACTGTAAGTCTAATGGTGTAAGGCCATCCTGTGCACTACTCACAGCATTAAAACCTCACAGTGACAAAGCAACTCTCTCTGTCGTGTTTGAATTAGTGAAATATTTTGGAGTTATTCCTGTTGAGATTCGCTCACATATTTAAATTTCTCATCTTTGGAAGGAACTAGCGGCAGAGTGGTGTCACAGAGGTCGTACATCTCTTGCAAAAAAAGGTTAATACAGACAGAAAATTGAAGCACAACCTCCAGAATGTAGAGTAGATGTACAAGCGCACATTACAGACAAACAAATAAACACACAGGCTTCGACGGAGGTGATTCTCCCAATCAGTTTTTATTTTTTCTATCCAAAATGGATTCGTAGTGATTTGGAATGAAGCCATTTTATAATTCATCTCTATCTTTCTCCCTCTCCACACAATCTCCCTCATCTTTCTAGGCCTGCTGTGTGTCATGCCTGAGCAGGCAGATAGTGTAGAGACTGTAGACACCCTCCAACACCTCCGTCAGCTCACGTATGACTGAGATTAACAAAAAAATAAAAAATAAAAAATGGAGCAACAGTTGGACAGAGACCTGGCTTTGAGAGAATCAGCCCTCTTTGGCTTCTTTTGATCTCTCTGTTGTCACTTGGTCCAGCAGAGACACTGCTGTGCACAGGCGCTAAACCCCTGCATGCATTTGCATTAACACACACTCGCCTACCGTACCTTTCATATCACCTTTGTAGAAAATGCGTGTGTGTTGCTTTAAGTTTGAAAACAAACAGTATCTGTGGTATCTACTGGATACAAGGTGGTTTCTTGTGTTTCATTTTCCTCCACGGTGTCAAGCTTTGAAGTTTGAAGAGAAGACAGGTAGTCAGGTGGCATGTACGGTCCTTGGCTCCATATATAATACACACACATGTGCGTACACACACACACAAACATAAGCAGCCTCACACAAGCATACAAACGCACAGATGTAGCACTAGCTTGCTGTTTATCTGTGTGTGACTCTGTAGGGGAGGATTTAAGTGGGCATGAATGATCATGTCCATGGGAGCACTGGAGAGAGAAATAGGATGTGTGCGCAACACACACACACACACACACTCACCCATCCCATCTCTCTGAAATAGGCCCACTAGGCTTGGCTGCCTGAGTTAAGCTCCTTTTTAGTCTGTGCTGTAACTCCCAACACACCTGCAAGTGACCCAGTTGCCCCAAAGCGCCCTCTACAAATGTGATGTAACGCTCGGTGCTCTAACTCAGCGGGGCTTGAATATTGCCAGGTAGATAATCAGTAATTTGACTTGTAAATAAGATGTCTTCCCCATTAAAATGAAGATAAATGATGCGAGGTATTAAGCTGAAATCTGTATCATAAATCAACGTTAAAGAGTGTTTGTCGTCTCTCCTTCTCGGTGTTTGTGCGTCTGTGTGTACTTCTGTGGCAGTATCACAGTGTGCCAGGGGTTACACACTCACTCCACCCCCCCCCCCCCCCCCCCCGCCTGTCATGGCATGTGATGTTTTTCTAATTACTCTGAAAAATGACGGCGCGCGTCTCCATCCGAGTGTGTCGCCGACTACGCCAGCACCGACTGCCGGGACATACATCACTCTAATTGGCTCAAATGGCTCTAATATATGCCACCATGTTGCCTTCATGGATCAGCAGCGTCGCCTTTTGAAAATCAATACAGAAGCAGCATACTGGGACAGAAGAGTGTTACGTTCAATAAGCGGCCCAATGACTTTGGTATTTCGGCATTAATCTTTTTGCTACCCACCAGTGGTGAGAGCGGTAATTGGCGGTAATTGGAGGAACATTAAGGCCTGAGATAGAGACAGGAAGGGTTGAAATATGTCAGGATGCATAGTTTATTGTGCGTATTTATGTGTGTGTGTGTGTGTGTGTGTGTGTGGGAGTCAGTGGGTGGGTATATGCGTGTGTCCAGTGAAATATGTTTGTAATTAGCCTTTATATATCCTGACACATAACAAGAGTCTGGAAATATGAAAGAACAGAGGGTGGGAGGTTGATGCTGCAGGGCACTGATGCTTAATCATTAACATATGGCTCAGTTTTCCAATGTGTGGCTGCCGCAATGACATCTGTAATCTATTCGTAATTGGCAAATTGAATATTGTGAAAGGTGGCATTTATTGCAAAAGTATAAAAAAAAAAAAGGGGCCTGATAAAAATGAGAGACATTGCAAGAGAGCATACGAACTCCAAAGCAGTGATTTCAAAGCCAAACCGTTAAAGCTAATGGACTATTGAGGAAATGTAGCCATTCAAAAACATTAGTGATTAAGATTTCACTCCATATGCTACAGTCTACGGTGTTTCATCCGCATCCGAATGATATCTTCAAAGGGAGATCAAAGTCGTCATTTTAATAATAGACGTTGCACCGCTGACAGGTTGCAGAAATGAACATAAAAAATCCCAGTGATCCTTACCAGATTCAGTCTGTTTTATATGCAGTCAGCTTGTTTTGTTGTGCTGGAGAGTAAAAATAGATTTTAAAAAAAAGTAAATCCAATGAATCCAATTGAAATAAAGTGCAACGAGTTTGTAAAACCTCGACGGTTTATTCAGAGTAAAGATAATTAACATATCACTACTCAATAAATGCACACATCTTAATTCCTGGTTCGAGCACTAAATATGCTTCATTGCTATGATCTTTAGTGGTCTGTGGTCAAAATGTTTCTAATCTGAGTCTATGTGGGATAAATCCTGCCTTGAATTTTCACAGCATGTTATCATCCGCAGATACGTCCACAGATGTGTTATAAAACTGTCCTGTTTACTCTTTTCAATCCACTATAACAGACTCTGACTCAGTGAGAGGTGATATACTGGATTCTCAGCAGAATGTCCTTGATAAAGCACTACTAGGGGGGTCTCCTCATCATTCCTCGAACTGATGTGCTCTCTATCTATATAGTCGATCTAAGATTAAAGAACAGAGGGAGAAAAACAAACTATATTGCCCACCAGGACACATAGATCACTGTCACCATGGTGGAAATGGAAGGTGGCCTCGCGCTGCGTGGGGACATTCTGCGAGGAAATATTCTCCCTTCCTCTTTCTCACCATCTTTCCCGTTCTCTTTCTGCCTTCCGCTCACTCGTCCAGATGTCCTCTGATAAAGCGGCTGTATAGGAGATTTCGGTTTCTGTCACTTGGTCTTCATTTAGGAGCGTGAAATGGTTGGAGGAATGATAAACGTGGGGTTCTCAGTAGCCGTGTACCATTGTGGTGCAAAACCTCTGCCACGCTTGGATTCTGACCATGCCTAAAAAATAAACCCCAGCCTTGGCTTTTTTTGCTACCTTATCACACCATTACAGCTGTTGGGTGCTCAAAAAGGCTCAGCTGCCTTCCTCCGAGCCCGTGTGGCTCTGTGTGTGCCTGTGTGTGTGCCTGTATGTGTGTGTGTGTGAGGTGAAAGAGAAAAGGGATGAGGTATCGAGAAATAGAAAGATGTAGAGAAAATAAAGAAAGGGAATGATTCTAAAACTCAGTGGCTTCCACATGCGGCACTGCTTGAGTTCACTTGTTGACTTTTTTTTTCATGGAAACCTTTTGGTTTGGTTTTAAGCCATTTTTACATTTAAATGTGTATCCTGGAATTATCTGTATGTTAACCATTTTCCTCTTACATAAGTAAAAGACTATAATTTTCAGACAGATGGGTGACAAATTGAAGGAGAGGATGGATTTCTGGCACAACTTCACCTACTTCCAAGGTGCATGGAGAAGGAGAACAGTCTGAAGATACCACAAGTGTCGCTAGAGTTTTGACCTCTTCTGACAAATTAAAAGGAAAAACCAACATAAGGTGTCTTAGTAAGATGTTCAGCTACCACAAGCCTCTAGAACAGCTTCAATGTACTTTGGTAGAGATTTGATGCTGTTTTTCCAGAAGATTTGGTGTTTGATGATGAGTTCTGTCTAACCCGTTGGTCAAAAATCTTCCATAGGTGTTAAACTAGGTTGAGATCTGGTGACAGCGAAGGCATATGAACATATGATTCACATCAGTTTTATACCTTTTAAAGCGTTCAGCAACAACTCATACCCTGTGTGGAAGCATCTACTGAAGCATTCAATACGCTTCTACACTCATTCATTCTGTTTTTATCTTTAATTTTTCACATCTGTGTTTTTGCTAAAAACCATCTCAACTTCTAAGAATAAACACTTCTAAGTAACAACTTTCTGTAAAGTAAAGACATCATTATTTCAAGTACAGCATGGCTCGGTGAGGGAGAACCCAGGTGGCAGAAGAAAACTTGCAGTCTGTCACACAGATGCCTGTCTGACTTCTGCCCTGAGTCCACTCTTTGTTCTTGGACTTCAACATAAACACTGTTGTGTGTGGGATGCTGGTTGTAAACAGTGGGGGCTGGAATGTACTGAATGATCCGTGAAGTGTCCCAGCCCAGTGACATGACATCCGGAGAGTGCCTAAATATATGAACCTCCGTTGCCTGTCCGTGATTATGGGATTTTCATCTCCAACCTGTAGTATAGCAATTAAGCATACAGCCGGCAAATCATCTAAAGATATTCCCATACAACGTGGCTGTGCAGGAAAGAAATAATTCCCTGTCTTACCATAAAAATAAATACATAAAAATCTAACTAAGCCATTAAGACTGTGGGCTACATATGGGATGATGCTTGCATTGGCCTTAGCGTGCATGTGTAAAATGTGATTTAATAACTTGAGTCAGGAGCAGCACAGAGCTGATGACTGCTCAGTGGTGTGTGGGGGGACCCATCCAGGCACACTTAATAGAATGCCTGTTATGGTAGCCATGTTGCATTTGGGCCTTGGAGTAAATAAAGCAAGACCTCGGAAACGACAAATGACTTGAGACATCTAGGCACGAACATATACACACACACGCACACACGCAGGCAGGCAGGCAGAGAGAGATTTGGATATGCTCAAGAAACAAACACTCACATACATAGATGCATACATAGCGAAAATATGCATGATTCATCATATCACAGTCAAGCGTTCATGCATGGGTGCATATTACGCAATTGTTGCTACAATACTGAGAAGACTACGGCTACTGCTGCGACGACTGCAGCTGCTACAGTCTAGTAATTTTGAAGCATCCTTGGCCAGGAAAGATCTTAAA
Organism: Thunnus thynnus; assembly: GCF_963924715.1. NCBI lineage: Eukaryota > Metazoa > Chordata > Actinopteri > Scombriformes > Scombridae > Thunnus > Thunnus thynnus. The sequence continues at coordinate 17,762,949 of NC_089534.1, forward strand.
GAGTGACGATCTCCATCCCAATAGGAAAAGTAAATCACTACTGACAGCCAATGTCATCTCCCACATAAACAACCTAAACACAGACTGCCTGACCCTACGTTTGGCACCCTTCCCTGTCCTGTTTTTAGTTTCTCAGTACTGTAGCTCATAATAACAGGCCACATAGTTATCTCGTTTCATATAGTCAACAAATATAACCTCACTTATGTTCACCGCACAGCCAATATCGCTCAGCCCTGTGGGGTTACTAATTTTGGTCTTTCAGTGGATTCTATAACAAATATTTAATGCTCCATTTAATTGTTTTATTCTCTCTTATAGCCTTTACTTTCATTACTTTCATTCATCCACTTGCTGAAATCATTCTCTAAGCTTGTATTGATTATTATAGCCAAGTATAGAACTTTGGATGATGTCAGTGTGCATCTATGCCACCATGACAATTATGTGGTTACTGTTTTTATCCTCAGATTACACTCTGCTCTTCACTTAATGAGATACTGTCAATGCACTCAAGGCTACTTGTGCCAAAATCCCTCACAAAGTTGATTAATGTAAGCCTTAAAAGAAACAGACTGAGCTCTGACACAGCTCTAGGCTGCAGCAGGATGTCCCACTCCATGTTTTTGAGCCTGTAGCTATTAAGTAGTTCTTACAGTTAGAAGCCAAATCGCTGGCCCAGACCCCAACTGAACCTTGAAGCAATATTTCCTGCCCCTAAGACTCATCAATCAGCTCTGCTGAACATTTAACTGATATCATTACCAACCTAATATAACGCTTCCTGTTCCCTTGATACATTCACAGCCCATTTCCTAAAGGAGGTAATTCAGCTTGTCTGTCCATTTATTTTACCCATAATTAACTTCTCTCTCTCTCTCTCAACCCGCTCCCTTGTTCAGCCTCTCCTAAAAAATGTCCTCAGAGCCCTTTGTCCTTCAGAACTTTGCTCTTATTTAAAAAATGGACCACTTTTCTTAATCAGTATAACAGTTAACAGCTTAGTGTTGTACGGTATACCGATACTAGAGGGGTATCGCAATACCCTGCAATTAAAAACAGCACTGTACCCCATTTTATTAGTACCGGTACTCTAAGAAAAACAGTGTTTTAATAAGAGTCTTATTTCCTATGAGTTGCATGACAGCAGGGCGGTGTATGGGTGCAGCACACTTCTTTTAGGTTTTTGCCGTGGAATCATTTCAGTATCAGTATTGAGATATTTAGGCAGGTATATTATCAAAGTTGTGATTTTGGTATTGTGATAACACTATAACAGCCAAAACAACCTTTCAATATGCTAAGGCGTCCTACAGTTCTTGCTGTCATGTAGACCAGACTACTATATATATTTTGGGGTTGATAAGGATTGTTGACCCACATCATTGAATGAAAATTCTGGCCTCAAATTTCCAGCCCTTACTCTATGCAATAATAGGATGTTTTTATTCCAAATGAGGGTAGCTTGACATTAAAGTGAACATGTGTGTGCTCAGGTGTGCGTTCCTACTGTGCTGTATGTGTTTACATGGTCTGTAATGGACAGAGGAGCACATGCCCAGAAAGCACATAGTTAAAGTGGTTGATAGGTGGTGACAAATCAAACGATAGAGCTTTGTGTGTCTGGGAATGTCCCAACTAGGACGGATGGATGGGAGGGTAAAAGATTTTATCGCGGATCAGGATAAAAAACACAATGTTTATCGTGGTGAGTTTCTATTATTGGTGATTCCAGTATGTTTTTAGTGCCATTTTAAGAGTTTTAAGCATATTTTGATTATTATCAAGATCAAGATAATATCGTGAATTGCAATTATTTTGGCCAGTATAACTGGGACATGAAATTTTCATACTGTCCCATGCCTAGTCCCAACACACAATCAAGTAAACAAACACAAACCAAAGGCATACATAAAGTGCAGAAAGAGGGAACAAACCCTGCAGTGAGCTCTATGGGCTGCGTAATGAGTTGGCAGATGATGCCAAGGCTTCCGCTAGAGGCCTGGAAGCACTGAGTACCTACAGCCAGTGTCCTAAAATTCTCTGTCTAAACTGCAGCCAGTAAAAACAAGGTCACCTTTTTCCTTGCCCGCACAAACTTTCTAAATGATCTCGCTGTGTTTACTTAGCTGCCAGATAAGAATAGCGAGAGCCGTTTACAGGGCCACACACTGTTTTAATTCCAAATGGACAACCGAGCCATTCACAGCTTAAAAAGGCTGCAATCTGAAAACATGAAAACAACACGTTCACTCACATAAACCGGAGGTTAATTGGGGCCAGAGATATTCACTCACTCTTAAAATCCTTGCACACTTTAGTCAGTCCTGACAGACACACAGAAATGGCCATTTGTGGTGTTTACATCGATTGTATAAAAGGGTTGGCAGCTAAAACAAAAGACATCCGACATTAATTTAATTAATTTACAAATTCTGAACTCTAGATAGCAGATTTTGACCTCAACTGCCTTCATGTTCGGTGAAACGAGCTGGAATGTAAATTGGCTGTCTGGCTCCCCTCTAAACACAGAGTGGGCAAAGAAACTGAAACAAGCCACAGTAACAACAATGAAATACTTTCTGGCCTGTGGTCAAGTTTTACTCACTCCATCCACAACAATGTACACGAGAGGTTTATTGAAAACAGTATTTTATAAACACAGGATCCACGCTGCATTTTAGCCATCAGTGTTCACAGATCAGTCCATTTTTGGTGATGTTACACCTCACAGTCACATGCAGTGAAGCTATAGGCATTTTTTTCTCTGGTTAATATAAAGTCAAGCTCTGCTGTAGATCCTTGAAATAATAACAGTGTTGTTGACAGCTGTGTCTTTCAATTTTTCAACCTGAACATCTGTCTTGTGCTCAAATAAGCCTGTGATCTTGGTAGTTTTGCACACACACCAGTAATCTTCAACAGATATGCGTTTGTGGGGGAAACGACACTAAAAGCTTTGGACAAGAAGAGGTCAGGAGAAAGGGTTATCTGGGTAATGTTTTTAGGATGTGAATGGAGTTGGCTGGCCCACAGCCCTGACCCCAAACATCTCTTCCGCTGTGCAAAACAAGCAAACAACGTCAAACACGCCGCTCTGAGTTTCTGCAGAGTCGCTCAGAGTTCAAAGTTCTCCGGCGACTTTCGGTTTCTGGGAAGAAAATGTAATTTTTTTTTTTTTCCTTGAAATTTGAAAAAAAAAACTTTGCAGAAGCTGCATGAAAACCCAAATCCACACATGAACACAAACACTTGTTGACAGGTGAGCTTCAAGCAAAATGGGAAAAAAAAAACTCAGTATCTAATGAAAACAACTCTTAGAGACACTCCTCAAGGAAATGCAGTCATTAAAGGTGACAGCACTCAGAAATTAACGGGGAAAGGATGAGAGGTCTAAACGTGTGTGAATATTTTCTTTTGTGTGTTCGTCTATTCTTTATTTTTATTTCCTCTTCGATGATTTTAAATGCACACATTTTATATATTCAATGTGATTCATTCATGATTTATTCAGCTACAGTTTCTCTGATATTGTATACAGCATATCACATAACCACTGACCTCAGTTCAGTTGAGGATAAGCTTTCAAAGAGCCACTTGCTCACACTGTCAACAGAGGTTATATTAACCACCATCGGGTTGTCATAATGAATCAAAACACTGCCTGCCTGTGAGGGCAAGACACATTTGTTGACTAAACTGAGCTCCTTTTGGCATCCAGTAGTAGAGTTCAGTGTCATTTCATGCCATCAGAAAACAAAAATCATTAATTCACCGCTGCTGTGGAAAACCACACAACTCACATCTCATTGTGTGCGGTCTCGGTGATTTATGTTTATGTTTTTTTTTATTTATGGCCCCGAGTCCAGAGGGTGAGTTTAATGACCCTCAGGACCCATGAGACCCATTGAAAACATATGTCAAAATTGGGAAAAAATGCATGGTTGTGAATCTGAATTTCTGCTTCCCACAGACTCAGAACAAAAAAAAAACATGTTCTGTATCAGGTAAAGAGGCATTTACAGTTTGTCTTTTTCATCCAAGAAAATCTGACATCAGCGAAAAGTGAACACGGAGTGATTAAGGAATGATCTGCTTTGTAAACTCCAGACCTCAGGATGTATTAATATGGCAAATTGCCTCTCTATTTCAGAAGATCCAGTTATACAAACTGGCAAGAAGAGAGATGGAGGAGGAGGAGGAGACTAACTAATGGTGGCTGACCTAATCCAAGGTCTGGTCTATTCTAATTAAAACCTGCATTCTATTCATTTGCTTCCATAAGGACTCTACTGAAAGCAACAGACGGGGGACCCTGATTCAAATGAATGGAGGAATTAAACACAGAAACAAAAGCAACAGCCGTAGATAATTGCAGAGGAAAAAGCAGCTCAATTGAAAGTGACATCACCAACATAAACAGACTTCTCAGATGAAAGCACATCCTGAATCGGACGCACTGTATTCAGAGCGAGGATGTAGTGAAAGTCAATGCGATTACAGTACAGTAGTTTAATATAATGCAAGCCCGGCTGGTTAGTAATTGTTGGGAGTGAGCCGGAGCGGTGGGAGTAATTGTTGGTACTTGCTTGTGCAACGTTACCAGATGAGAGCAGTTGAAGCAGTTGTATCAGAGAATGGGATCTCCTAATTTGACCTTAACAGTCGCTGGCAACTGGCGACTGTCCTCAGGCTACACTGACTGGTTCTGCTTGTGTGTGTGTGTATGCGTTAGGGTGTATGTGTGCTTGATATGATTATGGGGGTAAAGCCTTATAGAAAATCCAGACCATGAGTGTGCAATATAAATACACTACAGCCTTTCTGGTGACAAGTTATTGAACAGACAAACCTCAAAATGAATCATGGAGAAGAGACACTTGCAGCTTTTTGTCATGTGGTTGATCTACCGCTTGCATGTTGTATCATAAGATTAGATTAAATTTAACGATGCCCATGGGGACACTGGGTGGTTGTACTGTAGCAGTAATAACAATAATTGGGGCAAAGCAAATATAGGGTATATGCAACAATGTTTGATGTATACAGATACTTCATGCTTTGACTAAGATTTATTACTCTTTTAACTATTAATACGCACAATTATCATATTTATATTAGTGTTCTCTGATGCCTCTAAATGTATAAATTGACCACGGCCAGTTTATTGCAATGATATGAAAAACAAACAGGAAACAGGAACAGGAAACTGCATAATGGTGGAATATTTACATAAGTATCACTATGTTACAAACAGAAATATAAACAACTAATGTGATTTTATGGCCTATATATATATACACACACACACACACACACATGTAAAAGCACATTTGTTTTCACATCAACAGGTCTACTGTAGGCCAGGCATCACCCAGAAAGCGGCTTGATCTGTAAAAGTCTATTCATGTTATCAGCATGTTTGCTTTACAGCTGCAGATGGCATACTGTATGTATAGAATAAGCTAATACGGACAGGTGTGTTGCTATTGTAGGTGTCGCATTATCAGAACCGCCAGGTGGATATACACATGCAGTGTGATAAAAGCATGTGCAATCTTGTCCGTTCAAAGTGTCGGCAGGTGTTCTATTAAACGTTGGAGATATTAGTAGATCAATCTCAGGTATAAAGTTCTGATGATTTATAGGTCACTTATTTGGGCTTTGACTTTGTACTTCTACACCTTTCAGATAGTCTGACCTACTGCGTGTACAGTAAGGGTTGGGTGGCACAGCAGAGAAGATTGTCTGAGTTACCATTTTTTGAGGTACAGCTGCAGAATCTAATGCAAAACCATAATTCCTAACTTTACTTTTTGGGTTGTTCTACTGTAGGTTTTATATTACTAATGTTTTGTCCACCACCAGTTATATTAATATGGCTCATATTGGTTGTACAATGATAAGAATTGCTCTAAAATGCTCTAAAGTTGCACTCATGTTAAGCTTCTACGCACCGTCACCATCTTGGGAATAAACAATTAAATTACAGAGAACATAATAACTCGGTAATAATTAAAAAGGGACCAAAATTATGTTAATGTGTTTATGTAAATTGGCTTTTAATTGCATTATCTCACAGGATTTGCTTAAATTTAATGATTTAAATGTAAAAAGACAAGAAAGACAAGAAGATAATCTAAGGGAGGACGAGATAAATCACAGCCAAGATAAAAGAAAAAAATGAAAATGTGCTTTAAGCTGTTATGGAGTTTTGGACACATTAAGCTTTTTATATGGTAAGTATCTCCAATTCTTCTTTCAGATTGATGACAAGTCGCGGTTAGAGCAGTACGGAAGCAGTGAGGCACAGGTGCTTTTGAGATTTTCTGAAGGGGAAGAGAGAAGGAAAAGAAGAGAGATGGGGCATGTTCAGCTGTCTCTTTGTGTCTGATGCACTGTATGGATGGCTGAGCATTTTGGCTCCAGAGCCTAAAAGCGCCACCTGATACTGTTCCCAAAGCACATGAGCTTTCCTACATACATGTTCTTTAGAGAGACTGGACGGTGGAGGATATTCGGCCGGTTGTAGCTGCGCCAATGCAACAGCAGATGAATCACGCATGTTGATCTCCCGCCCTATAATTGTTTCACAACACATTCGCAGCACATTTGTTGACCGAAAACACGTCGAAAATAAAATTAAACCATGTGTTGTGTGCAAGTAACATGTTCTGCAGTAGGTCAGAATGTATTTATGTATCTGTCATGGAGACATATGTTCCTTGCACCATGTAATGCAGCTGAGGAATGGCTATGTAACACAAGGAGAGAGGGTCAGTGAATCCAAATATGTATGACATTTTATACCAGGTTTTTGTCAATCGGTGTTGATGCATTCTTAGCACGATTATTTTTTGACATGGGTGTGTTCGAACCGCTCATTTGAAATGTATGAAACATAAGCCTTACATTTTGTTTTGACAATTATTTGCTGGGGTTTTTTTGGCTGTGGTTCTCAGAGGTGTATGTAGGACAGACTTTTCATTGTCTTTGCCTACAGTAGCTGCCTGGCATGGAGAGATTATACATATTATATCCATTTTATATTGTGTTTAACTCCTTTATCCACATCCTGATCTGATCTATACTCCCAGACTCTCTCATATTGCTCAGGAGTTTGAATTCCAGCAGTACTTTCACAAGTCCAGGGTGGTCTTTTCGGGCCACTTCACAGGAACATCGGAAAGGTGTCACTGTTTTTTTTGACACCGTCTGTCCTCTCAAGGTGATATGTGACAGCTGTTGTATCACAGCTCATCTTGTCACCCTGCTCCCTAAGAGCTTTCTGTAGGCCCTTCCCCTGGACACACAACATTTGACAAAATGCTCGCAAAAAGCTTTATGTGTCCTCTGAGTCACACCCATCCTCATTTCTCTTGCTCATCCCCCGAGCTCCGCCGCTAAAATACTCTGTCTTTCCATCCCTTCTGCTATCTCATTTGTGTCTCCCTTCTTTTTTTTCCCCCTCCTGGTAAGCCCTCGCTAACATCCCCCCTTGTCTTCTTATTTTCTAGCTTGAGCTCTTTATCCCTCTCATTCTACCTGTCATTATTCTTTCTCGTGTCCTTGAATCCCTGAGTCGGGGAAATGTTCATCTTGAAAGCAAAAGTGCTGACTGGATGGGATCCAGATAGCCAATAGAAGTAGTGCCAACTAGTTTGTGGGATGCGCTAAGGAGTGAGGGTGACAAAGATGTAGAGGTGTGTCTAAGCTCAGCACTTTAGATGGCACTTAAAAAAAATACAGTGACACCTCGTTTCAGAACAAACAGTGTAGGTAAAACCAAGGTTGTTTTTAATCATCAGCAGCAACTGAGCATAGCTGATACACAGTATTTGTCTTTGTTCTATCTCTCATTAACATGTGAAAAGGGCTAAATGTCTTATTGAAGCTCTTAAGAACACAATGGAGTACAGATTTTGCTTCACTTTTAAACAAAAACAAAATCCTAAGCGTGGATATCTGATTGCATGTCTTAACCTTATCCAGAGGTTTCTGGAACGTGCAATTTTTGGATGTACTCTTGATCTGATGGAGTAAAAGTTCAGTCTTCTTAATGCAATAAGTCTCTAAGTGGCTGTGTTGGGATTTCGAAAAATGGAAAACCAATAATGTCTGCAGGCATGGAATGCATTTCCTTTAGCACATTCACCAGACAATCCTGAAAAATCTGATCAATTACCGTTTAACACACACATACAAGGAAAAATCTTTGACCTGTAGTTCATTCTAAGGTTGTAATGATTCCTTCCAAATGGGATTTACAAAAAAGAGAGGAAAGGTTTACACAAAAATGTGTGTGTTAGTTTTATTTTCTTCTGTAGCTTTCTTTTGTTTATAAAAGGACACAGAATCATGCTCTCTCTCAACTACCCAAAGGATTCTTTAATATTACAGGCACCATGTACAAAATTAATAACGCCCACAGTGAAAATGGTACAAAAAAAAAAAACCTGCATTAACACTAGTTATGTAACTGTACAGAGTGCTGTTACAGCTCTATTATAGCATCAGATGTGCAAAAATCATCGCATTAGGAGGTGCCCCTCTTCACACATCAGCTCTGATGTAACTAGATGTGTGTGTACGTGCATGCTCACATGTCTACATCTGTTACAGAAAACTAAACTGAGATTTTACTCCTACACTTTTTTTCACACCGAATTGATCGACCTATGAGAGCAATGTGAAAGTGATGCAGCGATTTCAAGTCTTAGAATTCTCCGGTCTAACTTTCCACTCTGGCACAGTACTTTTTTCTTCTTATTAGAGATGGTGAAATGTGATGACGGCTTTCTGATGCTATCTCAAAAGCACATTTATTTATTTTATGCATCAATTTGCAATTCAATAACACCAGCAGTATTCTGGTTAAGTTGGTTTAAGTTATATTGTACATCCTGTATACATCTTTATAAGTCCTTTTCAAGCATTTCTAGATTTGAAAACAAACTAATGTTCTAAAAATGTAGCAAAGACCAATTTGTACAAGCAATTAAGACCGACACTAAAAATGATAACTGCTATAAGCAGTCATATTAACATTTCTCACTGAATATAAGCCTATGCCATCTATTATAAACTGGGTTTGGTGTTGACATGCGCCAGCTCTTGGGCTTATTGACAACATAAATTTGCATCTAAATGCATACAGCTTTGGTTCATGGTCCGTGCCGGCATGTATAAGACATTCCTAACTATACAATATATGCAATATCTTGACCATCCATCCATCCAAGAAACATAATTGTACACTGCATGTATCTTAAGCCACAGACATATGCTCCAGTGAATCAGAATACTGGGAAAAAGCAAATTGGAGGGATTAGACTGTAGGCATATTTTATTGGGATCTTTTTTCTTGATCCCCATTGTCCAGGAGGAATTATCACAATATGTTGCTCCTGACAGTAAGGCAAAGTATAAAACAAAAGCAAACACAGCAACATAATTAAGGCTTAGTTGTATTCGAGTCCAGTGCCAGCTTCCAATTGAAGACAGCAAATGAGTTAAATTTCTTTGGTGATGTCCAATTATTTTCTTTTGTTGGTTCTCAGTTTAAAACTTTAGGCCAATTCAATTAATAAAACATCAAATGTTTTCTCAGTAAGTAAGTAACACTTTATTTATAGAGCACCTTCCAAAAGCGGGGTTACAAAGAAATAAAAACGTCCCTGTTAACCAACCATACCAGTTAAACTTTAAACAGCTCTGGTCTGAAAGAGCACAGCAGTTCACAGGCTCAGTATCTCAACCTGCAGCCAAAACTCAATCACAACCAGATTTTGACTAGATCTTCAGGCTGGGAGTTTATTTCAGGACAACTCAATGTCAAGTTTAACTTCCTGGTCCACATATTGCAAAGTCCTGAAAAATAAACTCCTCTCTGATTCAGACTGGCCACAGTGAAATGCCAAACCAGGAAAATCAACATCAATCCTGGTCCATATTTGAGGGGTGCAATTTTGGAGTGTTTTGGTATCAGACACAAGCCCGGCATCTTGGACATATTTAAATACTATTGAAAACAAACAGCGGGTTTGGCAATGTGGCGCACGCAAGATCTGCTGACATCAGAAATGCTGGTTTTGTGGTTGCATCTTCACCCATAAAGTTGTACTGAGTCTCCATAGTCTAACATCTCAATCGCTGTTGTTAACATAGAGAGACCTAAAATAGCCAAAGGATATGTGACAATCACTGAACCCTTTGCTCGGTTCAACCATTATTGCAACCGAATGGAGCCATGAAGAAGAGGAAAAGTCTGAAAACATAATGGCAGTGGGATATAACACGAACCTCCGACAATAATGTCGGAGAAGGAAGAGAGATAAGTGTTTTAGACGAGCAAATTAGATCAACTGAGCGGTTTGGGAAAAAATGAAAGGCACGGACTGACACGAGGGAAGTGCCAGGTTTCTAACATCTTCTTCTCCCTCATAATTACAGCCTGTTTTTCATGTGCATGGTATCAGCTTTGACCTCTTTAAAAACAGCTTCAAGGGAGACGCCGTATTTGACACAGTTACTATATGTAGAAGTGAGCAACTTTACTCAAACAAAGGAGAGAGTTAAGGGTTTAGTGGGAGAGGGGAAAACATCTGTTGAGGCTGCCAATATGGAAGAGAGTTAAATATACATCACCATGTAATTGCTGCCCTTCGGCTACCTGGCAGCTCTGTACTTTAAACAAATCAGGCGGAAACCTTTACGCAAAATTTAAGTAAAGCAGGTTTTTTCCTGGTCCACTAATCCAATTAAAGTGATTTATTTGGACTCAGATAGTCCAAAGCAAATATTTTAACAATTGCTAAGGCAATGCAGTGAGAGCCTATTTAACCTAGAGTGCAAATCATTGTGTTATCCCTAATTACCATTACGACTATTACTCATTAATCAGTAATCACCACCAATTATCGGCAGAAAGTGCTGAAAGTATAAGTATGAAAGTGCAATATTTCCAATACATCTTACAGTATCTCTACAGACCAAATGACAGTTACCTCGTGTTAACCTTTGGATGACCTGAGAGTAGCTGACGGGATCTGGTGTTTTCAAGCGTTCGAACATGTACCCAACCTGCCCTACATTTTGTTGGTGGTTTAGCTACTGCTCATTAGCGAAAAAAGGCGACTATACAAACTAATTATATGACTTATAATTAACTGCTATACCGAGGCAAGGCTGAGCATAACACTTGCAAAAACCGCATGCCACCTGTTACGAAACGGCATGATCTAAATTGCATTTTCCCTTTTTTCACTTAATTATTTAAATCCTCACTGGTTCACACTGAGAATCCATCTGCACAAATTACAGCAGGCATAAAGAAGCTGCAAGAAGAAAAAATCCACCTCTAACTATCTATCCCACTTGCGTCCTCATCACTGACAGCAGCCATTTCCCATTCTCATAAATACTTCCTAAATGGATCATGCAAATCAGGCTATGAATTAGTGGGAGGGATCATGATGATGTGTTATCCATCTGGGACACTGCACGTCCCTGATACCATGTCTCTAATTGACGATCACTGTCATTGTACCGCATTTCAAAATGAGCTTCAGTGTTGGCCCCAGCTGCATAAATTAAGATGCGTGCCGTTACCTAATTGCTCTGATTAGCATGAGCTCTGTGGTAAAAGCAGAGGCGCTAATCAGAGTAGCAAATCTGTGCTGACTGGACTCAACAAGAGAGAGTCAATAGAGAGATGGTGCAAAATGAACTGAGGAACAGTCAGTTTTTCCAAAGGTGTGTCTGGACATGTGTATGAGTTATAAATCAGCCCAGAATTCCTAGAAATTGCGTGCACATTGGATGTTTCCACACTTCATGATTTCCTGAACATCCAGTATCGACATGTAGTGCCAATGCACTAGTGGTAGTAGTTTCACCCTTATCTTGTCAGCCGGAAATAAGGGTGTAGAGATCGGGGTTGTGGATTGGCATGTAACATACAGTATCCGTCTTTGGTACGGGAGACATGCACAGACCTGCAATTAATGTTTGCCTCTCCTGAGCATTAACTATATCTTAACCCTTTGCCTTAACTGCAATCTTTCACTAATCTTAACCATACTATAGTTACCATGTGCAAACATTGTGAAGAGCAAGAATCTTTAAAACATTGGCATTGGATGCTGAAAGAAAAAAAACATGTAACAACCCAAGGTGACATCTTCAAATTGCTTGTATTTCTTTTTGTGACCTCCTTCGATCCAACAATTAAACAAAATGAAATCTCACATTTGAGAGGCTGGAAGCAGGGAATATTTTATTCATGTTAATTAATAAATTACTTGGTGGATTAATAAACTGTTGGAATTGTTCATTTTTTTGATTGATGAACTAATTGATTAATTGGCTGTCAGCACTAACTGATACTGTAGACACAGCTCATCATAAATTCATTTGAAATGCAAAGTGTACTGTATATGGAATCTAGGTGACAGAGTTGCAGTATATCTGCTGTTTTCTATTCAGGTAGAAGCAGGTGAGCAGGCTTGGTTAATGCATTGGCCTTTGTAAGCTAACAGTATTGCTTTGGTTGCACTGAACAGTCTAATAAACACTAATGATCCATTTGCTGAGGGTATGGCCTTGTGGTGAACGGAGTATTTCTACTGGTTGCCTCGCTATCATAGCACCAAAACATAAAATAGTTGCTAGCCTGATAACTTTCCAGAGTTATAAAACCTTGTCTGAGTATTATAAACCGCTGTGCAGCATTTTGGCGTCTGATAAACCTTCAAACTCAAGGATCTTTTACTAGACTTGCTCGATCACATTTCATGTCATGCAGGTACCTGAAGCAACACACATCCACCAGCATAACCCCCTGTGTTGCTTAACGAGGGCTGTTGAGAGATGGGGGCATCCCTCCAAAAAAAAAGACACATTGCTGTAAAGCCTAAAAATCTGTCAATGGAATTATTTCCTTAAGTAAATTTTATTTGTATAGCCCAATATCACAAATCACAAATTTGCCTCAGGGGGCGTTTTCATCCTCCCTGTACCCTACACAAATCCACCAATACTTCACCATCATCCTCAGAGGCCTGTTGATGGTCAATGTGCCTTCAGGCCAGGCTGAAAGGAAAAAGTTACACCAGACAGACTAAGCTGCTGTCACCAGGCTGATGGTATGATATGTACACAGGCTTTAAATCTCCACAATCACTGATAAACCCACCGTTAACACCGTCGCACCGATCATCCGAAGAGACAACCATGATTAGAATAAAATCATGCTGCTGCATAGTGGTTCTCTCTAATCTTATACCTCAAAGCTGCTCATTCTGATACCAATCAGGGATGCTGAGACAGATGAGTGATGTGCTGTGTCAGTGCAAGTGAAAGCAGAAAGCTGAGGGTGGCAATTATGGTTTATATGTCCGAAAAGGCTGCACTTAAAACTCCTGAGGAAAACAGGGCAACAGGGAGAGAGGGAGGAGAAAAACAGTTTGGAAAACTGAAAGGAAGGGAAGAAAAAGGAAGGCTGGAGAAGTAATGAATTACTTGTAATTGCATTAAACAGGTTTGAAAATAATAATCTAAATACATTGGCTTTAATGGTTTGACAAAACCGTGAATTTCTGAATTGGAATATGTTCATTACTGATAAATCTGTCAATTACTTTCTCAATTATTGATTGTTTGATGTAGCATGTCGTAAAATAGTTGATCTTTTCATTTTATGTCTGTGCCAAAAACAACAAAATAATTTATTGTGAACACATGATTCTGGTTTGCATTCATTTTTAAAAGGAACCCGCAGAGCAGAGAGAAGCAGTTAATTACAGAAACAAAGCGTGGCTGGTGATGAGAGGAAAGACCGATGATATATTGACACTGATGACTTGTCTCGTAGAGGTTACTTCAAATATATTGCATGCATGTTCCCTTTGTCAGACCCTGAGCTCAAATGTGACTAGCAAGGACAAGGAGCTGCTAATTACTATTCCTGTGACTTCAGATAAAAACATAGAACTCCTTAACAATGTCATATAAACCTGACATTTATAAATTACCTTGAATTTTCATGGTATTAACATCTTCAACAAAATACCAATGAAACCTTTAGCCTGTGTCTTCTGGAAGCCGACTGACAATGAATAACTTGTCATGGGAAAAGCAGACACAGCAATATCATGAGTGGCCTACCTGTCTGTGTCTCTATCTCGACCATTGTTAATACATGACTCTCTTATGGATGCAGTGAATTCATGCGTACCTTCACTAATTGATTCCATGTCTCTCTGTTGGAATACAGACCTCAGAAAGTGCTGATAAGACACTAAAACACGCAGCCATGTGAATCCTGGTGAGAGTGGCACAAGCGGGAGGGGAAGTGGGTCCACATACTTAAAGTCTGAGATTGACAGATTGCCAGTTGAACCACTCTTAACCACATAGTGAGACTGGGGGTCCAGATAGCATAGAAGGCTAATGAAGTGTGGAAATCAGATTAAATGACTGGAGGGATTGTGGAGGTGCTGATGGTGGTGACATCGGAGGCCAGACTGGAATTCACTGAAAAGGAAGTCAAAACCACCAACTCAGGTCAGGCGCTAAGCCGGTCAAGCAAGTGTTAAGTCAGTTAAGTCAGGTGTTAAATCAAGATGGTGCTGCATTAAGAGAAAACACAAACACAAAATCAGCATGAAGAACCAAATCCAACCACATGAATAGCTGCAGTTGTCCCCAGTCAATGCCACACAGCAGGACATCTACAGAGGTTAATGCAGAATTCTAAACCTTATTTTTAGGGGGGGGGTTAACAGATTATCCATGATATGTAGTGAAAATATGTTTCTAGACTTAAGACGGTTCTCAGTAAGTATTACAAGACTGATGCTGACACTGCATTTGGGAGGAATAATAATAGTGCATGGGTAAATCTGAACAACAAAGCAAACATTTTAAATTGCTGTAGAGATGCAACAATTAGTCAATCAACAGAAAATTAATCGGCAACTGTTTTGATAATCAAATAATCACTTTAGTCATTTTTTTCCAAGGCTAAAATACAAAATATTCTCTAATATCTTTTGGATGATTAAAATAATCATAAACTGCAGCCCTACAGTACATTGCTGTTTGGAGCTCGTGATCCTCCAGTCACGATGTACCAGACAGGTAATCAAGCAATCAGACTGTACTGTACATGTAATACAACCATGATCAAATCTGTAAATGCCCTGGTCTATTTCTTACCATGGTAACCAGCCACTGAAGAGTATCAACAGTGTGACTGCCAGGGCTAAATAAGGTTTTGGCCTGTCCTTTGGATAACAGCTAACATATGTCAAGGACAATATCACAGTTTTGGATTAAATGTATCTGATTTTCCCATAATGGGATCATTACAATACATCGCAATGTGACAATAAAAACAGCTGGTGAAACATTCGTGCATCAAATCCACCATGAATGATTCCATTAGACCATACAGTGTTATCAATGAGGAACATGCTGTGGCTTCCTCTATCACAGCAAGACACAAAACCGGCTTTTGTGCTTAGTTGAAGACAGGCACCGATCAACACCCTAACCCATTGTGTGATGCCAGTCCGGAGATGTGTGTGTGTGTGTGTGTGTATGTTATTCACTGTCGATTAAATCCACCCAGAGCCGTGACAGAACAGGCAGAATCCAGCGGCTGCAAACATCAGCAGCGGGACCAAAACAACACATTCCGCTGACAGCAGGAAAGAGCCGACAAAGGGCCCCTGTTCTGTTTATATACACAGGGCACACACACTGAGATCCAACGTGATAAGACAATTGAAAGATAGGAAAGAAAATGGCAGATGGAAGCTCCCTCTTAAAATACAATTCAGCCAGTATTCCCAAAAGACGTCGGAAGGAACAGCAAGACTGACCGAACAGATCCTACAAATTATAATGAAAACAATGAATAAACAAGCAGAGTAAGGAACAGGGATGATTTGTGAATGGCGGATGATGGATAAATGCAGAAAGGATAAAATCATTCATATTATAGTCAGCCAACTCACAGGGAATGGCTATGTAAATGTAGAATATGTACAGCCAATCAAAAAGGGGGAAAAAAACAATATGAAAAAGGTTGTTTTAATCATATTTTAATCATTTTGTGCAGTCCCAGTGTTTTTCAGTTGCAAATTGCTTTTAATCTCTTTATGCACTTTTCTAGGAAGGTCTACAGATATGACAAGTGTCAAGAGTTTTTATTTCAGACAAACTGAATATTTTTTCCAAGTGAGAGTGATTTTCTTTTCAAGGACTTTCTGTAGCTGCCTGATCTGTCGCTGCCCCTTTTTTCCCCTGAGAGAAGTCTGACACGCAGGCTGTCAGATGTTCCACACAAAAATGACAACCGATGGTGTGTTCACGTGAGTGTGTGAGTGGTTGTAAGTACATGTCTTGTACTTTCTCCTCTTTGCCAAAAATTTTCACCAGATTCAGTTGTTTGTAGCGAAAGGCTGCCAGCTCCACCGAAGAACTTCACAGTAGTTTGACTAGCTCTTTCATTTGACAAGGTGATTTGGCTGAAAAACAACCGCACACATATCATCACCTGCTTTAGATAGACTTGTCAAGACACAGAGTTAGTTGTCTGAGGCTGTTTATATTGCTGAAATGGCATTTTACATTTACATTCTATATTTTAGATTTACTATGGATTACTAAGTGTAGGCGATGTGGGATATACAGTATAGGGTCAAACTAAGGAAAAACAAATCTATTAACATACATAGATGTCAAAGTCAGATATAAAGGTCTTTTATTCATAATCATTGGTATCTTGTTTGTCAAGCATTTTGAATCCCTGGATCAAAAAATGAGAGACACTTCTATCTTTCTGTACAGAAAATAAATTCTGCTTGTAAAGCTATGAAAAACACATATTAAAAGGGTATAAACTGGAGCGTCTCAGCAGCTGAATGGTTACTGCCACACAACCGCAACGTCCCTGGTTCGATTCCAGCCGGGGATTTTTGTTGGATGTCATACCCATCTCTCTCGCCCCTTGTTTCCTGTCTGCCACTTCGCTGCCCACTATCCAATAAAGGCAAAAATGCCCCAAAAAAAGGGTGTAAACCAGCCTGAAACGTGGACACAAGCTAAACAACAAAACATTTATATTAATATTGAATATATAGCACCTTCATTCAAGCTCAACCACCACCAAAACTCTGTATTTACAGTCCATTTTGCACATGTATACTGCAAATACTATTTTAAAAACTGATAAATGTACATCACATTACATACATCTCCTGGATGAAATAAATGCTTGATACCTTGGATGCCTGGACGTATCTGCGGAAGATAAAAGCAAACACAAGTAGGTGAAGTGTCATAAGAGCCTCTGGAAGAGTACAGATGACAAAAAAAACAAGATTATCAGCATAGAGGAGCTGATAAAACACAGCCGTGAAGATGGCAGGATAGATTGGGAGGACTGTGTTCCTAAAGGGGAGTCTGGAAATAGTCCAGGTTGAGTCACTCAAAAGTGCATTAGTGTCCTTGAATGGCTTGTCTAATGTGCGTCACTTCAGCATATAGTCTTCACACAGTGAAATAGGTTTAAATTAATCAAGTATGATACAGAGAGCATTATAACAACTGTATAATAACAGCAGGACTCCTCATGAATGGCTGTGTGAAGGACATTAGCATTTGATTCCACACAAGCATTCATTCAAGGAAAGGGCGGATGAGCGGATGTTTAAAACTTCACCCTATTCATCCTTTTATTAAATGTTTTCCCTTGTATTTGAGGATTGAAAAATGTCAGTAAGCGGTCCAAAGTTGTCCTTAAGCTTCTGGTGAACGGCCTTTTCATCTGTTTTTCATTTAACAATTCTGAAAAATGTATAATCATAAATTATATCCATGCCGTTCAAATGCTGACAGCTGCACAATTCTGAAGGGTACGAGTTTTGTCATGAAGCACATTTTGAATAAAACCTTATTTGACTTCATCATGAGGTCATACCACTTCCCGAGGGGCTGCGGGATTACATTTTGAGGTATTTACCGTGATCAATTTCTGTCAGCTTGCATTTGTGCAACCATTTCTCACCATTAAAAGACAAGACAAGAAGCTTTTAACAAATAATTGTTGCCTCATCAACCAGCCCACTGGATTCTCAGCATCCCACAGCGCTTCTGTGTTCAAACAGATTAACAGCGGATGGCTCGTGTGCCAGAACACAATGCTATTTTTTAAAGGCATGGAAATGTTTTGATCCCCATCTCTAAGTAGAATTTCAAGTAAGGAGAACTCTTTGTAATTTGCTCCTCTATCTTTTCGCAGTCTGTTCTGGTTCCTCCCCTGTCCTCTGGAATAGGAAGTCGTTTAATTAAAAGAAAGTGTGTAGGAGACAATATCCTATTTCAGGCCCAAATTGGACACAGCTGCAATCACAAAGTGAGGCATGCTTTTCCATGTCTGAGTCTCACTCCCTGCAGAGTCCGTGTCATGTTAACGTGTGCTGAACAAGGATTTGATGTTCCTTCTCGTGTTCCACAGAGGCCTGCGTGCAATACATGTACATGCTGCACACGTGTGCACACATGCACCCATGTGTCTGTGTTTACTGGCAATCAGTAAATGTAACTGTGCAGTGGACGTCTCAATGTACAAGCATCAAATTTCATAAAGTAGTCCCCATGAGGCCAATGGTTTTAATGCCATTGTGGCCAATTAGACAGATTAAATCCTCCTCTGCTTGTGACCTCACGGTCACACCAAACTGCCTGTAAATCCTCTGGAGGATCCAAACCATCACGTTCCATTTAAAATCACATACATCTCACATACAACTAAAAACTCACATTTATTCCCCACTCTCTTTACAAAGTTTTCAAAACTGCAGGACAACAGCAGTCAGTGTGGACTAAACTGTAGATAACTTAATTGGTTTGACACAAAATGCATTCAATGACTGTTGTATGTATGTATGGATTAAAACCAACATAAAACGGTATATTACTGTATACTGGAATGCAATTCAATACATTTGCTATGTCTACATAAAAAAAACCCTTAGAGAAATGATTTTCCTTCATGGAACTGGAAAGTTTATGACCACTATTGACATATTGACATGATCAGATGTCTCTCCTGGGTGCAATGAATGCTGGATGCCTCGACATATCTGCAGAAAATTTCCAGGCATGGATCAAGTGAGCAAAAAAGACTCTTTCCCAGGTGTATTGCAAGAGTAAGGTGAAATGTGGATGAGAACTTGTGGCCAAATGCAGAAGACAGGGTTGACTAGAACTGTTATATATCTATATCTGTAGCTATCCTATACATGTACATGTATTTATAGTGAATATATGCTGTGTGTTTGTTTTATATTGCATTTCTGAACCATTTCCACATATACTGCTGTACAGTAGCACAATCCATGTAGTTAAAATGTGTCTTTTCATTCATTTCATTTCATTGTAATGAAATCTTGGGTTATGCAAAAAATACTAAAACTTTAAAAAGGCTACTTCAAAGATAATAGTGATACACACCGTAATGCTAGAAACTAAGATGTGTATGAAGTGTTTTGGTTGCATTCGTGCATTTTGGATGTGAGATTAACTGTTCTGCTGAGCCATATGATGGTGAAGAGAACTATGCAAAGAGTTTTGAAAAAGTGAACTCAGTATAGAGAAATGTGTAACCAACTGTACAAAACTGTAAAGGTTTGAAAGTGACTTTCTGAATATGTTCTCTTTCATTACTTCCCTTTCTACATTCTCAGCCAATTACCACACAATAATGACAGTCCTCATCATTACCATTACAAAATTTGCATTGTTGCGCCTCGACTCATTTTGAAACAGAAGCCGTCTCCGAAATGTGGCGCAAGGTCATATTTCATAAAGCTGCATGTGGCTATTGGGCAAAGTGTTGTGCGCACTACAGACGCACACAGAAATGTCTAATTTGCATGATTTAATTAGATGTGTAGAAGAACAGCAGCTACCACACAAACTTATAATTACATATCCTCAGCTGTGAATCACATGTTGAGTAAAAAGCTGTCACTAGTGCCAAGGCTATGAGGTTTTTAAGAAACCAAACTGTTGTTTTATACAGAAAGAGCCGGAGAGAATAAGTTGAGAATATTCATGATTGACTACTTATGAAATATATTTTGCTGTGACTCTGAAGGTTATCAGCAATTTAAGGTCAGCGTTATTGAATACTAATATTTTTTCTAATTTCACATGCTTTCAGTTATTAATTTAAAGGTCATGTTTTACTGTTAAAACACATATGATCTGACATCAACACTATCACAATCATTTTGAACCTTCCATTATTGTACCATACTACACTTAAGCTTTATTCAGCTTAGCTAAGAAGGAATGAGCTTAACCATGTGCACATAATGATCCATTAAGCAATGTACACATGTATGGCAAGATTAAAACCATGCATTACTTTTCAAACAATCTTGCACAGGTTTTTATTGGTGGTAAATGGGTGCGGTTACTATTTAATGTACTTTTAGTTGTTTTTACTCACTTAGTTGTTTTACTTAATATGACTTAAGTTAAATTTAGGCTTCCATCTCTTGCTGAAAGTGTTATATAAGCGTGAAAGGGAGAGACAAAGAAAGTGAGTGGAAAGGAAGAGCAGAAGCCATTCAATGTATGAAAGTAAAAGAGGTTTTTTTTATGGCAAGTATTTAAGCCTCGCTGAATCTTAACCATTGCTGATGTTTGCACATGTTTACACTTGCATTCAGGTCTTCTTTCTCTTACAGCACTAATGGCTTCAGCTTGACTGAGTGTTGGTTTGCCTGGGGTGACATCTGTTTGTAGTGTTTAAAAAACTATGACAGTAATTTAGCGGTGCGATAGGGGTTTTGGCAAACATTTGAAAGGAATTCTTTGTTCACTACAAGGCTGTGGGCTGCAGTACAAACATCTTTTCGGTTAATTTGCCTGTTGGATCAAGCTTGTTTAGCACCTGTGTTGACATGCGGGATGGTACTTGAGTCTTCTTGTTCAACAAAGGTCTCCATAGTCACTAGGTCATATTAAACTTGTAGCTTCAAGTCCAATTACAGTTTTGTGAACATCTTTGTTAGTTGGGTCAATTCATGGGTTTTCTAATGGTGAAAACTCTACTGTAGAAAAGATCGGAGAGGCTCTTTGGTGGTAGAAATCCAATCCTGTCCTTTCCATCAATAGCAGCAGTGGATCCATAGCTCAGTGGGGCCTGTCCCTGCTTTCTCTCTGGGTTAATGCTGAGGTAAGCAGACAGGCTCTTCACTGCTCCATATCCACTGGGGAGGAAGTTTTAGCCTGTGTGAAGAGCTTACACTGGGACACACACACAGATATATACACACACAAACCCCTCATTCATAACAACCATTTCTCTGGAGACCCCGTTTAGAGTAACAGATCGGTATTCATTACCAAAAGCGTTGATGCTTTTGGGATTCGTGTGTGTGTGTGTGTCTGCAGCCTGTATGTGTATATGTCTACAGGCAAAGCTCCGGCTGGCGGCGTGAGTGCGTTCCCTCGACCTCCCAGTCACTCTTCCTCTCCACAAGTGCTTTGTCCTCATCGGTGAACAAACTTCCCCCCCTGTGGCACTCTAGCGTGGTCAGAATCTCAGCGGATCGGACAAAAATAGAATTTCGGTGACAAGAGAAGAAAACTGGCCTGGTGTGACGTTCAACAGATTGCCATGACAACCAAGTGATATGACAACCTCAATTATTTTCACACTGAACATGAACAAGTATCATCTACCCTCTCCTGCCAGAGTCACCTCTCTCAGGAACAACAATGATGCTGCACTTTTGTACATATGTTTTATATTATTCTATATGCTTTTTGTATGCACTTTGGTCTGTGAAAAATCTGTGGAAACTAAATATATGAACAAGCAATACTAAAAAAGGGACTTGTACTCAACCACAACAGTCACTGCAATAAGCTTAAAAGCATTATAATCATATGTCTATGTCATGATACACTGATTGTGCCTGTGTGTGGCTTCTTCCTACGATAATGCTTCACACAATCTGGCTACTAATGGCACAGTTATAAAATATCCGTAATCATATATTTTACAATCTGATATGCAGATGTTCCTCGCTGCCTGTTTGGTAATGCCTTTGTAAAAATATCCATTAAGTGCTGGTTTGAAACTTGCTATTAGATATGGCACGTATATCAAATATTCATAACATCACAGGCACACTGCGAATGTGTCATAAGTGACATCTTTAAACAGACTGATAGAGCCTGTCTGTGCTTGTCTGAATTTAAATTTTGTGAAATTTTATTTCAGTTCTTCTCAGATGTAATATCAGGCCTTTGCTGAATGTATTCAATCAGCAACACAATTCATTTAATGAAACCCTTATGAGGAAATTAACCAAATACGAGTAAATAACACATAAATAAGAAAGCCATTAGTCACAGAGATGTTACTAATTCATGAGATTATATTGCTGTCGTCTAAATTATATTCGGTCATTAGAGTATACCACATTAGATTTAATAGAACAGACAACATGACAGTGTAATGGTGACTTTTTGGGGCCTAATTTTAGCTATGATACATACTGTAAAATGATTATGATTGCTCTGATTAGATTTGGATTTTCAGGGCAGACTGAACACAATGGAGCCATAATGACAGCATTAGTCAACAATTTGTTATTAAGTCCTTATTCACATGTTGAGAAAGAGCTCCTTAATGTAAACCGTTACCGTTCTCTACTACTTACTGCTGCTCATTCTCTGTTTACCCTCCACATGTCATCAAATTGTTCATTATATGCGCTGCCTGATCAAGGAACAGTGATCAAAAGGAAAGCAAAAGTGCAGGATGCACGCTTGCCACCATCAGCCTGCGAGCACTGGTAGCTCTCTTCATTTACCCGCCGTTTCGTACTGTCACACATTCATCACACATTATATTGCAGCTCCAGAAACCACTACCACACTACCACTCTTAATGGAATACAGACAAGTCAAGCAAAATGCAAATGAATACGCCTCACCAGGGTGAAGGCTTAATAGAAGCTTATGATTGACCCACATTTAACGTAAACTCTCACAGGGTAAAATATATCCCTGTGGCAGTGCTCAATTTTCCTCGCTGACAGCCACCATTCAAATCCCCTTTTCCCAATCACACAGTTGCCTTGGAAACACCAGCAGCTGCCAGGCAGACGTTTAAGAATTCCAAAACGAAGCGCCTGGATTTCTGGAAATTCCAGAGGGGGGGAATATCCACTGCCAAAGACACATGGGTCTAAAATAGGAGGATAACACACATCACCGCATACTGTTCATTTGTTTGCCGTAGCACCTTGTTTAGTGAAACGCTGCATTAAACAATTATCTTGTGTGATCCCAAATGACACAAAGGAAAATTGAATGAGGAAGTGGGGCTGAGCTGTGTACTTAGTGGTTTGTGTTTTATGGACTGCTTTTATGCTTCAGACCATCTTCCCTGTTTGTGCAGGCACTAACGCCGAGCAGCTGAGTTTGTTCATTCTGTGTCTTTTATCACAGTGCCCAAACTGCTGTTGCGAGGGAGCAGGGCAATTTACTGGCCAGACATGTTAATTAGACCCTGTGTGATATTCGAGCAGATAGGAGAAGTCCCCCCGTGTGTAAACACTTTACACCATATTAGGAGGAAACAGTCTGTGTCTTTTAAGAAGAAATTAATGCATTGTTGAGAAAACGGTCTCACTACAAGGCCCGTTCACTAGCTGTGCCGGGGCTTCCTATCATATCATACAATCCACAGCGGAAGAAGTTTGTCCTGTTGTCATGGAATTGTAGATTTACAAATTCCTTTTTTTTTAGGGACTAATGTAAAACTGATAAAACTATTGAACTGCTGTAATAGAGTATTCTTACAATAATGTAGCCATCCTCTCAGGTGTTCAATTTGAGTAACGAATGATGACAATGGGTTTTAGCTCAGTTCTGTGTCTATTTTGCTTATAGACTTTTTTTTATGAGAAACGTCAGCTGATGAGAAAGATTGACAGAACTGACATTACTAATTTACCAAAGCTGATTAGTGGCACCTGGATATTGCTCGACGTCCTCCTGATCTGATTCTTCATATATGTTATCATCTATCTATAATTTTGTCATCTTGTACTTTCCATTTTTTGCTATCTGGTCAGTTCTGCACACACGACATCTATTGCATGTCTGTCCAGCCTGGGAAAGGGATCCCACTTCATCAGGGTCTAAGGATAAATGATGTATTGCTGTACAGATTGAAAGCCCCTGTGGGAAATTGTGCGATTTGTGTTATTGGCCTATACAAATCAAATGGACTAGGTAGAAAAAAGCCAGAGTAAGCCCCATTAACATGCCAGCTCAGCCACCTCTTAAAACAATACTTTCATCCCTTCCAAGCCTACATTTCAGTTCACCAGGTCCATTAGCAAGGTTTGGCTTGGGAAACATACTGAGCAGCTTTGCCTATTCACACATACAGTTTTACCCTTCTATATTACTATAGATATTACATTATTTGCCCTCATATTACTCAAACTGCTACATATCCTGACTGTTCACAAAGGCTGGCAAATGGCTTCAGTTAACTCCCCTGTATTGTGTGTGATAAAAGCAGAAGGTCACTCCTGAATCTCAGTCTGCCTCTCTCTGAAATTTTTACCCTGCAAAGACTGAGACTTTAATGAATGACCCAGCCAGTCCATCCCCGAGGGGTATGGCAAGGCTGCTCAGTGTCCCCAGACAACAATTTACTGTCAGAGAGAATATAAGCAAGGAGCCACAGAGCCAGAGAAAACTTCATGGTACAACTACAAAAAAAACCCAAATACAAAAATAATTGGTAGAAAATAATTTGTGGAATGTAAGATGTGTGGGAAAAGGTCACCAATGTTCCTTTTCAAATTTACTGTGTCTTTAAAAGTTGTCGACTGAGCCTCTCTTAACTAAGGGAGGAAAAATTCTGAATACATTTACTTTCACAGATCCATGTCGAACAATTTGCCAAGTAGTTTACACAGACAAGTCCCTGGTTTTCTCACTTTCACCTCCAGACCACACCTCTAGAACAACAAGTGTGCCACCACGACACAGTGAGGGCACAAGTCATACTGCTCCAAATTATTGCTTACACTATACTCTGAAGAAAAGCAAAGGCGGCACTAATTGCAGCTCTTCCTGACCTCAAAGACCACAGGTCGCCCAAACAGCAAGTTACCATCCAGATTTGGAACAGCCTGTCCTTGTGCAGACAAATTAGGACAATGAATGGGTTCCCTCCCAGTTGGTGATTGGCTTTATGGCATTTTGATAAAAGGGCACTTCAGACAGAAGAAGTCTGCATCTATTTTTAACAATTTTCTATTATGCCGTAATTATCCATGAACATTTCTGACATACCAGGACACCTTATGCAAGTTAATTATACCTCTCACTTAACAAAAATTGGTCTCTGTTGCTGAGATTCTGCAAATGGTCCTTAGTCAATGAAAAATTGAGGATAAATGGCTATATGTAAGTTCTAAGATTCAATCCTCATTAATGGTGCGTGCTGCAGCTGCCCACAAAAGGCAAGGGCTCTTAAACACTCCATTGTTCCCTGTTGGAAAATCACTGGCATTTCCAGGCTGGACAAATGAGTGGTGTGTTTAAATGTAAGAGAAATGATAACCTCTTTCCTCCTCAGACGGGGGAGATCTGTGTGGCATAGATAAAGATCATGGGTATTATTACTCCCACAAGAGCCCTTGGACTGCACATTTGGATTATGGGTCTCCTGGGAATATTGAACAAATATTTGAGAGGGGGCTTGGGTATTAGTTGCGCCACACACCTCAGTAGATAAGACACATATAATCATTCTTTATACAAAACTGTGTACAATACAGTTGGAGCTGGTGTGCAGCAACAAATAATGTCCTTCCACAGGCTAACCTCAGTAATTATACAGTCTCTTGTTGCCATACAGGAAATATAAACAGACACCTTGCTGAGAGAGGTATGATCAAATATACATTATGGCAGATAAAGCGTGTCTTTGATGAATTTGCTATGGCAACCAGGACACATTAAAGTGCTTGCCAGATGTTGCAATGAGGCTGGGATAGCAACTCAGAGTGTGTTCGACCCGAGTGCCCATCAGAGTTTGAAAAGGAAAGAGAGAGAGGATTTTAAAACCATATTATGTGTGATTTGAGGACGTGTTCTTCTTTATATTAGTCCGCATTAAACCCTTATACTACATTCCAGCAATAATTAAAAGGAGGTATTAAAAATCAATTACATTTGTGATTAAAAAGAAGCTTTGCAAACCCTCCTGAATGCAGTTACAGGTTAATGATGGTACAGCTCGGTGTTACTGTCTCATGCAGTGAAATGATCTTGTGCTAGTCTCTGCAGCACTGCGGCTGCTTTCAAACCGGCCATTAAAGTTTCATTCCTTTTTATGCTAAAACACGGCATGCCCTGCATATTGAAAAACGGTGCCTCTCCATGAGAAGCCAAGCCACTCTTTTCAGAAAAAAAAAAAACAGCATTCAATATTTTGACAAGTGAAATGTTCAAGGATTTTACAGGCACAACGAAATCAAATCCTTGAACAAATGTGTGCAAATGGCAGGAACGTGTCTGATTTTTAAAGTGCATTCTCTCCTTTTTTCAAGAGTGTGGCTCATTTTGCCATCAGGGAAGCACTTGGGTCCAACAGGACAAATGCATCAAAACCAGCCACCTTCTTGTAATGGCAAAATACACCCATACTGAATTATTTCTGACAGACAAAGGCAGGAGTTGTAGCAAACAGCAAATAGGGATAAAATACAGCTCTCAATTTACGCAGCAGATGAAGTCCCAAACAAACAAAACAAACACACCACATCAATAGGATAAATTGCAGGCAGAATATACATTATACAGTGTTGAAATAGAGCAACTGTAACATTCAAAGAAGGCAAAACAGGAACAAATATCCAGCATCTCCTCTCTTTAAGAATAACTCTTCTATCCCTTAAGCATGACTCTCAGAACTAGACTGATTAGACTCCACTTCAGTGCCTGTTGTAATTATACACATAAGACCTCAATTTGTGTTTATTAGTGCTGTGGTATTTCAAAACCACATATTACAGCAAATTGAAATTGGTCGCACAGGCTGAGGGTTTGGATAGCGGCCATTTTGTTTTGGTCTGCATTCCGTGACTCTTGCGTGTATTGCTCATTCCCTCGCTGTGCAAGATCTAAAAGTGGGCATGTTTGACCCTTTTTGGTTTCCATTTAATTTGTGTGAAGGAAAAGTGGACAATAGCTCAATGGGAGCGATCTCTTGTCTCAAAGAGAGAGAGGGGAGAACATGTGACTGACCAGTTAGAGCAGAAGGCCACAGCTCCATCAGCGAGTCTCTGTTCGCTCCACCAGGGAGAGCAGTGCTGTATTGGAGCCATTCTAAAATTATAAGGTCAAACTTTCAGCCACACCCATATCTGTTTCAGACACCACTTCTCTCCCTTTACACACACACACACACACACACACACAAATATGATCACAAACTTAAAGTATGGTTGTTATTATTGTATTTACATAGGATGAGTATAGGGAAGCAAAAGCTGCAATAAATACTGTATATATCTGAAATGCTTCCATGTTATTCAGTGGGGGAGTTTGAGCTTTTCATTATCGGTAACATACAAGAAAGTGTATTTCCACTCAGTTATTAATCATTCTATCGCTTAATAAATGTTTTGAAAGATAAAAACTGTCTGTTAAAAGGAAAATATTTCATAATAGTAGTGATATCTACTTATGAATGTCAGTGTTTCACGGTTTTTCAAATCATGGTGGTGAATAAAGAGGAAAGGCTTGTATTCACTAACACAGTTTTTGCCAGAGGTTCTCCTCTGGTTAAATATTATGAATGTAATCTCCACAGGTAGGTGTAAAAGGATTTTTGGCACATTGCAGTGCATCTGTACATTGTGAGTTGATGTAGAAGGGTTCCATTCCATGCATTTAGAATCGGAATTATGACAACAATGGAACAGAATTCTATCATAAGAACCAGGGTTCATTTGTACAGACTGAAGCCTCAGTTGAGACATTTCAACCTTGTTCGTTGGTGCCGTATCTCAAAGACAACCTTGAAACACGTTCTATCGAAAGTAATACTCTATATTCAGTATTTACTCGATACAAAACTCCCCCGACATCACCTGTGACCTGAAGTGACTGTTTGGTAAGTTGAATTTTTCCAAAAGAAAAAAAAAAAAAAAAACACAGAAAAATCTCTTCTCTGAGGGAAGGTTTTCTTGAATGCTTGGTTGTAATATAGACATGAAATAAACTCTGTTAATCATGAATTTAATTCCACTTTATTTACAACTAATATAATTAATTGACGGACAGATAGTTTTGAAGTAACAGTGGAAATACAGACGTATACAGATAAGTAGATACTGTAAAGTGAAGTAACAAGATGAATATTAGTTGCACCTCATCTTTAACTTCTTACTTTATCCAGCTTAGATATATTTATTCATGTTAACATCATTTATTTTAAGTCTGATGAAAATAAAATACTGGTAATATACAAATTATATACAGTTTTGTTTGAGCAGTTATTGACGAGCAGGGATGTGATCATGAATTCAACGAAAGCAGGAAAACATAAAATCAGTGGGGGTAAAGATTAGAAATCAGAAAGCCTCTTTATGTGGATTTTTGTAATTTAGTTTTAATTTTTATTTAAGTGTCAGTTTAGGTTGTTGTGCAGTGTGTGTTTGTTTTTAATGTATACAGTATGTATGTAACCTTATTTTAGTGGCAGTATTTATATTAGTAGTCATGATAGACAAATGATATTTCTAGCAAGATCTTTAATTTAGCTTAATTTGGTTTCAACTATAGATTTTGCATTTTTGGTAGATTTGTAAGGTAGTACGTAAAACAATAGATAGATAAATATCCATTTATCCTGTCAGAGCCTGTTGCATCTCCCCTCTGCACGTAAACCTGTGGCTGTATGTGTTTCATTGACTGTCGAGCTCTATGATACCAGACTGAGCTTTGTGTTTCTATATTTCTTATTTTCTGCCTCCCTTTCAGGTGTGAGAAATCACAGATTTAATCTTTCAACATGGAAGATAATAACACCCAGGACACTGAAGGAGACCTGTTCTCCTCCGCCTCCTCAGACTACAAAGCGCAAAAGTTCCTTGGGTGCGGTACATTTGGAGAAGTCCTCCAGTGCAGGAACTTAACCACCAATGAAACGGTGGCTCTGAAATTCATAAGACACGAAAGACACATTGAGGAGGCAAAGCATGAGGTGCCACACAACATTTATCAATGTTTCACTGATATATTGCTTTAAAAACAAATTGCATTCATACCAAACACATTTCTTACATTCTACAGGAAGCGCTCCTCAAAAAGATACAATCGCTGAACTCCAACAAGTTTAACATCGTTAGGTGGATCGACTCCTTCACCTACGAGGGACTTTATTGTCTTGAGTTTGAGAAACTGGACATAAGTCTTCTTCAATTCGTGCAGACAAGCCCTTCTGAGTGTCTTGAACTGAAGGAGATCCGACCCATTCTGCAACAGGTTTCTTTCTTTAATACTAAATTTGAAAAAAACAACAACCCTGAATTGTAGGGTGTTAAGATAGAAAAATGGCTGAAGGGTGAAAGGTGTACTCTGTCTTTTTAGATGTACATATGAATTATAGTTCTGTCAAAATCCCACTTAGAACTTCCTTCACAACAAATCTTACCTAAATTTAAAGAGTAAAATAAAAATAAGGATAGATTTTTGCACTATGTTCAGCCAAGATGCCAGTTTATCACAATGTGACAGATAAATTTACATCTTGAGATCTTCAAAATCGTATGACACTCTGCAGTCATCATTAGTGTCATTATAGCTACACATGTTGTTTATTGTGAGATTATTTAAGGGAACTAGTTGTGTTTACCTGTTCATACAAGTGTCATTAGCCAAGGTATATTTTAATCACATACAGCTACATTTTCCCCATGGGGAAACAGGTGTCAACAAATATGTTAAGTTGTAGTTTGTTGATGAAATTAACACTGCAATACAGCTGACAAACATATTATAATATCATATGTTGTTTGTGATTTCAGTTGGCTACAGCGATGCAGTTTCTAGCGAGCATAGGGATTGTTCATGCAGATCTTAAGCTCGACAATATTATGATGGTGGATCACCTAAGGCAGCCATTGAGAGTCAAAGTCATTGACTTTGGCTTAGCCTTTCCGGTTTCCGAGGCAATGCCAGGTTCAACTCTTCAGGCCCAGTGGTACAGGTAAGTAACTGACTATTTAATGGAAGAAGTCCTGCAAGCTGGCATCTCAATTCTTTCTCAGGCTTGCTAATGAACACCACCAAACTACATTTATTAAATTGATAGTCCACTATAGACAGTGAGCAGGAGTTTACCTCTTAATTGGTCTTTCTAACCACAGTAATGTTTTCTCTTCCTCTTCAAAGATCTCCAGAGATTCTGCTGGGAGCCCCCTTCAACGAGGCTATTGACATCTGG